>NW_027397064.1:57540887-57769311 GCF_003265705.2 Callorhinus ursinus | reverse complement strand
CCTCAGTCAGTCAAAGATGAAAACTTCCCTGAACATGAACATAGCCTTGGGCATACACATGACCTTCTGGATTCCCAGGATATCCTTGAGCTTTTCTAAGCCCCTAAGGACATCTCATTCCCTAGCTTTTCCTGTTAAGCTTTTTGGTTAGTCTATTATTTGCCTTAACTGTTGTATACTGCCCTAGGCAGCCTTCAAATTAATCAGTTATCTCTAATTGTTTTTGACAAATGTTTCTGAGGATGGGAAGTGGGTGCATACAAGACTTTTTGCATTGGGGAGTGCAGAATCAGGCCAAAGAACGATAGCCTTTCCAGTGGCTGCCGGGCTGCCAGTTTCACTCTGATTCCATGTTATGGATGGGGGTGGGAATGGGGGTGGGAATAAGGCAAGTTAAAATACCACAGAGTCCATTGTTTTTCTTGACTAAATGCTCCCCAGATTGCTGCAAGCCTTTGGTTACTTTCTAGAGTTCTGAACAAAGTTGATTCTGACAGTATTTGTCTTTTTCTTGGTGCTTTGATGGTTAAGACACTTTTCCTTTTTCCCCTATTTTTGCTGACGTAACTCCTGCTATTCCTTTTGAGAAGACTTATGCTTATTCCAATCCCCGTTCCTTTGTATATGACCAGTTTTAAGTGTCAGGTTTTGTTGTTTTGTCTCTTTTAACTAAAGGTTTTAAGATCTTTTCTTCAGCTCTGTTCTGAAATTTCATAATGATGTGACTTGGTGTGGGTCTTTTCTTACTCATTGAGCTGGGCCCTTTAGAATTTCCACTGTGTCTTTGGTACTTTCTTCCCTACTGCTTCATTTTCTGATAGTCCTATTTGGAGGATGTTGGACTTCATGAATTGATCCTCTGATTTTTCGTATCTTTCTTCTCCTGCTTTTTATCTCTTTAAACTTTTCATTCTACTCTGTGAGATGCCCTCAACTTTGAATTCCCAACTCTTCTATTGAATTTTCATTTCTATTATCTTACAAATTTCCAGGAACTTTCTATTTTTTATTATTCCTTTTTTATAGTATTCTGTTTAGTTTTATCTTCTTTTATCACTCTGAGGATAATAATAGCTGTTTAAAAAAAAAAATGAATATGCCTTAACTCTCTACACTGTTTCCTCTGAGTTTCTTTTTTCTGTTTATCTCTCTTGGCTGTTCATTTAAAAAGAGTGATGCACAAATAAATATATGGCAAATACCATCTGTTTGCTAAAAAAGTAATGTGACTGCATCACTTTTTTTCAGCCCAGATGCTAATATGTGTCTATTTTTTCGTTAGTTATGTGTCAGCTGCTTGCTTGTTAAGGTTTACTTGATTCAAAATAAATCCCACATGTCTTCTGCTTTGGGACATCAGTTGTGCTACAGCATGGTCTTTCTCATAACCTTTTTCTTTTTCTTTTTTTCTCATAACCTTTTTCTGTTTTGTCTTTCATGTGCTTTTGCATGTTGGTCTGTAGCTGTTTTCTTTTACTTGTGGTCATCCATCACAGCATGGATCAAGATTCACCAAATTCTTAGACACTTAGCAGAGACTTGGCCTGTGCTGGTGGACTGGCTTTGTTTGGGGAATCTGTCTCTTTGGTTCAAGAAAGTTTCATAATGACCCAGCAGTTCCATTCCTAGGTATATACCCCAAGGGAATTAGAACAGATATTCAAGCAAAAATTTATACATGAAGGTTCATAGAGGCATTATTCATAATAGCGAAAACTGGAAAGGCCCAAGTGTCCATCAACTGATGAAGAGATCAATAAAATGTGGTATAGCCATCTAATGGAATATTGTTGGGCCATGAGAGGAAATGAAGTATGGGTACCTGCTACGACATGGCTGCCACAACACTAAAAAGATTACACTAAGTGAAAGAAACCAATCACAAAAAGCCACATATCATACAATTCTATTTATATAAAATGTCCAGAATTGGCAAATGTATAGGGACAAGAAACAGATAAATGGTTGCTTAGGAGTCTGACCAATAAAGAGTCCAGGGTTTCTTTTTGAAGTAATAAAAAATTCTAATTAGAATTTACCTATCTATGAATATATTAAAAACCATCGAGTTTCACACTTTAAATATGTGAATTTTATGGTACATGAATTACTTCAATAAAGCTATTTTAAAAAAAAGGAAAGACTTATAAGGGTCTGGAACAGACTGTTCTCGAAGCCCCTGTGAAAGCCCTACCTGTATTAGGTTCCTCCATATATTGCTCTTCCTCCACACATCTGAGGTCACATGACCGAATCTGCTCTTGTTAAATGCTTGCTTTAATTTTCTTCAGTAGAGTTTTCATCCCCATCACTAGTACTAGATTTTCAGGATCAAGGTCCGCTTTTAAACTCTGTAGATACATAGAGAGAAAACTAGTGCTGAATGATAATGTATTAAAAAGTCAACAGGGTGGCATATATTTGAGTTTTTAAATAGTCTTTATATATTCTTTCTTCCCATTCTTTTAGCTTTTTCAGATTTTTGACATTTTCCACCCTTTTTTCCTCTGCTAAGAATCCTGTGAGAGAGTTGGTTTTTTCTGGACGATGACTCCCGCTACTCTTTTAGATTTGGTGTTTGTGCTATATTCAGTAAATAACATAAATGTTACAGCCACATGTCTTTTAAAATGTAAATCTCCTGGTTCATTCCCTGTTGGTGATTTTACAAACTTGACATTGAGACTTCAGGAGCTCTGGGTGAGTTCAGGGTTAGTAAATCTCCTGCCTTTAGAACACTCAACAAGTTAGTGGTTCATTTCCCTTGGACCTGAAATTCACACACATTAGCCCAGGGAGGCCATTATTATGTGGAACAGGAAGTTAGGGATGGCAACTCTTGGTTAAATGACATTGAGAGGTGGTGATTTCATACACTAAAGAGAAAACTTTAAAAATAATTGGCAAACTTCTCTTTCTCAGCCTTGCTGTTGACATTATTCCACACCACCCGTCTCTTTCATCTCTTCACATTTCCTTGGCATAGGCTTCTTCTGATGCTTCTAGATTTTTTTCTTCAAATTATCTTAATCAGGAATTTTTTGTTTAATTTTCACATGTCTTTCTCAACATGTTTGTCATCAGACTGTCATTCTTAAATATGTACAGACCAACTGTCTGTCCCTCTCTCCCATTAATCCCTCCTCCCATTTTTCCAAAGAACTCAAATTCTCTGGCATAATATCATCTGTTAAAATTCCCTTGGAAACTCTTTTGACCACTTTAAAAATCTACTTGTTCCAGTTTATTGTGTGTTTGGCTGCAAAGCAAAGGAGGTTACTTTTATCAGTTTTTAACTACATTCTTAGGGTTAGTTTACCCCCTTCACCTCTAATAAGAGGACACTTCTCAAGGTCACCTCTGTCCTTTCTTCTCAGCTCTCTGCTTTTCTAATACTGGCCTCTAGCTAGAAATTACTTCTTGTTTCATACAAGATTGCTGTTGTCTTTCTGGCCAATGGTTAAGGAAAACCAGGAAATATTTATTGAAGTCTACCTTTTTATCTTAATATCTATTCTAATATATTGTTTACTTACTTAATATTTATAGAACACCCACACTTCTTACTCATGTTACCAGTAAATGTGCAGCAGAACATTAAAGGATGAATATTTAACAAATTGATGGATCTCAGAAGATACCCAGAACTCTTTATTAATCTTACGAAAATAAATCTCTTCACTGGACTTTGAATTCATAGCCAAGAACAATTTCAAGCATGCTTACTTACAAGTTCTGATTAAAGTCTTTTATATTTTTATACTGTAATTTTTCTAATTGTAGATGTATCAGAGGCAAGCCTTCAAGTGGTATTTCATCTATGTCATTTTCATTATGAAAGTAATATATATGCATATTGTAAAGATATTTAAAGATCATATAAAAACTCAACTATAAGCCATCCAGCCTGTTGACCTTTTTTTAAAATAATGCTCTTTTAAACTTATTTGTGATCAAGTCTTTTTTATCTCATTTTTTTAAGTAGTCTCTACGCCCAACATGGGGCTCAAATTCATGACCCCGAGATCAAGAGCTGGATGCTCTACCAATTAAGGCAGCCGGGCACCCCCAGCCTATTGGCTCTTTAATCATTCAACACAATCTAGCCATCTACCAATTTACTCATTCATTCATATATATGTACACCATGCACGTGTGCACACACACATTAAAGCAGATTAGTTTGTATGTTAATGTTATAGATAATAGAATCAATTTAGATTTTGTAACAAAGGAAAATGGCTGTAGTAGATGAGAATGTGAACTGTACAATAATTAAAATAAGGCCACGTTAACTGTAAAGGAAAACAATGAAAATAGTCTGTAAATAAATTACGAAGTTCAGCCCACCATATGATTTGAGTTGAGTAATGACATTAGAAGAGTACAAAGACCAGCGTACTCTGTAAACTCAGCAGAAAGTTGTCTGGGGGTCTGTGCTGCAGAACAATATCGTGTGGACCTCTCATGCCGGTACCTACAGTTCTACATAATACTTCATGGCTTAATAGTTTTCTATTTTAGAATGTGCATTAGTTTACTTAAATAGTCCCTTATTTAGGTTATAATCCAGTTTTAGCTATTCTACGTAGTGCTGTGATGGATATTCTCATACATACTTTGCATACTTCTTTGATTATTTTTTTTAGGATAAACACCATTGGGTCAAAGGGTTCATGCATTTTGAATCTGATTGCCAAACCACCCACCAGAGAGGAATAACAAATTTATTGTTACATCCAAGATAGACTTAGTTTATGTCCCATTCTGTGCTCACCGCACTGTTCATGTACAACCAGTGGATATACAGAGCCACAGCACTGACTCTATATTATGATGGAGCTTATTATGTATTAGAATTGTGCATATTGGAGGAGTTTGATGAAGTCTACCGGTGAAGAAAATGTTTACACTCACAACTTGGATTGCATGGTACTCATCTTGAAAAGCAGTACTTTCCTTGGGCACCTGGGGGGCTCAGTCCATTAAGCGGCTGACTTCGGCTCAGGTCATGATCTCAGGGTCGTGGGATCAAGGCCCACCTGGGACTCCGCAGTTACTGGGGAGTCTGCTTGTCTCTCTCCCTCTGCTTCTGCCCCTGCTCATGCCTGCATGCTTCCCTCCCTCTCAAATAAATAAATTAAAAAATATTGGAGGGAGGGAGGCAGGCAGGCAGGCAAGCAATAAATTAAATGGTGACACTGAGTGTGTGTTGGTGTTTTGCTGTGTATGGGACTTGGTCATAAGGCATGATCCTTTCTCACCTTAGATGAGTGACCGAGGAGGTGGTGTTCCTTTGAGGAAAATTGACAGACTCTTCAACTACATGTACTCAACTGCACCCCGGCCTCGTGTTGAGACGTCCCGAGCAGTGCCCCTGGTATGTGGTCAAGAAATAACAAAGTGTAAAAAAAGAAGAAAGAAAGAATTGAGTGTGTTTCTGTGAGTTGCCAAAAAAAAAAAAAAAAATCAAATGACTACCAAATAAATCAGTTTAGCAATTGTGTAAAGTACCCATGAGGGAGAAAGGAAGCTATTAGAAAAAACACTTTCCTCTGAATTTAAACAGCCTTTGGCTCATTTCTTCTTCTGATTGAAAAGAGCACAAGACAGAGTATTGTTTCACAGTTCCTATTGCCAAGCCTGATAGTGATATGCCAGTAGTTTCATGCAGTCAACCACATTTTGATATACTATGTCTAATATGAAGACTAAGTTACTGGTTTTGCCAGCATTTTTGGTCAACACTGATTTAATCTTCAGTGTTGATTTTTTTTTTCCTCAAGTACTTGTAATTAGAAAAATCTCACAATCTAGACTCAGAAAAAAGACTAGAGTTCTGATCGCTTAATTGCCAACCTGGAAAAGGCTCAAATTATAATTGTTGTGGTGGTATTTTTTATTGATCTCAGTCACATGTTTTCAGGTTTCATGTGATCAACTTTTGAATTTACTCCATCCTTGCCCTCTAAAACCCCTAGAAAAGCACTTTGCCAAATCTCTGACCTGTAACTTAGGGAGAACTACTCTTCCGGGCTTTGAAACTTCCCTGGTGTAGATACTGGAGTTACACTATAACATGATGAAATGCGGTATAAATGCAGTATGAATAAGAATATAAAATAGATGGATCTATTTTAGATTCTTCCTAAGAATTTACTAGAAGGACTTAGAGTTGTACCTGTTACACAGCACAGATTCTGTAACTAGAACTGTAATCTAGTTCATGTCTTATCATACTTTTAAAATGATTACACCAGGACCGTGCCTCTCAAATTGAGGTAGATATGCATCCATGCACCAGCAGGCAGACACGGTCAAATAATAAGCATGAGCACCTTCTTAGGTTCTGATTTTACTCTAAGAAGTAAGGGAGGGATGGGATGTTTAAAATCACAGAGCTGTGGGCAGGGATAGGACAGGGATCCAGGGATGGCAGCAGGAGAGCTGTCACCACCCCGAATCAAAGGGAGAAGAAGTTAGCAGAACCCAGAAGTGACTGTAACAGAGCAGCCCCTTGTGCTCAAGTGGTCTAACCCCAAGGGAAGCAAACCTCAGCGGGAATGAAACAGGGGAATGAATACCCTGACTTGACTCCCTCTGAACTCCTACTGGGTTCCCCATTGGCTGGACCCACTGGAAGCAGAGGGCAGGGGAATCTGTTGATATCATCCTCCCAGGGCAAGGAGTCATGTGGAGAATGGATAGTTGATTTGGAGGGGTAAACAGAAACTCTGGTTAGAAAAGCCAAGTAATAAACAGTAGAGGTAGATGAAGCCAAAGCCTGCATTTATAAATAGCACTCTGATTCCTGAGTCCACATAAGCTCTTAACTAAAGTGTTATATGTAATATCATTGAACGTCTGGCTTGGTGATAAAAACTGTTTTCATACTTGTCCACATGTTTTGCTTTGTATTAAAGAAGTTGTAGGATTTATTTAGAAGGCCATTCTAGGTACTGGAAACAGGATGAACAAAGACACAGAAATGAAAAATAACATTTGTTTGAGGAACTTAAGAGCTGGCAATTTGGTCCAGCTGGACTAGAAAGTGGGAGGCAGAGACCTGATCTGATGAAGTCTTGAAAGTTCTTTTTAGAAGCTTGAATTTTTATCTCCGGGCAATGGGTTGGGGATGGTAGGTAGGTAGGGCATAGTATTAATGGTGATATGCTTTGTAGGTTTTTAAACAGGGTAGTAATTTGTCAGTAACAAAGTGGACTTATTACTGATCTATCCAGGTTCAGAACACAGGCTGGAAATTCATGGTATGAAGTCAAGAGATGTGTCTCTGAGACTGCCAACAAAGCTTTTTCTACTCTTGCTCCTAAAAGAGAGAATATGTTTCATGTGATATTGCCAAAAGCAGTATTAGGATACCCTAGAGCAAGGCAGCAAAGAAAAGCAACGTGCTGTTCTATATCTACATGAGTCATTTTATAGAAAAAAGAAAAATGAGTTTTAAATGACCAGAGGGGAGTCATCTAGTGTAGTCCCCCAGCTTGGCTTCAGCTTGATCCATATTAGTGGTTAGGTATTAACGATCTCTTAGATGCAGGCTCTGATAGCCCTAGGATACTCAGAAGCATTTATTTTAACTAGAAAAGTATTTCAGTGTGTGGCTTTCTGAGCAGAATTTCACTTTTCTCATCAAACAGGCCGGTTTTGGCTATGGATTGCCCATATCACGTCTTTATGCCCAATACTTCCAAGGAGACCTAAAGCTATATTCTTTAGAGGGCTATGGGACAGATGCAGTCATCTACATTAAGGTAATAACTGTAGTCTTTTTGATTTAATGATACTTTTTTTGGTTATAAGAAAAGGTGCGGTGCCAGTATCTAGCTGTAATGAAATTTTCTTCTACCTCATTGCTATTAAAATACAAGAATATGGTTTTTACATATGATCTCATCTATTTTCACAAATGATCTCCTTGACTGGGGGAAAGGGCACACTCTCACCTGTAATGATCAGGACTATGATTGTTAACAGAAAAAAAATCGGGCTTAAGTGGGGATTCATAAGTTACATATCACACAAATTTAATTTTAATATAAAACACACGAATGGCCATTGATCCCCCAATCTTTTGATGTACTGCAGGGTCTTTTCTTTGTACATGAGTCTGCAGATTCAAGCTTCAGTTGTCTTTCCTGCAGAAGCTATACTTACAATGCATTGTTTTGATTTATTTAGACAAAGAAACAACCAACTGCATAATCTTTTTTGATTTATAGGTAGTCCTTTATAGATGTCTTCTGACTCAGATTTGACAGCAATCTTTACGTGATTTTCCTTCAGGAGTCTTTCCAAAGCATTCATCTTGGTTTTCAAAGAATCTCCCCTGACCCCCCTCCTTTTTTTTTCATTTTATTTAAGCAATATTTGATTAAATTATGTAATTATAATGACAGATGTTAAGTGCATAAATAGATTTGGGAACAAGCACAGGGGACTCTTGGCAAGCCTAGAGCTCACCTGGTGGGAGCAGAAGCACTTAGCCTGCTGGCCTGTGATGTTCCTGTGTTTATCAGAGTTCAGCATATTTTACAGTGTTCGAGAGCAACCGAGCCCCATCAGCTCACTGGATTGGTTAAGCAGTGGGCTGTTGGTACCTAATTTAGTGACTCAAGTTTCTTGTTCTGGCCACTAGATGGCACCTATTTTATAGGAAATGGTGAAGACTGTATAATGGAAAAAATAAGTTTATCCGAAAAGGTTAAATTCTTTCAAGATAATAATCCTTGTCTTTAAAGCCATCTCAGTTGTGAGTAACTTGAAAAGGGCAACATGAAGGTAACATTTTTATCACCAAACGTAACATTTTTTATCTAACCCATTGATAAAGGGGTTCTGGCAGTTCTGGCATAAAGAGAATACATAGGTGAAAGGTTTTTAATCCACTTTGGAAAAAACAGAAGACAGGAATCTTATAAAATAATTAAAATCAGGGGCCTCCTGAATGGCTCAATCAGTTAAGCATCTGACTCTTGATATCAGCTCAGGTCTTGATCTTCAGGTCATGAGTTCAAGCCCCCACTGGGCTCCATGCTGGGTGTGAAGCCTACTTAAAAAAAAAAAAAAAAGATTAAAATCAATGGTCAAAGACTTTCCCTTACCATTAACGGAATAAAATTTCCTGTTCAATATTTTCTACATCTTGGGGAATACCCGTGGCTTAAGGTCAGAATCCTACTGAAATATCTTAACTTGAAGAAGATAGGGAGGAACATGGTTTATCTCAGGTCCCAATGATTTGCAGGAAGCTGAGATAGAACAGTGAGTCAACAGTAATGATATGTTAGAGACATGAAACGATGCACAATGCAGATATCACATCCACTGTACCTGAAATTGGTGGCTCTAATAGATGGAGAAGACACAGGAGCAAACCCAAGGCCAAGAATTTTTCAATCAAAAGCCTTAGACATAGTTTTGTATTTATTGATAATATTGTTATGATGACTTTTTTAAGTCCATGACTATGCTGGAGAAAATAGTATTTCTTCTAACAAATAATTGAAATAGATTTCATGAAATGATTTTACAATTATGTATATTAAGGTGCATATGTCAGTTTTTATGCTTTTACACTTAAATGACTTTTTCAGTTAACCTTCTGTTCTGGGTCATGTTTTTATAAGAGGCATCTCCTATACCTGTGTAAAATTTCAATCCAGCAGCTTCCAGGCTGGTTGGACAATTACTGCAAACAAAAAAAAAAATCAATGTGCACACCAAGCAGTGCCATACACTTAGTAAATAATGGGTTGCAAATATGTACACTGTTTCAAAATGTGTGTAGATGGTGTGAATGATTAGTAAAATACAAATCCAATAAAGCACTGTTTAATTTCCAGTAACCTTTTGCCACTGTATACTTTCTGAAATAGTGGATTCTAAAAGAAATGCCAGACTTAGGTCCCACTTTTTCTTTCAGGCTCTGTCAACAGAATCGATAGAGAGACTCCCAGTATATAACAAAGCTGCCTGGAAGCATTACAACACTAACCATGAGGCCGATGACTGGTGTGTCCCCAGCAGAGAACCAAAAGACATGACAACATTTCGCAGTGCCTAGATACACTTGGGACATCTGGAAAATCCAAATGTGGCTTTTGTATTAAATTTGGAAGGGATGACGTTCAGAACTACATTATACCAAATACTTCACATGTTACTTTCAAAATTAACTATTTGGGTAGAATAAATGGAAAGTGAATTCCATTTATGTCTGTTAAACTTCCTAAAAGATGAAATTGTACCTATTTTGCACTTATATTTTCACAGTTAATTGAGCATATTTTTAAACAACTGTAGTTTTGGTCAACTTTCCTCTTTATGGTAGACTTCAGAAGCATGGAACTCTTGGGGTTTCTACAGAAAGCTGTGTAGTTTTTAAAAAACTTTTCATTTATGTGTTAGAAACCTTTTCTTAATGATCCTGATTAGCTAGTTAGCCATCCACCTGTCCTTTGGAATTCTGCCATCCTTTATTAATGTGTAATGACAACTGTAATAAGATGGTCTTCGGATATACCAGTGACTAAGTAGAGAAGTAAAGCGGAAAACAGTTGCCCTATAAACATAGCACCAGCCGCATCTACACGTATCATATTCACTCTGAAGTTGATTTTTCATTTTTTAATTTCACTGCAGAGGATTGTAATAGGTTCCCTATGGAGCTAAGCCAAGATCGTAGGCAATCTACTCTGAATGTGCTTGTGATTAATGCAGGGGGAAATTTTTATACTAAAAACAAACCAGCAGCTGCTAAAATTCTAGAGAAGAAATTAAGGTCAAAGCAGTGAGGCCAC
This sequence comes from Callorhinus ursinus, assembly GCF_003265705.2. Lineage (NCBI taxonomy): Eukaryota > Metazoa > Chordata > Mammalia > Carnivora > Otariidae > Callorhinus > Callorhinus ursinus. The sequence continues at coordinate 57,758,491 of NW_027397064.1, read as the reverse complement.
AAAATTGAACTATCGATTATTGAGATTACCTGGGGGAGCTTTGGAGAGACAGAATTTTTCTCAGTCTCACTCCAGACATAGAGAATCAGACTCTCCATGGCTGGAGCCCAGAAATCTCAATTTTTAGAATGCTTCCCAGGTGAGTCTGATGCCCCACCTAGTTAGGAAACCACTCTTTTAAAGTAAGTCATGATACCACATTTGCTAAAGCAAGAGAGATCTTTAGGTTTTGATTTTCACTTATTGCAAGGTCAGGCTTCTAGACTCCAGGAGAGACCAGCACTCTCAGCCCTGGTGCAAAAGCAGGAGACAAATTGACTACATGAGAACAGTCAGGTAACCGAAGAATCAGAACCATAAATGCACAAGTACTGATGAAGAACATATATTTTATAAGAAATATCTAGACTTTGTTATCAGGAAAAATTCAACTAGGGCTTTTCAACAATTCTTTGCACTCATATGGTGATTTGTAGCTTACAAATACTTTGGTATAATATGATAACTCTGTTGGGCTTTATAACAGATATAGAGCAGGTGGTATTATCCTTGTTTTGAGACTCAAAGTGTGGCCTAAAGCTGTACAGAATTGGAGTCAGGGCCTGAGCTGTCTCTGCTGATCGCTGTCAGCCGCCGAATCTCGTAGACCCTGAAGTTAGGGGACTATGCTGTTAGTCATACCACAACTTTTAACGTGACAGGGAAATATACTGAAAATAAATTTTAAAGTAAGATTCTAGATATTTAAATAACAGCTTTACTACTTAAATGTGGGAATTTTATCTGGAAAATGCATTGGGTTGAAACACCTCATTCTCAAAAGGATTACATAAGTTAAATAATGCTATATAAATTTGTAAATCAGAAGGGATGGAAAAGGACAGTTAGTCCAGGATCCTCATGTGAGAGGTGATAGTCCTGAGACTCAGGGTGTGTGATTTGTCCAGGGCTTCTGAGCTAATTTGACCAAATGTTTGGAAAAAGAGATCTTTTACCCAATCTATCGTTCCTTAATTACGGATTTTATGAAAAAATAATAGGATATGCTAGTGGATGATTTATATTAATTCAAGGTATTACAGTTTTTTAGCTTTAAATTACACTTTTTTGGTAATGATGAAATATTTTAGAATCCTTTGAATCAAAATACTTTCTTTCTTAAATAAGACATTTGTACAACTGACATAAACTTGGCATTTTATTTATGAAACACTTTCCCTCTCCCCCCCAAATTACAGTTTTTCTCTATTTATGAGCTAAGAAATGATGTTTTTAAAGCAAAAGTGAAATGTGTTCCTTCAGCTTCTTTTTAAGGTATAACAGCTTTCTTACTTTGTTATGTGGTAATGGACAGAAAATTACATACAAAAATATTTGGGGGTTAGCATTCTCCTTGATGGTTTCAAATCATTGTGCTACCTGAAAAGTTTTTAGACTCTTACACTGTTTTGTCCACCAGCATTTAGTGTGATGCCATGTAGATACAGAAGTATACAGAAGGATAAGAAGTGGATACTGAGTGATTTTTTTTATAACCTGGGCATTTAATAAATGTGCCAACATTTTTTAAGAAGATTCGCAAAAATATTCTGCCCTATCCTTAAAATGCTGGCTGGCTTTAGATGTCTTCATGCTTAATAGTGATCACTTTCTTGCACTGTGAAGTTTTTACATGAAGATGTTGAAGTAGAAGTCTACCCTATTATTTTATAAAATGTTTTGTGTGTGGCAATAAACTGAAAACATGGATCAACTCTTATTTTGAAAATTAATTGGGTCAATTTAGGGTTTTTTAATTATAATTGTATTTTTTTAATTAAACTCTCTCCCATCATCAAGGGTCAGTGTTCTATAAACATTCAAATAGTTGTACCTAGATGGCTCACACTGAGTCTCACTGTCTTCAGTAGAGGAAATGTTTGGAACTTGGATTTCCAATGTGTATATTCTAATGGAGAAGGCAAGAGGTAAAATTTGTATGGTTTGAGTTATCCCAGCTTTTCATTATCCAAAATCCACTGACTTACTGCATAAGTGAAGATCTTCTGTGATTTTGAAAGGTTATATTAATCTGCTCTTTGAATAAGTTTCACAATATAAGTAACTGTAGGAAAAGTCTTAATTTAACTAGCCTTACCCTCTGTACCAGTTGAAGAGTCAGAACTAAATCTAGTCAAAGATAGATTTCTGTCTTTATTCCTAAATAATGGGACATGACTACAACTTCCCATCATTGTTAAATCCAACAAGTTCCACAATAACAAACTCCATAGGTGAAAAACTGGGGAAACAAACTACTAGTCTAGTTCCTGTCCCTTTGTGGCCTCTAAATGGCTAATCAGAGAGGAAGCTAAACATCAGTCAACCAGTTTCAGTGTGTCTTCAATTCCTTTGTCATAAATGTAAAGTTTTAACAGAGAGGTAATCAGGATTGAGCTAGCTGGTTTGCAAACAGGGCTTTTCCTGGAGGAACTTTTCATCGTATGGATTAACTTCTGACCCCAGTGATTAATCTTCTTACAGCCAAGCCCAGTGCCTGAAAAAAATACTATAATGAGGTGTGAAGGATTTTATATATTTCAAAAAAGAACCTATACTGGTTTGCTTAGTTCAGCCATTCTGAAACTACTGCCCCTTTGTTCTGGTTACATGTTTGGAAAGAATTAGACAATACCACGCACTTTTTCCTGGAGACTTCATATTTCTTTAGCGATTGCTAACCATAGGATTTTAACAGGAAAAGACAAGATTGCCTGTTTTGTTTTGTTTCTTTAAATTACAACATGAAACTTAATCTGTATTTATATATATAAGAATGGTGTTTGTCACTTAGTAAACACAATATAGGTGTATAGTATTATCGTTCTTATTAATACTCTTTCCTCATTGGGGTCAATGCTGTACGTAGTTATACACAGTCCAACTGTAATTTTAAAAAGTTTTTCAGCAATGAGGTTGCATTTTAGTGGGTTTGGAATGTGTTTCTAGGTCCCTTCTTTCTGGTGCAAGATAGCCTGTTTTTCCTGCAGAACTTTAGGCCTTTTTTCTTATCTTGCAAAAGCTGTTATTGTTATTAGGAAATAGTGAACAGCTATCTATTACTCTATTAAATTACAGATTTTTGAGCAAAAAATATACAATTTTCATTCCAGGAAGGTAAACCAGAGAAACTTCATTTGAATGTTACCATTCATTTGGGAGTTATTTTCTGAAAGTTTAGAAGTGCCCTTCCTGCAGTTGTCACATAGAATATTGTCAGGAATTCTGTAGTTTTGAATGGAAATGTTGACATCAGTTTCTAATAAATTTAAAATGGTGAAAATTTCCTTTCAGAAACAGTTTATGAGGCTAAGACATTTTTAAAGTTTAACTCAAATATAAAAGCCCCAGTATTCTTGCCATGGTTTTATACTTTGATGTCTTCCATTATCGAATTCAAAATATAACAGTTAATATAATTATAATACTGTATAAAAATATCTATTTGTCCAAAAACTTAAAAAAGTCCATCTGATTACATAACTGAAATAGAATGAGAGAAACTGAATGTCATTTATTTTACTCTATTACAGTATAAAAATCATCTGATTTGATAGGAACTATTTCTTTTCATCATTTACTCTCAGTATTTCCCATAATGCCCAGTACATATGAGGCACTTACAAGCGTATGTTCTGTGAATGTGTAATGAATCAAATTCAACATGTGCCCTTTCTCAAAATGATAGCTCACAAAAATGAACCAGTACAATAAAGAAAACTATAGGTAGTAACCAGCACAAGAAACCTAGCAAAAGGACAAAATACAGAAGAAAAGAAGTTGAAAGGAGTAGCAAAACTACACTACTAAACTGATGGTTTTCTTTTAAAGTATAAAGCAGTAAATGAGGAGAGGCTGTTAGGGTAGGTGTGGCAGCAAGTAGCTGGAGGCAGTACCTCCGGGGAGCCTTTGTAAGCGGCATCAAGAGGGATACTGCCAGAGAAATCGGTAGCAAGGCCAATCAGGGAAAAAAGGCCCCAATGAACAGTATTTACATAAACACAAGAAGATACAACTACAGAGATTGAAAATAATCGTAAGAATACCATTAACTTTATGATCAAAATTTTGAAAATGTAAAAGAAATGGATTCATCTAAGAGATGTTGGCAATTTAAATCAACCAATAACTACTAAGGGAATCAATAATCCTAAGGACATCTCACCAAAAGACAATTTAAAGGTGAATTTTATCAAAATATCAAGAAGCCGATAATTCCGATTGTAAACTTTCAGAGAATAGAAAAGAAAGAAAGCCACCTAATCAATTTCATAAAGTTTATAAAATCTCAAAGCTAAACCTGATCATGCACAGTATGGAAAATTAATTTATACACAAATCTTATGAACATAGAGGAAAAGTTTTCCAGTAAAATAGCAGCAAACTGACATAATAGTGTATAAAAAATAATGCATCACTAAGTGGGGAATTACCAGGAATCCAAAGATGTTTCAGTATCTAAAGAATTTGTGTAATTTATCATACTACAAGTTAAAATTCGGACAGAAAATTCAATACTATTTTATTATTTTGAAGTAGAATTTAGTCATAATTACAGTTGCTTGACTCACTATACAGGCCACTGTTGGATGTTACAATAAACCATGGATAGTAGTAGTCAGATGTAACACATACCCTGGAATTGTCTGTTGGGTTGAGTCCATGTTAGCCCTGCCAGGGAAAATGTAATTAGTACTATGTCCAGAGCCTCACCATTTGCCAGGTAGAAGCTCTAGCCTGGGGATTCCTCCTCCTAACTCTGGTCCGATACTTTGAAACATGGAAAAAAGAAACATCCGATGTCTTTGTTATTTGGGCAAACATAAAGTTTATAAAAGGGCCTAGTGTTTTTGACAAATACATTTGTTTGATAAAGCTTAGCCTTTCTCACTCTGGAGTAGCAGATCTTCATTTTGGAGAAAAGTCTCCCTTTCATCTCAAAATCAATCAAGCTTCAGCGACCAACAAAATCAACCAATAGGAACGATCACCAATTAGGAACCATCAGGCAATTGCTCTTTTTCTGTAGTGCACAGCTGACCTTGATCTTTGTTATTGGTCAGGGTGTGTTTTCACAAAGACTTAGTTAACAAATGGAAGGTACAGTTAAGTCCTTGTAAGCAATGCTTCTCAAACATCAATGTGCACAAGAAACACCTAGGGATCTTGAGAAAGCACAGATTTCTGATTCAGCAAGTCTGAAGTGGGGTTTGAGATTCTGCCTTTTGAACAAGTCTCTAGGTGATACTGATGCTGCTGGTCCATGGACCACACTTTGAATAGCAAGGGTGGGATAAACTGCTATCAGTATCCCAAAAGACTAACTGAAGAGATTAAACCAGGTGCAGTGTGAGTGGGGAGCCAGATAGATCTGGTAATCTGATTCTTGCATGTGGATCTAGTCTCCAGGGTATATAGCTCTTGACAGGGCACATCAAAGATAGCTGGTAAGACCTCTTATACCTGTGAAGGTAATGTTTTGCAATAATTTAGCAGATGATGCAGTAATTGAGCATAATCTAATTCATGACTGTCCTGTGAGTGGGTGACTACTGAGGGTATAGTGAAGTAGAGTTAGTTTATAACCTGGCTGGAAAAGTGGGATGTCCTTGTCACTATTAATGGGCAAAAACATTCAAATCAATATGTGGAAAAATCCTGCTGAGATTTTGATTGTGGCATGTTAAATCTGCAGATCAATTTGAGAATTTATATCTTGACAACACTGAGTCTTTCAATCTACATATCTCAATTTACTTAGATCGTCTTTGATGCCTTTCATCAGCGTTTTGTAGTCTTCAGCATACAGATCCTGTACTTTGTTAGATTTAAATCTAGGTATTTCATTTTTCAGAGCTAATAAAAATATCCTTTAAAGATCTTTTTGTTCTCTAACTGTTCATTGCTAGTACATGTCACCCTTAAAATCTCCAGTACATCACCTCAGAATAAATCATGGCCTCTGAAGTTTTGCTGAGGACTAGAGATAGCTGAATAAGATAGTTTCCCATGTATTCATTTGGTCCTTGATGTGGTCTTCATTATTGAGTAAATGGCAACATGTCCAATCAATGTCATGCTGCCACAAAGTTGACCATGCCTGCCTTTCTAGTCCCCTCCATTTAGACTATCATTTGTTTGACTTCACTTGGGAGGGTCAGCAGTATAATTTCACTGTCCTGCCTAAGGGCTGTTGAAATTTTCTTGTCTTGTGCCACAATATGGGGTGGCCAGACCATTTCTCTAGTTCGGGATTATCTTGGAGCTTTATATTGATTATGTCCTTATCCAAGCATCATCAGGGGCATTGATCTCTGATGCCCTTCTGTCACTCACCTCCATAATGACAGACAGGAAATGGCTTATTAAACAAGTATAAGGTTCAAGGTCTCAGCCCTCAGCTATTCGTAGGTGTCATGCTTGACATTTCTTGAGGCTTTTAGAGAAAAAATTTGCCTCTATGGACTCCCCTCTTTAAGAAGGAAACATGGGTGGGGGCGCCTGGGTGGCTCAGTGGTTTAAGCATCTGACTCTTGATTTTGGCTCAGGTCATGGTCTCAGCATTGTGAGATCAAGCCCTGCATTGGGCTCCATTCTGGGCGTGGAACCTCCTTAAGATTTTCTCGCTCCCTCTGCCCCTCCCTCCGCCCCCCTAAAAAAAAATTTAGGAAACATGGGATTAGTTGGCCCATTTAGTTACTAGCACACCTTTATTACACTTCCCAGCATCTTACTCCGGTCCATCCATTTGGTTCTGTGTCAGTCTTCTACCTATAAGTGAGGGCCCACTTGGGGCACAACACAGGAGGCTCAACAGGAGACACAAGACAGGAGTGAGTATCATAATGCATCCTTCTATTCTACTCTGGGTGGTCAAGGACACTGAAGGCCTTTGTGTAGGATACACATGCCTACAGGAGCCTCTGAGCTTAAAGATATGCATGTAGACCTCCATAGACTGCTCACTGGTCCATCCTCTCCATCTGAGTCAGTGCACTGTGCTCATTAAAGCTGCACCTAATAGGTTTCCTTAGATTTTAATATTAATCTATGTCCCATTAAGGCCAATATTAACTGTTACAAAATAAAATGACCCACTTTGCTTTTCTCTGGCCAACACAGGGGTGGGATCTGTGGAATGGTATTTACTACCTGTTTGAAAAGAAGTAGGTAAATATCAATCAGCGTGTAGAAATTCACTAACCACCCACTTCCCTCAAGAACGTGGTAGATGCCATAACTTGTACAGTCCAGATCACCATTCTCCCCAAACCCTATGTGCCACATTACACACACACACACACACACACACACACACACACACACACACACACACACAGTTTGTGTGACCATAAAACTCTTTACTATTATAAATAAAAATCATTGACTTCTGTGGATACCCCAAAGATGGCATCTCTGGTGCCCCTGCTTAGTCCTATGTCTAAATGGGTCAATGGTCAATCATACTTCATGGGAATGTGCTGCCTGGGGAGATGAATGCAGGCCAGTTTAACAACAAATGACAGATTTGAGTATATAGTCTAATTTGGAGTACATACTCCAAATATTGATTTGCCCCAAGCAGAAATTGGGTACTGTAGCAAAAACCAAGCTTTTGCCTGCATCATCTGGGAAGTAAAAGGTACAAGATCTCCTCTCTCTCAGAACTTAATCAAATTCTCAGTCAGTGTCCACAGCATCCACGTGGCAAGCATGATGTAATAAATGCTTGCTATTCTTGTGGTAGCCCACCATCTTTCGAAGGGTCTTTCTGTATCTTAGTAAACCTCCATGTTATGAATCTTGCTCCCTTAAGTCTCCTTTGCTGCTAGAATACAGACAGTAACTTGGGTGTTGACAATTAGAAACATATGCAACATGAAGAACAAGCTCTCTGCAGTTTCCCATATTGCTGGCGCGAGCTGTGGCACCTCTATCTTGCTTTCAGAAAGAGGGCATCTTGGTTGCAAGGTCAAGTTCCTGAATCAGAAATGGCGACAGTGCTGGTACTGGTAGATGCTGCAGTAAAGTCGAGTTCCCAGGTTTCTCAGGGGTGACAGAATAGTCATGATTTTTTTTTCTCTCCCCCTCTTTTTTTTTTAAAACTTCTTTTTCTTGTCGAGGTGAAATTCACACAACCTAAAACTAACCTTTTCAAGTGCGGTTCAGTGGCACTCAGGACATTCACAAGGTTGTACAACCAATACCTCTACCTGGATCCAAAACATTTTCATCACCCCACAAGGAAAGCTTGCATCCATTAAGCAGTGGTAGTTTCTTTCTCATGTTAATTTTGTAGCATGATTTGGGATATTATTCTTGGGAACTTACCCAGGAGTTCTTTTCTACAGTGGTATAATTATGCAAGAGCAAAAATATACAAGGGTAAGTCTATAGAAACAGTTTGTGCCTAAATTAGCTCTTGGACATATTGTCTTCAAAGGAAAGTTTTAAACCAGCCAGAGATTAACATCAACATGCTTATATTTTGAGTCTATTTTCAATTAACAATCCAAAATAGTAAGTGCATTGGTTTTTTATGAGTTTGGAAATAGAATCAAACAACTGTGAAAATATAATTGGGTAAGTCGTGTCTGCAGTTCTGTCCAAAACCACCGTGGGTCACCTTCTCTCTAAGGCACAGTTTGAACCGGTTGAGGTATAGACTTGGACATGCCTCCAGCTGTCTTGCACCCCTCCACCTACCTCACACCAAAATGAGATGCGCTGTTGCCCCAGGGCAAGCCAGCTCTCCCTGCCTGGGTAGAGCCATCACTGCAGCCACAGGCCGTGAGCCAATGCCAAGTTCCCTGTTCCTTCTGACTACAGGGATGGCATGAGATGGCAAGGGCAGGCAGGTGATGGCAAATCCAAAGGGCGCTAGGAAAGAGGTTGGCCAGACTCCAAGTAGAGGTTGGTCCTGTGTCTGGCATAGCAGGGCCAGCCCTAGAGGAGTAGTTTCGGCAGGAGCCCACCTCAAGGACCTGCAGGCAGCAGGGGAAAGAAGCAGTGGGTGCAAGAGGAGCAGTGAATGAGGGAAATCTCAGCGGGGGAATAATAATTGGCAACTGACATTGGGAAGCTGTAGCTTCCATTTCAGGACCGTCCCCATATCCAGTGGATACTCACCCTCCAACGTGTTTCTTGGGCAATTATCTAGAAAAGAATATTTTTTAAAAGAGCTGTGTTCAGTGTTAGACTTCAGTTGTTCAAGCAGTATCATATGGTTTGTGGGTTTTGTAGGATAAAGCAAAGTCTGAATTAAGGATCATTAATAGTAGCCTACTTAATACTTGACTCAGCCGAGGGCGAGGCTCCTAATGCAAAATGATCAGATAAAAGGTAAATTTAAAAGTCCCATCACACTAAATTGTGCAAGTGATTATGATTCTTTGTGCTTTTAGTCCGTCCATGGAAAACCAAATCCATAGATTTACCAGTGGCTATTTTACCACCCCCAAACTCATTTTTTATTCTTTTGAGTTTTATCTTTTCACTTACTCAATTTTCTTCTGTTTGATTAAAATCTCGCCTGCTCTTCTCTATTATATGTTACTCATTTTTGTGTGAGGCACTTAAACCTTTTGAAAAAAATTAGAGCCTGTTTAATTTATTACTGCTTATCTATTGAAATATATTTTTGAGTGCCTACTGTATACCAGGCATAATGAAAGGCACTGGGACAAAAGGATGGCTTTTCCAGGTCACGGAATTAAATTTCTCTTTCTCCAAATCATTTAATAGCCACTCCATTGGTTGGGTTTCGTTTCTAGTCAGAAAATTTGGAGGGTCAGGGCGCCTGGGTGGCTCAGTCGGTTAAGCGTCCGACTCTTGGTTTCAGCTCCGCTCATGACCTCAGGGTCCTGCGATCAAGCCCCATGTGCGACTCTGTGCTCGGCGTGGAGCTGGCTTGTCCTTCGCCCTCCGTTCCTCCCCGCCCCCCGCATGCGCTCTCGCGCGCGCTCGCTCTCAAATAAATAAATAAATAAATAAAATAAAATTTTTAAAAGTAAATAAATAAAAGAAAGAAGAAAGAAATTCTGTGGCTCGTAGATAATTGGATATTTTCCCTCTTTAAAAAAGATTTTACTTATTTATTTCATTTTTTTAAAGATTTATTTATTTGGGGGGGAGGGGCAGAGGGAGAGAGAGTCTCCAGCAGACTTCCTGCGGAATGAGGAACCCCACAAGGCACCTGACCCCACAATGCCTGGATATTTTCATAAATTACATTCCATTGTATAATTTTGAATTTCTATAACGAAAAATCACACGAGTCCCAAATCATGGAAGGTTATTGTGACTTAATACAGTAGGCAAAACTAAAAATATGCTTGCCTTAGAATCTATGTTTCCTACAGGGGTAGAGTTCATAATGGGTGTTTTTGAGATACACTAAATGTACTTTTAATTTCAAATCAGCAGATAGCAGCACTTGATTTCAATTCGAGAGAAAGTTACAGAGGTAGTCTATGTAATGTTATGACAAGTACACTCAAAGCCTCCAGAAAATGATTCTTAAAGTGAAAACTTAACACATTCAAATTGAAGATACTCTGTTCTGTTTTAGAAGGGGGAACATAGAGGTACTTTGGTCAAGTACCTTTAATTTAACAAGGTAAAAGATACCTTTTACTACTCTTCAGTGTCAACAACTGGTCTTTTTCCTGTTAAGGAGCATATAAAGCACAATCTGAAATTTTATTTACTATAATGGAAAGAAAATTTTATGTTTTTCTCTGATTAACTTTTCTCAGGAGGATTATAAATAACATGAATTTGATTTACTGCAATTTGCAATATTACTGCTGCAGGCACTAAATTATCCACTCCACTCTTTAAAATAAAGACCACACAGAAGAGGTTCTTCCAAACAACCCAAAGAAGTAAAAGGAAACATTCCTGTGTACTAGGTTTATAAAACAAGTATATGCATATTCTTAAGTGCTCATTGTCATTGGAAGGCATGGGGTTATTCTGTTCATGTTTATGGTATTGTCTCCAAAGGAAACTGAATTATTCATTCAACAAATGTGCTAGGCTCTGTGCTAAATACACAGCTTCCTGACATTGAGTACAAGTTGCCATAGACATTCACTTTCAATTTCCAGCTGAATGATCTCTTGTCCAGCTATACTTTTACTATGATTTCTGTAATATACTATTTCAGGCTTAGGTCCATTCAACAACGGCTCTGTTTTGTTTTTATTCATATATTATTTATTTTTTTCTTTTAAAATTTTTTTCCATTTTTTAAATTTAAATTCAATTAATTAACATATAATGTATTATTAGTTTCAGAGGTAAAGGTCAATGATTCATCAGTCTTGTATAATACCCAGTGCTCATCACATCGCATGCCCTCCTTAATGTCTATATTTATTTATTTTCAAAGTAAGCTCCACGGCAAGTGTGGAGCCCAGTGTGGGGCTCAATCTCATGACTCTGAGATCAAGACCTGAGCTGAGATCAAGAGTCAGACGCTTAACCCACTGAGCCATCCAGGTGCCCAAATAGTGGCTCTTCTTGATTTGTCTTCCCTGAAATGAGTCTACCATGTCACTGATGAGTTGCCCCTCTTGTTCTATAGTTATAATTTGACAGAAAAATAGGCATCCAGTGTGTTCAGGCATCCCATCCCCAGCCCTGTGAGGCCTCCCTCAGAGCCCTGAGCACCAGGCACACAACACCTCCTTGGGGTTCCCAGCACCAGCCACGTGTGCTCTTTGTTGCACCAAGGGTTTTGTAGCCTCACATCTTTCCTTTTGTTCTCCAGCCTTGGATGGGACTGAAAAATTGCTTTCTTGCAGGCATTAATCTTTGGGCCACCTAAAAATGGCCTTGTTTTTCTTTCAATTTTCTGTCATCTGTGTAATCAATTCCCCACATTAAATCTCCTCTATTCGAAATATGTAATTTCTGTCTTCATTATTCTCCCTGACCAATACAGCTGTAAAAATAGCAAACATGTATCTTAAGCATTATTTCAACAGCAGAGGAAGGTTTTTATTTCCTAGGCTCCATGTTTGATTTCAAGTGAAATACTTGATAGGATCTTGGGGTTTTGGTGGGAAAAATTGAATCATTTACTTTTAACAATTTAAAAATAGGACCAAGAAAATCAGAGATTTAGGTGGAAGAAGGAAAAGCAAATAACCCCCCAACATTGCATTCAGCAGTTGTTTGGATTCATTATTCCAAATGTTTGGTTCATGTCCATTTAACAAGTTAAATCCTGAGTGTCAAATACTTTACATTCTATAAATGTAAATGTAAAATCAAATTATGTGGCCCTCTCATTAAGTGTTTTCCTCTCTCCCTTCAAAATAGCCAAAAAGAGGGAAGTGGAAGATACAACCTTCCAGTTATGGAATGAATAAGTCATGGGAATAGAAGGCACAGCATAAGGAATACAGTCAATGATATTGTAATAGTGATGTAACAGAACAGATGGCAGCTACACTTGTGAATATAGCATAATCTAAAAACTTGTCAAATCACTAAGTTGTATACCTGAAACTAATGTAACATTGTATATCAACTATATTAAAAAAAATAGCCAAAAGGAGAATCACAAAATACCAAAACTCAACCAGGATGAACTAGATAATTAATCTGCATTGTCCTTTAACCATTATAGAAATGGAATATGTAATTTAAAAGTTTACAAAAAAGAATCTCCAGGCCCAGATGGTTTTGCTAGAGAACCCTACCAAACATCAAGAAAAGGCAACATCAGTTTTACACAGTCTTTTCAAAAAAAAAAAATAGAAGAGCTGGGAACACTTCCCAACTCATTTTATAAGGCTTGGATTACTCTGATACCAAAGCCAGACAAACACAGTACAAAAAAAGAAAACTAAAGACCAATACCTCTCAAGAACTCAGATACAAAAGTTCAACACAATATTGATAAATCTAATCCAACAACGTGTATAAAGAAGTACATAACATGAAGTATATACCATATCAAGTGGGATTTATTCCAACATGTAAGACTGGCTCAACATTTAAAAAATCAACATGATCCACTGTATAAGCAGACTAAAGAAGAAAAATCATATGATAATGTCGACTGACAGAGAAAAAGCATTTGACAAAATCCATTCACATTCAAAATAGCCAGGGTCCTACTTGGGATCTGAGAGTGTTGACTCCACACTCAGGCAATTTTACCCATCCTTAATACTTCCCTATGTAAAAACAATGCTTTCATATCTTATTTTGTGAAGTAAGAGGTTGGATTTTGAAAGAAATACATGGGTGAAAATTGTATAAATCAAACACAGATTTACTGCATCATAATTTTCCAAGCCACAATTTAAAAATATCCTAAGAAAATAGTACTTTTCTGAATAAATAATGTGGTTGGAAAGTTCATAATTATTCCTATGGTATACACTTTGTTGGAGCTAATAAGTACAATAATATTTCTGTTTCCAAGATCCACCATTACACATTAACATTTGAATGAATACATTCATTATATAGCCAGGAGAGCAATTTCCAGTTCCAGTGCTAATGTACTTTCTGGCTAAAGTTGGAATTCTTAAAAGCAATTAACTAATTCATGAATTAATACTGCTTAGGCATCAACCCTCTAGAACTAAATGAGATGATGTATGTAAAATGCTTAGCACATTTCCTGCCATATAGTAAGTACATAATAAATGACGGTCATTAGTATCAGTATTGTAAACTAATGATGTCATGAAGTTTTCTACATTGATTACGGCCATAGGTAAATTTTTTCTTTAAAAAATGTAAAGCATTTTCAAGCTATGGATAAGTTTCTCAAATGCAAGGTCCCATACACTGGGAACACTTTTATGCTTTTGTAAATCCGATTAACTCTGTCAATCAGAAGTTTGATTAGAAAGTAGATTTTCTCCATAGTGGATGGACTTCAGCATATACAGGCTGCGTGTGCATGTCAGTGAGAACAAATACTGCCCAGTAGTGCTTTAATTAAAGCCTTTGCTACAGAGAAGTTGTGTCATTTGGGTACTGTGCAACATAGATGCTGAGACAGAGTTACAAAGGCAAAGGTCTAGTGAGGGTTACCTAGAACAAAATTTAGAGATGAACTGGGGAGGAAACAGTATGGGACAGGAAGAGCCTTTGACCATGATGCAGGCCTGACAGTCTTGACTAAAATAAGGGGCTGGCTAGGAGCAAAGATTGACCATGCGGACCCCCACTCAGGGCAGATATGGCTGGTACCCTCTCCACACTCAGTCATTCACTGTGTGTGTGTGGCGGCGGGTGAGGGGGGGGAGTCCTACCCTGGAAAGGAGGCCTTAACTTAAAAAAGTGAAAGGGGGGCAGAAGGTACCAACAGATGGAGCGTGTGGGCTAACTGCATCCTTTACAGCTAGCCAGGAAGTCGCTGTGGGAGGATCTAAGCAGCACATCTCCATGACTTCCTCAGAACACACGCTGGAGAAACATATAGAAGTGAACTTCCTATTTGACCTTTTCTTGCTGCTTTTCTAGTACTCATCACTTTCTGTGTTAAGCCTCCATGTTAGCATAACTTTCACCACTTCCACGCTGCTCTCAGGCCCAGGGGAAATCATTCTGCTCCTCCCTAAGTTGGACTGGGGAGAGTTGGGATTTGTGAGGTTGTCCTGGGTTGCCTGGATACATCACCTAGACACTTCACTCATTCTTCTCCCAGGCATCAGAAAACTCTCATGCCTTGCCTCTTTCCCAGGGGTACCCACATTCTTCTCTGTTCTTGGATTTCCAAACTTATGGGTGTTTCTCCTCTCTCTTTCTCCAGTCTGAACAAATTTATGTAGTTCAATAAATCACAGATGAAGAGGAAGGGAAGCAGGGGGTGTGACAGGATCAACAAAGGCAGACCCTGACTGCAGATACCACAGTTTTTTCCCCATCTAATTTTTATGGCCTGAGTTCCCTCTGGGCCTAGAATATTTTTTATGTCCAAAGGCACAAGCTTTAGAAATGTAAAAAGCCTTTTCTTTGCTTTTCTGCTGTAATAACCTTCCCCTGAGGCAATGAAGGCATTGACTAAATCCATTAACAGCAAAGAGTAAAAGAAACTCAGAAAGGAAAATCTTAGGTAACATCTCAAAATATTATCCTGTCACAATTAACACCCAAGAATCCTAACAGGACCTGTGGATGAGGTCAGTGAAACTTTGTTATAGTCTTCAATGGTTTAGGGAGAAGGGAAAAAGTCCAGATGATCAAAGTCAGGGGAAAAAAACTCCATTTTTTTTTAAGTCAGAAGAAAGAAGATGCTGCAAGTGATAGATTGGTAACCAAATGTTCCCATTTATGTGGGGAAATTCCAGACAAAACTCATCTCATTTCCTTTATTTTGGTAGTTTGTCTTAGTCAGGCAAAGGCCTTAAAATAAGATGTCTGGACTGCAGGAAATAATTTGACAGTCTCCGGAGATATCTCTATGAATAAGATGCAAAAATGAGGACCAGAAAACAGAGAAGCTGGTAGATTTGTAATACGATGAGCCAGGATTCCCAGTGTGAACTGGACCATGGCCAAAGTCAAGTGGTCAAGATACAGATGGCTATGGAAACTATGACACATAAAGAAAGTTGGACAGAACTGAGGAGATGAAGCCTGAAGCCTGAAGAAGGGAACCCGTGGTAGCCTAAAGATGAGAAATTAAGCACCTGTCATGTGTAGGCTAGTTCTGTGGGGCTGAAAAGAAAAAACAAACAAACTGGGAAAATTGCTGATAACTAGAATTTGTCTCAAAAGCAAACAAAAAAAGAAACAAACAAAAAAAACAAACAACAAAAATAACCCCTAGGACATTGTGAGATAGCAAGTTTATTAGCAGCATGACGTTATGAAAGAGACTCATTCATTCTACTCAGTGTACAGATTGCCTACATCGCAGTCATAGAGAAATACAGAATGAGATTAAATGACTTCCAAGAACTTCCACAATTCTGAGCAGCTATGATTCTATTCTTAAAAAAAAAAAAAGAGTGCTAAACCACAACCAAGAGAATTGCCAGATTTTTTTTTAAAAAATGTTTTATATGATTTACAGAAAAACTAGTGATTCAGAAAGAGTTTTATAAGAGTCCATGGATACACCCAGAGTTGATTTTATGGCTCATGACTGGCAATATTAATGGAAGCACTAATAAAAGTTATGATATACAGTAATAAAACACCTATGCATGGACTCATGAATCATATTCCAACAGGATAAGGAAGGTCGTTTTTCTTTTGTGATTTAATACAGTTTTCCACAGGAGACCTATAAACCCCCAGTAGAGGCTAAAGACTGAGGTTCAACCATGCCGTTTCAAAGATAAAATAGCAATGACTATGTAGATATGAAAAAAGTGACACTCTAGATTTATAAAGTGGAAATTGTTTAGTCACCCCACTTGATAGCATAAGAACACAGAAGGTTGCTTATTGGGTTCTCCTAACTTAAGATTTAATAAGTTGACTTTCTTCATTCAGCTCTACCAAAATTCTAGACTGATGTTTGAGGAGGCATTAAAACATACTAGGTTTAAGAATTCCTCATATCAGTGATGGTGAGCGCTGTGAATTGTGCAAGACTGTTGAATCACAGATCTGTACCTCCGAAACAAATAATACATTATATGTTAAAAAAAGAAGAAGATAGCAGGAGGGGAAGAATGAAGGGGGGGAAATCGGAGGGGGACATGAACCATGAGAGACGATGGACTCTGAGAAACAAACTGAGGGTTCTAGAGGGGAGGGGGGTGGGGGGATGGGTTAGCCTGGTGATGGGTATTAAAGAGGGCACGTTCTGCATGGAGCACTGGGTGTTATACGCAAACAATGGATCATGGAACACTACATCAAAAACTAATGATGTAATGTATGGTGATTAACATAACAATAATAAAAAATACTAGGTTGGCTCACAGCCGTTATTTTTGCATCTCAACCACTTACCCCTGCCATCTGGTATCACAGCTACCTTATTCACTCAGGAACTATTCCTCTGACACCTGATGGGGCTGTCAATCATAAGACCTTCCCACCCTTGTGTCTTGGGTATGACTCTGGCTGGCCAAATTTTCCCATCCACCTCGTGGTGGTTAATTTTCTGTGCCAATTTGACCGGACTAAGGGATGTTGAGATAGGGGGATGTTGAGATAGCTGGTAAAACATTATTTCTGGGTATGTCTGTTAGGGTGTCTCTGGAAGAGATTAACGTTTAAACTGGAAGACCAAGTAAAGATCATCCTCACCAGTTTGGGTGGGCATCATCCAATCCATCAAGGGGCCAAATCAAAGAGGCAAAAGAAGGGCAAACTCTTTCTCTCTCTGCTTGAATTATAAACATGCCTGTGTTTAAAGCAAGCACTGACATAAAAGAAGCAACAGAACACAAAATATGCTTCTATTTAGCTCATAAAAAATAGGCATAGTATCAGGTAAACCATAGATAATGAGTAGATGATCCAGGGAATTCAGGTACCAAGTCATATTTTGCTCCCCCCTCCTTTGAACATCAGGTGCAAAGAAGTTAGGTTAATCATATTCTTTCATTTAGGCCATACTATAATCAGTCTTTTTTGCAGCAGTGCTCTCTCTTTTTACTCCTTCATTCGTGCTCCCTGCTATCCCTCCCCCCTCCCCCTTGATAGCTACCAAGAGTAATATGCTTGGTGTTTGTCCTTGGGTATCTAAGTTATCTTGAAAAATGTAATACTGTTACTGTGTCACTTGATGTTGAACACATACATTAGTAGGATTACGCTACACATCTCAATTTATTTCTTGCCTTTTCCACCAAACACGGGGTTTTTAAGCTCTGTCTCTGTTGCTGTATGTGTTCTGTTCATTATTTCTGACCGTAGCAGAGTATTCCATAGTATGCTGCTGCTGCGTTGTAATTCTCCATTTCCACCGTGATGAACTTATATAGCCTCCAAATCTCTACCATCATAAACAACATCATGATGGACATCTTTGATCTTGCACTTTCTTTATGACATATGTGTGAGCTCTTCTACAGAAAGTGAGGTAGATTGCTGGGTTATTTGATAGAAGCATCCATAATTTCACCAGACTGTTTTCCAAGATGTCCATTGGTCTACCCCCAACCTTCAGCAGTAAGTGGGGGTTGCTTTTCCCCACATCCTCACCATCACTTGGTATTGACTTTCTACCTTTTTAGCAATACTATGTTATTATGTTAGTTTGCATTTTTCCAATCACTTGTGATTTTGCATCTTTTCACGTGATTGTTGGCAGGTTGGGCTTCCCATTTTATCAACCTATTTATATTTTCCTATTGGACAATCTTATACTTCTTTTATTGATTATGCAAATCATTTCAGGTTCAGAGGATTAACTAATACACTCGGCTGAGAACCTTGTCTGAAAGAATAGTAAATCATTCTTCTGTATATCTTTGAATATTCTAGGCCTAGCACTGTCCAATAAGGTAGCCATTAGCCACATGTGGCTATTTAAATTTAAAATAATTAAAATTTAAAAATTAAAAACTTAGTTCTCAGTTACATTATCCCCATTTCAAATGTCCAGTAGCCTGATGTGGGTAGTGGCAACCATGCTGGAGAGCACAGACACAGAATATTTCCTTCATCACAGAAAATTCTAAGGGACAGCACTGTTAAATATTAATCCCTTGTCAATTTTTAACATTGCAAATATATTGTCCCAAATGATCAACCAACTATAAATCTTATATATTGTGTCCTTCATTGAATAAAAATCCATAAGATTCATATAGTCATATCTATTTTTTTAAAGATTTTATTTATTTATTTGAGAGTGTGTGTGCACTAGTGGGGAAAGGGGCAGACGGGGAGGGAGAGGGAGAGGGAGAGAGAATTGAGCAGACTCCATGCTGAGCGCTGAGCCTATGGCAGGGCTCAGCCTCAGGACCCTGAGATCATGACCTGAGCCAAAACCAAGAATCCGATGCTAACAGACTGAGCCACGCAGGCACCCCTCATTAGAGACTTTTAACTAGTTTCAGTAAGTTTTTCCAATAAAAGTTCTATGCATTCTTTGTTCCATTAATTTGAAATGGAACATCTAGAACGCCAGCTTATTGTATTTTACCAATTCTAAAATGTACTTAGTTTTGTTTTGCTTCATATTTGAACATTTGTGGAATCAGGATTCATCTTTAGATTGATGACATCTAGCAGCCATATTGGCAATATTCACCTCCACCTTGCTCCCTTAGTGGTATATAAAATAATGTTACATTGAACCATAGATGGTTTCCCATTCAAAAAAAAAAGTATATATTTTTATTTAATATTTTTTACTTGTTGCTTTTCTTTCCCTTTGGTTTCTTTTGTTTACTCCCTTGAAATCTCCAACTGATCAAAATCAAAACTGACCACTGTTTAGAAATACTCATTCACTTTCCAAATTATTATATGCACTACTTATTCTGATACTTGATAATACTAAGCGGGCATTTCTACATTTTTTTAGAAGAGCAAATCTATTTTCTTGTTTTGCTTGTAGTTTTTTTAATGAAAAGTTTTTGAAAAGTACAATAGATAATATAGCAAATTCTCATAAGCCGACCTCCCAAATGAATAAATGCTGACATTTTATATTTGCTTCAATTCTATTTCTTTTCTTTTTAATAATAAAAAATCAATAATAAAATTTCTATTTTATTTATCAGTTTAATTTATTTTTACTTAATAACAAATTATTATCTTGATGAAGTCCCAAAAGTTCATTTTCGCTTTTGTTTCACTTGCCTTTGGAGATGTATCTTGAAAGCAGTTGCTGTGGCCGATGTTGAAGAGGTTACTGCCTATGTTCTCCTCTAGGATTTTGATGGATTCCTATCTCACACTGAAGTCTTTCATCCATTTTGAGTTTATCTTTGTGTATGGTGTGAGAGAATGGTTGAGTTTCATTCTTCTGTGTATAGCTGCCCAATTTTCCCAGCACCATTTATTGAAGAGACTGTCTTTTTTCCATTGCATATTTTTTCCTGCTTTGTCGATTATTTGACCATAGAGTTGAGGGTCCATATCTGGGCTCTCTATTCTGTTCCATTGGTCTATATGTCTGTTTTTGTGCCAGTATCATGCTGTCTTGGTGATCACAGCTATGTAATAATAGCTTGAAATCAGGCAACCTGATGCCCCCAGCTTTGTTTTTCTTTTTCAACATTTCCTTGGCGATTCGGGGTCTTTTCTGATTCCATACAAATTTTAGGATTGTTTGTTCTAGCACTTTGAAAAATGTCATTGGAATTTTGATTGAGATGACGTTGAACGTATAGATTGCTCTGGGTAGCATAGACATTTTAACAATGTTTATTCTTCCGATCCATGAGCATGGAATGTTTTTCTGTCTTTTTGTGTCTTCTTCAATTTCTTTCATGAGTGTTCTGTAGTTCCTAGAGTATAGATCCTTTACCTCTTTGGTTAGGTTTATTCCGAGGTATCTTACGGTTTTTGGTGCTATTGTAAATGGAATTGTTTCTCTAATTTCTCTTTCTACAGTTGCATTGTTAGTGTATAAGAAAGCAAGTGATTTCTGTGCATTGATTTCATATCCTGCCACATTACTGAATTGCTGTATGAGTTCTAGTAATTTGGGGGTGGAGTCTTTTGGATTCTCCACATAAAGTATCATGTCATCTGCAAAGAGAGAGAGTTTGACTTCTTCTTTGCCAATCTGAATACATTTTATTTCTTTTTGTTGTCTGATTGCTGTTGCTAGGACTTCTAGTACTATGTTGAACAATAGTAGCGAGAGTGGGCATCCTTGTCGTGTTCCTGATCTTAAGGGAAAGGCTCTCAGCTTTTCCCCATTGAGGATGATATTCACTGTGGGTTTTTCATAGAAGGATTTTATGAAATTGAGGAATGTTCCCTCTATCCCTATACTCTGAAGAGTTTTAATCAGGAAAGGATGCCATATTTTGTCAAATGCTTTTTCTGCATCAATTGAGAGGA
Organism: Callorhinus ursinus; assembly: GCF_003265705.2. Classification (NCBI taxonomy): domain Eukaryota; kingdom Metazoa; phylum Chordata; class Mammalia; order Carnivora; family Otariidae; genus Callorhinus; species Callorhinus ursinus. The sequence continues at coordinate 57,737,491 of NW_027397064.1, read as the reverse complement.
CCATATGGTTCTTCTCTCTCCTCTTATTAATGTGTTCTATCACATTGATTGATTTGCAAATGTTGAACCACCCTTACATCCCAGGGATAAATCCCACTTGGTCGTGGTGGATGATCCTTTTAATTTATTATTGTTGGATCCTATTAGCTAGGATTTTGTTGAGAATTTTGGAACCCATATTCATCAGGGATATCAGTCTGAAATTCTCCTTTTTGATGGGGTCTTTGCCTGGTTTGGGGATTAAGGTAATGCTGGCCTCATAGAATGAGTCTGCACAGCAAAGGAAACAGTCAACAAAACAAAGAGGCAACCCACAGAATGGGAGAAGATATTTGCAAATGACACTACAGACAAAGGGCTGATACCCAAGATCTATAAAGAACTTCTCAAACTCAACACCCAAAAAACAAATAATCAGGTTAAAAAATGGGCAGAAGACATGAACAGACACTTCTTAAAAGAAGACATACAGACACATGAAAAAATGTTCATCATTAGCCATCAGGGATATTAAAATCAAAACCACATTGAGATACCACCTTAACCAGTTAGAATGGCAAAAATTGACAAGGCAAGAAACAACAAATGTTGGAGAGGTTGTGGAAAAAGGGGAAACCTCTTACACTGTTGGTGGGAATGCAAGTTGGCACAGCCACTTTGGAAAACAGTGTGGAGTTTCCTCAAAAATTAAAAATAGAGCTACCCTATGACCCAGCAATTGCACTACTAGGTATTTACCCCAAAGACACAGATGTAGTGAAAAGAAGGGTCATATGCACCCCAGTGTTCATAGCAGCAATGTCCTCAATAACCAAACTGTGGAAAGAGCCGAGATGCCCTTCAACAGACAAATGGATAAAGAAGATGTGGTCCATATATACAATGGAATATTACTCAGCCATCAGAAAGGATGAATACCCAACTTTTACAACAACATGGATGGGACTGGAGGAGATTATGCTAAGTGAAATAAGTCAAGCAGAGAAAGTCAGTTACCATATGGTTTCACTTATTTGTGGAACATAAGGAATAGCATGGAGGACATTAGGAGAAGGAAGGGAAACATGAAGGGGGGGAAATCGGAGGGAGAGACGAACCATGAGAGACTATGGACTCTGAGAAACAGAGGGCTTTGGGGGGGGATGGGTTAGCCCGGTGATGGATATTAAGGAGGGCACATATTGCATGGAGCACTGGGTGTTATATGAAAACAATGAATCATGGATCACTACATCAAAAACTAATGATGTACTGTATGGTGACTAATATAATAAAATTAAATAAAATTAAAAAAATAACAAATTATTACAAACAAAGTTAAAGTTCCCTGTTTTTCCCTTTCCATGCTCAAATCCCAACCTCCTCAGAGGCAACTACTCTCTTGAATTTGGAGTGTCACCAATCCATATTTTGCCTACTTTTATTACATACCACTGGATTCATAAGTAACCTGAAGTATTGTGTTGCGGATTTTAAAGTTTTACCTGTATGACAGTATGACAGTGCTACAGTGAACTTTGAACATACTTCCTTGTTCATGTTCAGGTGTAAAAATTCCTTAACCACATCTATTTCTTCAATAAAAGCAATCTGTTCTTTAAAAGGAAAAAAAATAGGTAAGTTCTCTTACTCTTTTCAAAAAGAAAATATAACTGACAAAAGCTCTAAGAATATCTTTTCTCCCCTTTGTATGAAATAACTAGAGTGTGCTAGTGCATTATAATGAAGATGGTCATTGTAACTACATTCCATGAAAAAGCTCCTATCCAAATGTCAACTTTATTCAGTTGGAAATGATTTTTTAGAAAACTCCCTGTGCCCTTTTTTTTCCCCAAAAAAGCAAGCACAGCCTAATCATTTTCCATATAATTTCTTTGGCAAATACAGATTTGCATAACTATTACATTAAAAATATTGAAATTTCTGTGATCTGTGCTTAAGTCTACAATATCACTGCATTGTTCAGTATGTAAATCTAGTATGTAGCTGAGCATTTATATTACACCCATTTCTATAGCAACAAGGTAGATTTAATAAACTGTACATATATTTCACAGTCATATTAAATTGTACAAAAAATTACTACATTTCTATCATCTACAGAAGGTACACTGCAGTGTCCTCCAACCACAGTCTTCCTTTTTTAAAATTTAAAAATAAAAGTGGGGGGCGCCTGGGTGGCTCAGTCGTTAAGCGTCTGCCTTGGCTCGGGTCATGATCCCAGGGTCCTGGGATGGAGCCCCGCATAGGGCTCCCTGCTCACCAGGAGGCCTGCTTCTCCCTCTCCCACTCACCCGGCTTGTGTTCCCTCTCTCGCTGTGTCTCTGTCAAGTAAATAAATCAAATCTTTAAAAAAATAAAAATAAAAATAAAAGTGCGTGTAAGATAAAAGTCAAAGTGTGTCAAGGGGCAAATGGTAAAATAAGTCTCCTTCCTACTCTAGACTTTAAGTTCCCCAGAATCTTTGTCTCAATTTATAATAGAGTAGCTGTTTATGATACTTTATGATATTCAACAATAGGACTCAAGTTATGAGAAAAAATAGCCTAAGACAGTTGAATGAATCTGAAAATAGACCTGACACAAATGATTGCTATGCAAGGCAGCCCTACAGATGACTTCAAGGAATGGTAGGTGTTTACAAATATTTCTTGGTCCTCATGTGGACCAGTTCCAGAGTGGCTTCTTATCATCAGCAGTCTGGCACCTGTTTTGGAGCACAGTATCTAGTGAAGGGTTCCTCTCCCCCATACTGGCACATACTTCAGGGGGAACACTCTTCCCCCTGAACCTCCACACAGATCATTTACTACTTTTTACTGTGCCAACTTCTCATCAATGAATTTTCTTTCAATGTCTACCAAACACTGTCAGGTCACCCCATACCGGAGACACCGTAACTCCCTTCAAATGTTCTCAAAAAATGAATGAACATTGGTACTATTTGGTCCATGGGATGCTTTATTATTCTTAGGAAACTTTGAAATAGTATCAATAAATATTTTTTGGTTTTCCCCATTTTAATTCACTTCTCTAGTTTTATGCATTTAAGTTTAATTATTTTAATGTAATTTAATTTTAATTAAGTAAATACATAAGTTGGTACTCCCATTCTGATATGTTCCATTTTCTATCTCTACATCAACAGCCTGCATTTATTTTTTAAAAATGGTGTAGGGGAGAAGGCAGATAAAATCAACATTATGGTAAAGACAAGAATTCCATAGCATTTGGTTTATTTTCATAACTGTTAATTGGATAGAAACAGTCATGCAAGGACCTGATGATCAACCAACATTCCCAAGCATGGTCCCAAGAAAGAATCACCATGGACTTCTGCCATGGTCAGACACGGCATTTTTATTAAAAAATGAATTCACAAAGAAAACAGCATTTCATAATCATGCATGGATTGCCTTCGGTGATGTTATCCACTACTGCATACCACAAATAAAAATAAATGAATAATAAAGCAAAACCAATGTTTAATTGCCCTTTTGTGGTTTTGCTCCCACACATTTCCAAAGACAGAAATTTTTCCCTCCTATGAAGTCAGTGGAAAGAAAAAAAACTCTTTTTGAAAATTATTAATTGAATCCAGCAGAAATATTAACATGCAGGTAATATTATTTCTTTAGTAAAATTAATCATCTAGGCAAAATCTGTATGATGGTTTTTATCCACAAAAGAACTCATGGTATGATATGTAGCATGAAACTAGAAAATATTCACACTGAAATCTCTTTAATAAATCCTTGAGCAACCATTTGATTTTTAGCTGTAATGTGTCTATAAAACTGTATTTCTCCTTTCAATTACCCATTGTCATTTCAGTTACTTTCTGTACTCATTCACTTAGAGATTGAAAAGACATTATCTGAGTGCAAAGGAAATAATTTGAAGTTCCTGAATTCAGTTCATGTGCCTTCATTTCTCTCCTCTTCCTCTGCCCGCTCCCACCTCCCACCCCAGCCCCTCTGCCTCATCTGAGGGATGGGCTGGCATGAAACCCAGGAAAGGACCATCTGAGCCTCTCTCTTGCAGTAGTTTAGGTGGCAGTGTGGAGAGAATGGGTCAGTTGGCATCAGGAGAAGAAAATAGAAGAAATTCAGAGAAGGGGCCATGAAAGCCCATGAATAAGCTGAAGTTAGGACAATGTGAAAACCCAAATAGAGGACCAGATAGGTAGGTGGCAGCAACAAGAGCAGTAGGAGCAGACACAGCTGGGCCACATGGTGAACAAGAGTCACCGTGTTTTCCGCTAGTGAGGAGACCAGAGCCAGCTTCATGAACATGTGACCATGAACACAGCCCAGTACTTGATTTAATGTTCTGCCGTCTCAGTCTTGAAATTTTCATTAATTTTATCTTTGACATAACCACAATAAGCGTGTCTGCCACTCCTTACAGCCCCATTTATATATAATGTTCACAGTGTCCCAGGAGCACAGAATCCTATGGATCTGTGATACCCAGGAGTGCAGAGGCTCAGAGCAAGTACAAGGTAAGGCGGTATGTTTAAGGCTGAGTAAGCAGGGCACTCACACCCCCAAAGGGCCACACTTTGCATCAGAACCAGACTGTTTTGAAAGTACAAAGAATGCAATGTGTGGGGTTTTTAAAAAGATTTTATTTATTTATTTATTTAAGAGGTGCAGGGAGGAGCAGAGGGAGAGGGACAAGCAGACTCCACGCTGAGCACAGAGCCCTATGTGTGGCCAATCCCATGACCCTGAGATCATGACCTGAGCTGAAATCAAGAGTCTGGTGCACTCAACCAACTGTGCCACCCAGGCACCCAGAATGCAATGTGTTTTAAGAAACACAAATGACTGGGGAACCTTACATATCCCTTCTTATTCATACTGCTTTCCCTGTTGGTCAACCACTTCCACTAAAGATGACATGGAAGGAAAGGAAAGCTAGGGCAACCCAGTCCTTTGTCTTTCAGCCCTTCCCTGCTCATTGGGAAGCTGAAGGTAGAGGGTGTTGGTATGATGTACACAAATCAAGAAGTGAAATAAAAACAACTGAATTTATTTTGTGCAGCTTGTTCACTCCTCTGGTAAGAATGCAATATATATGCCCATAGGAACTACAAAATAGGAATTGTGCAATTTTGATGATTCCACTATGAGTTAAATGCTCTTATATTTACATTTAAAACTGGCATTGCATCATATAAAGATGAATGGTAAAAACCACACTGATAATCTAAAATGTTCACTTTACTTAGAATGACGTTAAATAACAAATTTAAAAAATCATGACAAGTTGAGAGAGAGACAGCAAAAGAAAGGAAAAAGCTTTATACCTTAGGACCCATAATGGCAGTTTTTACCTGCTTTTTGATCCAAAGACTCCACATTTTCAGTTTGTACCTGCAAATTATGTAGCCAGCCAAGGAGAGGGCTGTACAATTACATGGATCCAGGAGCCACCTGTATCCCGAATGGCCTGCATGTCCAGTGTCCACCAGGGCTGACTGATACCTTGTTCTTCTGTGAGGTTTCAGAACTTGATTTTTCTGGATCTCCATGTGTCCTAGCTGTGTTTCTGAGATCCCTGTTTCCTTATTTGGGCAAGAAGACTTAAAATAGACTTCTTTAATCTGAGACAACCAGAGTTCTCTATTCTTTTTTTTTTTTTTTTTTTGCCTAGGATACATTTTTCTAAGATTTTATTTATTTATTTGTCAGAGAGAGAGAGATAGAGAGAGCACAAGCAGCGGGAACAACAGGCAGAGGGAGAAGCAGGCTCCCAGATGAGCAAGGAGCCCAATGTGGGACTTGATCCCAGGGCCCTGGGATCATGACCTGACCCGAAGGCAGACACTTAACCGACTGAGCCACCCAGGCATCCCCAGAGTTCTCTATTCTTTACAATTAAAAGCATCTAACAGAAAAAGCACAAAATATGGTATGAATTTTAGTTAGTAAATCATACATAAATATTTTCATTCACAAAGTAAGTGATGCTAACTTAAACATGCTGCATTGGAAAAAATAGATTTTTGTTTAAAATAAAAATAATTTAGCTTGAAAAGTCTGTATGAAAAGCTGTGCAAGTGAAATACTGCTAAACAAAAATCCTCTAAAAATTCAGCAGAATGAATGAGGACTCTGGTCCTTTCATCAGACTGTGCCCTGAGGGACTCCAACCTTTATGTGTGTTTTAAGGAAGACATATCAGGTGTTACGTGATCACTGTGGCTTTGGTCGTAAACAGTGCATGGCCATCAGTGCAAGCTGAGTCAGTGAGGACATTTGCCTCAGCATGATCAATAAGTAGAAGGAGAACAAATGTGTGGGATATGATCAAGGAGGCCAGCAATGTGTTGTGGAAACCAGCAAGCAAACCAGAAAGCTTGAGAAATATTGCAAAATGTACAATATGATAGAGACCATGAGCCACTATCAGAAAATTTGTATTATCTTTAAAATTTATCCTTTTGGGATTTCCTCCCCTTGAGGAGGGGCAGAAAGGTACTTATTGAAAAATTTAAACATTTTCCAAAATTATAGTTGTGGATGATGTACAAAAATTGAGTAGCTGGAGAAGATGTCTTAAATTTATTTTTTATTTTTTTAAAGATTTTATTTATTTATTTGAGAGAGAGAGAGAGAGAGAGAGATCACAAGCAGGGGGAGCAGAAGAGGGAGAAGCAGATTCTTGGCTGAGCAGGGAGTCCGATGTGGAACTCGAACCCAGGACCCTGGGATCATGACCTGAGCCAAAGGCAGACACCTAACCCACTGAGCCACCCAGGTGCCCCCTTAAGTTTACTTTTAAGTGTATATTTAGGATTGACGTGACACTATGCCTCATTTTGGGCCTTGCCTCCCTGTCCTGCAGAGACACCCCAACCAAACTGCCCAAGAAACTCAGGCTGCCCACTGGCAGATGTGGTCAAGAAGGCAAAGGGCTACAAAGAAGAAACACAGACTTAGACTGGAGTGAGAAAAAATATACATGGTTGGAATGATAGAGTGGTTCCAAACCTTAACAATCCTTTAGAAATTAAACAGGTGGCAGCTTTCAGCTTCTCTAGGGTGCTTTGCTTAAATAGCAAGGGTCTGTGCTTAAAACATGTAGCTTTCTTCTCACAGCCAATCACATAGGTGCTGGTCCTTTACACAGAGAAGTAACTGTTTTTGTTAGAGGTTATAATGTGCTGAAAATAGAAACAGCAAGGTTTAGGTAACATCACAAGGAACAAATCTGGAAGAAAGTTAGAGGTGTTCCGGTTATTTAGGCTAATTATGAAAGTCAGTACTTTTGGACATGCATTCCCATAAACCATCTCCTGGAGGTGCTGCTGTCTAGGAGGAATACAGGGCTGAACGGAATGTCCAGAGTTTTGTTTATAGCAGAAAAGGATGAGAAGAAGTTATTATCATTCAGACCTTTAAAATTGGCCATAACTTGAAAAACTGTATGTGATTGTAACGTTTTCTTCTTTGGTGTGCAAACTGCTTACCTAGTTGATTTTAATTTCCTATATAGTTACTTGGTAGGAGAATGGCCTATCAGTTATGTAACTAAGTAGGTGGGAGGAGAAGCAGTGATTGAAGTCATGCTGTGAATACAGTACATGACTATCTGTAAAAAGCCCTAGAGCAGTGGTTCTTAAAGTGGGGTCCCCAGACAAGCAGTATCAGCACTCCCCTGGAAACCTGTTAGACCTGCAGACTCAGAGGCCCCACCAGACACCTACTGAATCAGAAGCTCTCAAGGTGGGGCCCAGCACTCTGCTGCATTTTTGACAAACCCTCCAGGTGAGTCTGATGCATAAAAAAACTGGAGAACTTCCATGCCAGAGAGCAGTGTGAGCTGAGTCTGGTTGCTTCATTGAGATCTCCCCACACAAGAGCCAGCCACAGCCTGAGGTGTGTCCGTGCTCCGGGCCCCCAACCATGGGCCCTCCTTGTCTGTGTCAAGGTACTTACAGGCTTTATTCATTGCTCTGCTGCTGAGGTATAGAAAATTTAAGTATCAAACCTTTAATCTTAGCAGATCATCTGCTTTTACACTCAAGTGAACTAAAATAAAGAAAATTATTCAAATAATTTACATATTCAAGAGAGGAGCTTTGGAAGGACGCAGCACTAAATAAATTAGATTGTATGTAAGAAAGTGTTGAAGAGCCGTCTATTCATTTAAAACAAAGTTCTTTTTGGAATGCCATGATGCTTATTATAAGCAATTAGCCAAATTGGATTAAACTGCATTAACTTTCACATTGGTCTTGACATTAGGGGCTGGAAAGGTGAATTTTAGCTCATAATGATGGCAATTTTTATAAATATTAGATTGCTACCTCACCTTGCTTCATCTCTTTGTCAGATACTGGAATCATTCAAAATTAATGTTCAAAGGGTCAGAGTTGGGCCCTAGGAAGAGCACATTCAGAAGCTCCTACCATCAGTACTAACTAGATTGGTGCAAGAGGCAACTTGACTCTGAGACCTGTGCTATGTAGGGTTGTGCTTAGGCTGCCCTCCAGACTCAGGGCCTTCTTGGTGCCTGAGTCCTGGAATTACCTGCCTAACAGCCCTGAACTCACATCCAAGGCTGGGACAGCCCTCCTTCTTTGGGCTGCCTTCCTGGGGTGGGCCACAGCTCTAGTGTGTGTACCCCTAGAGCCAAGGAGTGGCTCTGGGGCCTCTTTGCTGGGAAGAGGGCTCAAGCTTGATGTGTGGGCTGTGGGGGTGGTCCACAATCATTGTGTAAGGAGAGAGGTGGGGGGTGGGAAGAAAATGGGCAGCCCTTTGATTAGGGGCCAATTCTCCCTGCTCTACAATGAGAAACTTGGAGGAATTCAATAATTCTAATATTAAAAACTGACCTCCTAAGACACTATAAAGACAGAATATATACTTTGTTCAACAGCTTACTAGCTTGATTTATAATTCTAAATATTTAGATGAATAGTGTGTGGACTTCCATTAGCATTGGTACTCCATGCCCCTCAAATGTTAAAGGTGGGCTAGTCACCCACAGTGACTTATGTCCACCCCATTATATGAAATTTGAAGCTTCAATTAATATTAGAGTTCTCTGAGTGCCACCTATGAACAATGGTTAATAGCAAACAGCATGGGAGGTTTATAGGTGAACTTGGAGAGCAGTCCTGGGGTAATGAGGAGGCATTCCAGCTCTTCTGTTCACAGTGAAAGCCTGCTTTAGGTAAGACAAAGGGAGCAAACCATGGATAGGTGGGAAGAGAGGCCTTTAAAATGTACCAGAGGGGCGCCTGGGTGGCTCAGTCGGTTAAGCATCTGACTTCAGCTTGGGTCATGACCCAGGGTCCTGGGATTGAGGCCCGCATCCGGCTCCCTGTTGCTCCCTCTGCTTGTGCTCTCTCTCCCTCTCTCACAAATAAATAAATAAAATCTTTAAAAAATAAAAAAAAAATGTACCCGAAAAGCACTTCAAGGAATATAACAAGGAGTTGGGCTGCTGGAATATAAGATCAGCCAGTGCCTTGGCATGGAGTGTCTAGGTACGAAAAGGGATAACATCATGATTAAGAGTTCAGGCTCAAAAAACATGCATGTTTCTTCAATCTTGGACCTGATAGTTATTAGCTATGTGATTTGAGGGGAAAATATATTAACTTCCTTTGTGCTATAATTTCTCCACATGTAAAGTGGGAATAATAATAGTGCCTACCTTACAGAGTGGTTGTGAGAATGAAATGCAATGGAACAGGTAGAGTGTGGAGTGCCTGGCACATTGTAAGCATCCAATCAATGACAGCTGTAACTCTTCCTCCTCCTCCTCCTCCTCCTCTTCTTCTTCTTCTTCTTTTCTTCTCCTTCTTCTTCTTCATATTATTATTATTATTACTCCTTAAGGAAATATTTACCCATAGGGATCATAGGCAAACTTTCAAGTAAAAAGCAAACTCTTCAAAATGGATACATTCCTAGAAACATAAATTACCAAAACTGGAAGGCATCCAAATCAGCAAAGAAGAAGTCAAACTCTCACTGTTTGCAGAAGACATGATACTCTATGTAGAAAACCCAAAAGACTCTACTCCCAAATTGCTAGAACTGATACAGGAATTCAGCAAAGTGGCAGGATATAAAATTAATGCAGAGAAGTCAGTTGCATTTCTATACACTAACAATGAGACAGAAGAAAGAGAAATCAAAGAATCGATCCCATTTACAATTGCACAAAAACCCAGAAGATACCTAGGAATGAACCTAACCAAAGAGGCAAAGGATCTATAATCAGAAAACTATAGAACACCTATGAAAGAAATTGAAGAGGACATAAAAAATGGAAAAACATTCCATGCCCATGGATTGGAAAAACAAATATTGTTAAAATGTCTATATTATCCAAAGCAATCTACACATTCAATGCAATCCCTGTCAAAATACCACCAGCATTTTTCATAGAGCTGGAACAAACAATCCTAAAATTTGTATGGAACCAGAAAAGACCCCGAATAGCCAAAGGAATGTTGAAAGAGAAAACCAAACAAACTGAGGGTTCTAGAGGGGAGGAGGGTAGGGGGATGTGTTAGCCTGGTGATGGGTATTAAAGAGGGCACATTCTGCATGGAGCACTGGGTGTTATGAACAAACAATGAATCATGGAACACTACACCAAAACAAATGATGTAATATATGGTGATTAACATAACAATAAAAAATTAAAAAAAAAAAACCAAAGCTGGAAGCATCACATTTCCAGACTTCAAGCTGTATTACAAAACTGTAATCAAGACAGTATGATGTGACACAAAAACATACACATAGATCAATGGAACAGAATAGAGAACCCAGAAAGGACTCTCAACTCTATGGTCAACTAATCCTCAACAAAGCAGGAAAGAATATCCAATGGAAAAAAGACAGTCTCTTCAACAAATGGTGTTGGGAAAATTGGACAGCCACATACAGAAGAATGAAACTGGACCACTTTCTTGCACCATACACAAAAATAAATTCCAAAATGGATGAAAGACCTAAATGTGAGACAGGAATCCATCAAAATCCTAGAGAACATAGGCAGCAACCTTTTTGACCTTGGCTGAAGCAACTTCCTGCTAGATATGACTCCAAAGGCAAAAATGAACTATTGGGACTTCATCAAGATAAAAAGCTTTTGCACGGCAAAGGAAACAGTCAACAAAACTAAAAGGCAACCTACAGAATGGGAGAAGATATTTGCAAATATCTTATCAGATAAAGGGCTAGAATCCAAAATCTATAAAGAACTTATCAAACTCAACACCCAAAAAACAAAAAACCCAGTCAAGAAATGGGCAGAAGACAGGAACATACATTTCTCCAAAGAAGACATCCAAATGTCCAACAGACACATGAAAAAATGTTCAACATCACTCGGCATCAGGGAAATACAAATCAAAACCACGATGAGATACCACCTCACACGGGTCAGAATGACTAAAATGAACAACTCAGAAAACGACAGATGTTGGCGAGGATGCGGAGAAAGGGGAACCCTCTTACATTGTTGGTGGGAATGCAAGCTGGTGCAGCTGTGGGAATTCACAGTGCCTGGATAGACAAAATCTGACTTGTATATGCCTCCCTGGATGGGACTAATTGAAAAGCAAAGGAGGAGTGCCCGGAATGCTGGGCCTCCTTTGAAGTTTCTTGGCTGAAAGCGACCAGATTCTTACTGCGACTCAAGGTTCTCATCTAGGGGGTATATGTTTAAATTTTGAAGAAAAACAGCCATCTGTGGTGGTCACGTACTTCATGAACTCCTTGTCTCCTTGCCCTTATCAGGCGCTGCCCCATATATTATTGTCCTATTAAGGTTATGCTTTCTTCCTTGTTTTGCACTTGCGCTTGGTGTATTGATATGACCCCAATAAAAATGGAGACAAAGCTTGGCTCGAGGCCTTTCTCCACTGGAGCGTCTGGTCCCCAGGCCTCTCCTTTCTCCTACTAAAGTGTCTGGAGTAATCTTTTCATTTGCCATCTCAGGGTTTGCTGGCCAAACCCAACAGTGCAGCCACTCTGGAAAACAGTATGGAGTTTCCTCACAAAGTTAAAAATAGAACTATCCTATGACCCAGTAACTGCACTACTAGGTATTTATCCAAAGGATACAAACAGTGATTCAAAGGGGCACATGAACTCCAATGTTTATAGCAGCAATGCCCACAATAGCCAAACTATGGAAAGAGCCCAGATGTCCATCGACAGATGAATGGACAAAGATGTGGTGTGTGTGTGTGTGTGAATATATAATGGAATATTACTCAGCCATCCAAAAGAATGAAATCTTGCCATGTGCAACAATATGGATGGAACTAGGGGGTTTATTATGCTACATGAAATATGTCAGTCAGAGAAAGACAAATACCATATGATTTCACTTCATATGTGGAATTTAAGAAACAAAACAGATCAACATAGGGGAAGGGAAGGAAAAATAAAATAAGATGAAAATTGAGAGGGAGGCAAACCATAAGCGATGCTGAACTCTAGGAAGCAAACTGAGGGTTGCTGGAGGGGAGGTGGGTGGGGGGTTGGAGTAACTGGGTGATGGGCATTAAGGAGGGCACTTGAGGTAATGAGCACTGGGTGTTGTATGCAACTGATGAATCACAAATTCTACCTTTGAAACTAATTTAAAAAAAAAAAAGCAAGCTCTTCAGTGAATGATTTCAGCTCTGAGCCACAGGATAAACACATCCTGAACCTAAGAAAGAAAAGCCTTTAGGTCACACAGCAAGGGAACATCATGTTCCAAAGGGAAAGAAGTCAAAATCTAGAATGTTTTTGGTTCATCTGGGAGGATTCACATGGGAATTTTAATAACTCTTCATCTTACTCCACATTACTGTCAGTTAGTTTAATGCAATGTTAGCTTTAACCTCACAGAGCCCCAGGTTTGCATCCTAGCTTTACCATTTACTGTCTGACCCTGAACAAGTTACTTAGCTTCCTTATGCTCTTGATTTTCTTATCTGCAAAATGGACACACTAATAATAAAACAACAGTCCTAATACTACTACATAGTCTTGCTGTGAAGACTGCATGCAGTGGTGTACTAGAGTCAGCTCATACTATTTTGGTCAACTGTTAAATTTTCAGAATTTCTCTAGGCCACTCGTTAAGCCTTTGGGTAGCTTGAAATTAGCTATGGTCAGAGTATTTCTGCCATGAAGATCTGCAAATGCTTAAATCAGGCCCTTTTCCTCCCTGAGAGGCATAGCATTGATTACATGCAATAAATATTTAAAAGGCTTAGCACAGTACACATCACAAAATAAGGCCTAAACTAAGTTAAATATTTTTAATTGTTTACTGAGCTTTTAATATGTCTAGACATCTATTTTAGACGCTGTATAATGTACTACTAGAAGAAGCTAGGCTGTGCACAGGTAAACTTGGCCAAAATACCCAGTATTATACTTTCCCTTCTAAATGTGTATCTTTAATAATGAAGCAAATAACACCTAATTTTAAAATACCAAATAGCGTAATTGGACAGTGTGTACTGCCTCAGCTGAATTATTATAATTTATTGTGGGGTTTGCCATGGATACCTAATAATGTACACAATTGATAAATTAAGACATCAGGAAAGAAGACTTCTTATATATGTCTGTCAGAGAGTGATTCTCATTGTACAAAAAGTTTAAATTAAATGACAACTTAATTCTCATATACACTACATTTTTGTTTTTTAAGCATTGTTTCTTCTACGAGAAGGACACTAGAAAGCAAGAGAAAAAGTAAGTGGTGCTCGGTGTTGGAATGTGTGCATCACTCTTTGCAAACAAGAATCCACTTTTTGCTCTCTAATTTGACAGCTTTATAGAAGTAGCTAGTCATGTGTTTGGAACAATTTGGATGATACCCAAGAAAAATACAGCACTGGATCATGAGAATCTTTAGGTACATTCCAGGGAAACAAAAAACAAAACAAAACAAAACAAAACAACCAGTCAACTGGGAGTAGTTGCTTTAGGTAGGGGTTAGGCCAGAAGGATGAATTGTGTTTGCCTGCCTGTGATTTTTACCAACTATAACATAGTATATTTGCAGTGCTTCTCACATTTAAGTGTGCATAAGAATTTCCTGAAGAGCTCATTTAAATGCTGGTTTTCCTAGGCCCCACCCCAGAGATTCTGCTTCCTTACGTCTGAGAGGGGCCCAAGAACTTTTTTTTTTAAGGTTTATTTATTTATTTGAGAGAGAGAGAGAGAGAGAGAGACCCTGCGAGCTGGGGTAGGGGCAGAGGGAGAGGGAGAATCCTCATGAAGACTCCCTGCTGAGTACAGAGCCAGACATGGGGCTCTATCCCAGGACCCTAAGATCATGACCTGAGCCAAAATCAAGAGTTCAGATACTTAACTGAATGAGCCACCCATGGGCCCCAAGAACTTTCATTTTTAACATGCTCCCAGGTGATGCCAGTGCTGCTGGTCTATAGACCAAACTTTGAGTAGCACGGCTAGAGACCAATAAGAAATATACTCCCATAATCTATGGAATAGGACAGTGACTTCCAAACACGGTTAGCTTTAGAATCATCACTTAATGAATCTTTTTTACGAAATCCAGGTAGAATCCCAACATGAGACCTGCTAAATCAGAATCTCAAGAGGTGGGCCCAAAGAATATGATGAATCCGAGAAACTGTGATGTTAAGGGGCTCCCATCTACTTATTCTTGGGAAGCCAATTTGTTGGTCAGGACAGATGAGATTTAATGGCTACCACATTTTGAAGTACAGGCTGAAAAGAGACAGATCATAAAATTCAAGTAAGAAACTGCTCAAGTTGGAAGCATGTCAAAAGGGCATATAAACCAATCAATGGCAAAAGGAGTACTAATTTGAGCAATAAGATGAATGACAATATTTCATTATAACCCTTAGAAAAAAGTTAAGTATCTCTGAGCCCATACATACATAAATTATTAAATGAATGAATGAATAAATAAATAAATAAATAAATAAGAGATAACTTTAAAGAAGAATCCCAATTAATAAATGTAAAAGAAATGAAGGAAATAGAAAATCATGTTTTCTAAGTTGTAGTGTTACATAAACACTAACAGTAACAATTTTTGCAAGCAAGTTTCTCTGATGGATGTTAAAATTACTGGATGAAAATTTGATGAGAAACAAGATATTTGCATAGTCTCAAAGTATTTCTCCACAAGATATTTATTAGTTTCTAAGGAAATACAGTAAGTTTGCAGGGGAGAAACCCAGCAGACACCTCCCTAACCACGTGTCAAGGTGAGTATCAATAGTAATAAGACATCATCACATACCTCCTGACATGATGCACTGAAAAGGACACAACACTTCTCTAGTATTTGTGCCAAAAATGCTTTACTTCAATCTAATTGTAAGAAAATATCAGACAAACCCAAAATGAGGTCAGTTATAAAGTAACTGACCATAACCTTCAAAAATTTCAAGATCATGAGGCACCTGGGTGGCTCTGTCGCTTGAGTGTCTGATTCTTGATTTTGGCTCAAGTCATGATCTCAGGGTCGTGGGATAGAGCCTGGTGTCAGGCTCTGTGCTCAGCGTGGAGTCTGCTGGATATTCTCTCTCTCTCCTTCTGTCCCTCTCCTCGCTTACGCACTCACTCTCTCTTTCAAAACAAATAAATGAATCTTTAAAAAAAAAAAGCGTCACGATCATAAAAGACAAAGATAGAGGAACTGTCACAGATTGGAGAAGACTAAGAAGAAATTTAAAAAACCACACACAGTGTGGTATGCTGGACTGGATCCTGGACCAGAAAAAAGACATTATGAAGACTTACTAAAATTCAAGTAATAGTCTATAGTTTAGTTCATAGTACTGTAACAATGTTAATCTCTTGGTTTTGATCATTGTACCGTGGTTATATAAGATGTTAACATTAAGGTAAGGTTGGTGAAGGTATATATGGTAACTCTGCACTATTTTTGTAATTTTCAGTGTAAAATTATTTTGAAATAAAATTTTAAAATTTCAACGTGCTCTACCTTGTGAAAACCCATCGCCTAATCAACTCTATGGCTTGCCTCGCCAATCTATGGATAAACTACATGAATAGTTTCACTTGGGAGGTGGTCTAATAATGAGTAGAGAAGGCTTTACAGACAAGAGTCCAGTGGCCTTCCGGAGATGGGGGTTTTGTCACTACACTCAGTCAGCCCCTCCCCATGAGTTGCTATACCACAGACTAAACAAGTGTGGGAGCCCCCACAGGCTCCTGTCAGAATTCCTGGACTTTGGACCATATGCAGAACTTCTGTAGCCCCTGACCCACATTTTGGGGCACTGCTGCCAGCCCCCTCCCCCGCATAGTAGCATGAGCCACCAGCTTTCCACAGCTTAGGGCCCTCTGCTTTAAGGAGATAACCTGTCCCCAGTAGCAACTTTAATATTCTATTTCTTTAGACAGCATTTTATTAAATGCAAAGCTCCTTGGGCAGCAGTGTTCACATTTTACCCATGTCAATACTTCGTCACACATCCAATCATTCAAAGCCAAGCTAATTCACTTCTAGTAGTTTCATTTTGGTCACTCTTTGCTATTCCAACTAATAGGAAGAGCTCATTTCACTCCATTATATTTCTCATTTGCACAGCGGATCTTATATTTTGTTTTACTTAACTTGGTCTTCATGTATGAAGAAGGTGAAAAGAGCTCATCTGTGTTTTCCAAGCTAGAGGATCATTTCCTGGTCTTTCTGGGAAGTGGCATAATGGGGATATTAGTGGAGGTTGTGGAGATAGACTGGGTTTGATTTCTGGGTGTGACATTTACTGATAGTCTGACCTTCCACAGGTCTCTTCATGTTTCTGAGTCTAAATCTCCTCAATGACAAAAAAAAGACAATACATGTAAACTTTTCAAATTATTATGAGAATTACATGAAATAATGTATGTGTAGAATTAAAACTTAGTCTCTCATTTACTAGATATCATAAAAACAATCTAAGCTTCTTTTTGGCCCAGATTCAGGGAATGAGGAAACATCTAAAGATAAGGAATCTCGCAGAGTGAAAGCTGTTTCTGGACCTGTTGTATTTTATTTGTACAAACGATCTGCTGTCAGTGGCCTTACTTTGAGCCAAAAAGGAAACAAACAAAACCAAGAGCCAGGTTTCAATAAGACTAAATTTAATTATCCTTTGTTTTATATTCCAAATGACTAGTTTCCTCTTGTTGTTAATTTGCTTTACTAAAATTATCTTTAAATTTCTGTTGGGGAACCTCTAACCTCTAACTTGAGAGAATTGCTGAAAATCACTAAATACATCTTTGGTAGGAAATAGTGGAGTTCCTGAGATTTATGTCTGATTGATTCTTCCCTTAGGTTGTAAATTTCATCACAAAATTCAAATTAGGGGATGGGTTTTGTTTGTGCATTTTTGTTTGTTTGTACTCCATATATGTTGAAAAGCTATGAGTGGAAGAAAAAAGCATTCAATCTGTTTTCCTTCCAGCAGCTATAGTGTTTGGAGTAAAGAAGTAAGTCTATCTTGTTTTTGACACAAATTCAATATGAAGTGTGGTTTCTTTATCATACCCAAGCACTTTAAACACGGTCAGTATTCAATAAATGAATAATTTTCTTTCTCTGTACGCTTACAGTTTGTGCCTAAACATCACCTTGCTTTTATTAGAAACTTTGTTGTCCACATTAAATCCACTCAGGTTTGTTTCCATCCTTCTCTCTTCGGGGCTTGACATTGTCCTTAGGTACAATTAGGCAGCTTTATTTTAGAACAGTGGATTTCAGAATTTCTAAGTGTTTTTTTAAACCAAAACACTTTCTTTTATGTTAGTCACCATACATTACATTTTTTGATGTAGTGTTCCATGATTCATTGTTTGCGTATAACACCCAGTGCTCCATGCAGTACGTGCCCTCTTTAATACCCATCACCAGGCTAAACCATCCCCCCACCCCCTCCCCTCTAGAACCCTCAGTTTGTTTCTCAGAGTCCACAGTCTCTCATGGTTCATCTCCTCCTCCGATTCCCCACCTTCATGTTTCCCTTCCTTCTCCTAATGTCCTCCGTGCTATTCCTTATGTGCCACGAGTAAGTGAAACCATATGGTAATTGACTTTCTCTGCTTGACTTATTTCACTTTAAACTAAAACACTTTATTGAGCCTCCATATGATAGTGGTAGAATCACACATTAAGAAAATACCTAACAAGCCCTTCTTCTAGCCCTGCCTGACTACTTAATCAATCCCTTTGGAGTAAGTTATTGAAAGCTTTTTGTTAAACAGCAACCCTTTTTCAGGGAAGCGGGTATTTTCAAACTATAATCAATCATATACCCTGTCGTAGAATTAGCCAGCTAGATTATTGTTGAGTCTAATAACTTAGGTTTCCATCCAGCAGGAATATGAAGGAATGAGATACCGGAATGTGGACGTTTTGATCCTGCATGCAAGTTCTGCTTATTGTGGAGTCTGGTAATCATTCTGGGCAACTAGAGAAAATAATGGAACCTGGGGTGTGAGGGCAGAGGTTCTATGGGCTTGAGAGAGGCCAGAATTGCTTAGTAGTGCTTTAACAGATTGATAGGAATTAATAGGAGTGATTTTTGATTGATGTGTCAATGTACTCATCTAATTGAGCTCATAACAGTTGAATAGATGGCCATACAGGCTGGTGATAGATTAGGGGCAAAATGGATGGATGTTTTTATTTATTTATTTTTAAAGATTTATTTATTTGAGGGGGGAGGGGAGAAAGAGAGCAAGCTTGTGTGGGGGGAGGGGTAGATGGAGAGAATCTCAAGTAGACTCTGTGCTGATCCTGGAGCCCCATGCCGGCCTCCATCTCACAACCTTGAGATCATGACCTGAGCCGAAATCAAGAGTCAGACACTTAACTGAGTAAGCCGCCCAGGCGCCGCTGGATGGATGTTTTTAGAGACTAAAGTAATAGATCATTAAAGAAAGGTGATGACGATGGGTTGGTGAGAGTGGGAGTTGGTGCAGAAAGAGAATAGGTATACTTTTTTTCTGAGTGGAGAATTAATTCCTTAAGTCAGGGTGTAGTTTAATTAAAATTTAATTAAGTAAAAAAAACACCAATAAGAAACACAGTCTTGTGCTTACAAGGTCTAGGTTTGACCCTGGCTCTACTGTTAATTTGTCATGTTTCTAAGGGCAAGCAAAGTGCTTTTACTTTTATGTAAGTTTTTTTCAACTCTAGAATAGAAACTGTAATGCCTGCCCCACTTCCCTCATAGGGTTTCTGTAAGTCACAATGAAATAATTAATGTGGAAGTGCTTTATAAAATGCCATTATGCTTCATAATTCTATAGATTTTGATAATTTCTGTACTTATTCTTATGTCAGTCTTTTTTTCTTTAAAAGCAAAAGCTAAATAAACAAAACCAACATCCATGCAATATAGAATTATCCCTGCTAAGAGAAAGCTTCTTACTATAGTTCTTAAAAAAAAAAAAAAAGGATGGGCAATATACCATTAATACCCATTTTATGCAGGTTTTTGCTTGATTCTATATTTATAGAAATGAATCTAGTATTGTTCATGCTAGTTATACATACTTAAATGGTTTATAACTGGAATGGTGTTTTGTAACTCAAGTAATGGGAAAAAAAGCTATCTGTATTGAGAAGATTATAAACCAAGAGTTCTGCTATTACTAAGGTAGCGATTTTAAACCTTCTTCAAAGTTCTGCTGGCAATACAAATTACATTAGCCTGACTGGTTGCCAGTCAAGGAAACAATCTTCACCAGGGTTGGTTGACATCTGCCTGCAGCCTGCAGAGCAACCGTCCAATGAAGCCACAATTTCCTATGAGGTGAGAGTATGATGAGAAACTAAAATAATTATTAAAGCATCATTTTAGATACACTAATACCCATGTTTTTGTCTGTAGCTAAGCAGCAAGAGTAAGCTACTTGAGTTCAATTAAATTGTGAAGATGTATACGGTTTATTTAGTTGGAGAAAAATAATAATCACAGAATTTAATCACAAGGTTGATGACTCACAGATAATTACTGTTCGTTGTTCTAGGAAGTACAGATATAAGTGGCATATCTGGGAACTAATAAGGATATGACCTTGAAGTTTTCTTTGGGCCTCTTAAATTTATTTATTGCCAAAAAGTGGAGAGACCAATAGCTCAGGTGTTGGGATTTTGCTAATTGCTCTAGTGGTATTTGGCTTGCAGTTATTATTGATGCTTAGGACACCAACAACTGTCTAGATTTCAGTCACGCTTGCCATGATCCATCTTTGGGAAGTATTTCAATAGGACACTGCAAATCCAAAAGGCAGAATCATTGAGGGAGACAAACTATATGGGACTCTTGACTCCGGGAAACTGAGGGTTGCGGAAAGGGAGGTGGGTGGGGGGATAGGGTAACTGGGTGATGGGCATTAAAGAGGGCATGTGATATGATGAGCACTGGGTGTTATATTCAACTAATGAATCACTGAACACTTAAAAAAAAAAAAAAGCAGAAGTGGAGAAAATTCTTCCTGGAATGTCCCTTGAACTTCCCAGAGTCAGTTATTCTGAATAGGCTCCTGATTTCTGACCACAAGTGAGATGCTTTTTACCCAAAGTTTTCTATTTAGATATTCTCAAGAGCAGCTGCTTAGACTTTTACTCTGGTCAAAGCATGATTTTATTGGATAACACAATGCATTGGGAAACAAAAAGCCTAGGGTCAATTCCTAGTTTCACCACTGGTTAGCTGGGCTGTCATTGGCTGCATTTAATATTTTGTTGAAAGTCTCTATAGCATTCATTAAACCTTATTTATTGAGGGCTCGCAAGGCAGACAGCCCATTACCAGAAACTTTCTTAGTATCTTTTGGTATGTAGATTTGTGTATACACTTAGTAGAGAGAACTACAGAATAGAAAGTTACCTTGTGAATGAGCTTATATCTACCAATAAAAGGAAATGAGGTAACTGCAAACATGTATATAAATGTATATAATGTACATAATGTATATAATAACCAAGTTTTCTGTATTTGAATCTTTACATCTTGGGCCTTGCTGACCCTGAAGATAGCAAACAACTCCCCTTTCATGTGCAACCATCTAATACGAGCCCTTACCTCCAGCCGTTTTCAGGCTCTCACGCTCCACGCCACTATTTCCCTAATCACTCTTGCCCTAATCAGGCCAGGACCCGCTCTTCAGACAACTTGGGACAGCCTCTGTGCCCCAGAGCCTGCTGAAATTATTCAAACTAGCCAATCTTAAACCAGCTTACCCTGGTCTCTTCCATTCCTTCCCACAGAAACCACAATGAAGGTCCCTGCCCGTAGTTTCCCCTGCTTCCTGTACCTCCTGACTAACCTTGGTACTTCCTCATGTGGCCCTACATGCTGTGCTGGGTCTCCTGTGTTTATGGGGACATAAAAACATGACAGTCATTTCTGCATCTGTACGTCTTACCATACCTGATTAAAACAAATCCTGGGTATATTTTTATAAAATATATTATTCAAAAATGGAGAAAGCAAGCATGAAATATTTAGATAGTTCAAGATTATGGAGTCCATTTGAAAACTAATTATTCGCTACCTCAAAGCTTATTGATTCAGTCCTTCACTCAAAAATAATGATTGGGAACTCCCTATGTATAAGGAATTGTTTTAGGGAATATAAATCCACCTTGTCATAACAAACAAAAGAGACAAACTATTATATATCTCAAGCGTTTTTCTACTTTATATTCAATTTCGATTTGACATTTTCTCTGGGTTTTCCTATTTGAAGCCCTCTCTACCTGCTATAACTTTCTTTCTGCTCCCCTACCTCCTGTTTTCCCAAATCAGCACTTCCCTGCTTATCTTCCTCTTCCCCTTAACAGGTGAATATCACACCGTGGTGCATCTGGCATACTCATGCTCCACTCACACACCCTTCATTGGTACATTACAACCCACCTGATGCCTGGCTAAGCAAATTTATATCTCAGATCATGAACTATGAAGAAATAAGTTAATAAGAGTCTAACCATTTCTATCGAGGTACAGACTTTCCTGCAAAACCCATCAAGTAGATTTCTGCTTGTATCTCTTTGACTAAATTGTCACTTGGCCACAGGAGCCTAAAAATTGAATAAGACACACAAGTACCCAGCAACAACACAATTATATATTTACTTCCTTCACTACAAATCAAGTATTTGGTAGCAGGTAAGAACGAGAGAAAAATGGAAACTGGTAGGCAACTCTCAGGGTCTGCCATACTTTTCAATAAAAATGAAGTTGATGGACCTCTTGGTAGGTTCAGACAATGGTGGCAGCATCATCACCTACCCCCTCATATATCCTCCTCAAATAGTACAAATAGCAGAAAGAAAAAGTAAATTTACATGCAACTCATATTTCAGCACAACCTGGAGATAGAGAATGTCCAAACTTCAAAATAACTAGGAATAAAAAAAGAATAATCAAATCCCAGAATGCAGCTTCTCACACTCCCACCCCAACCTCACTGCCACGAGGTTCTTGGGTGAGCAAAAGCAGACCCAGAACTGCAGGCAAGGCAAAATAGGGAAGCTAGTGAAGAATCCTAAGTTTGAAATTATTCTACCACCAAAAATACTAAATCCACTCTAAGCCTGGAAATACTAAAAAAGCATCCAGGAATGAGCATGGGTGTAAAAAACTTCTTCCTTCATGACAGTCATTTCTGCATCTGTGTGTCTTGCCATACCTAATTAAAACAAATGCCTGGTGCCCTTCTGTAACAATACATTATTCAAAAATAGAGAAATTAAGGAAGGAAACTTGAAGTATGGTGATTTAAAGGGACAGGCAGGATTTAAAATGGCAGTCTTTGAAACTCATAGCTCTTGGTGGGAAAAAAGAAATATGAAAAAGGAAGGGAAAAAATACCCTTTGGGGAGTAGAAGAGGGAAGAGGAAAAAAAGAAAAGGGGAAAATAAGAAAAAAGGGAAATCTTATGTTTCCACAAGATAAAGGAGAAATATAAAAGCAAAGGACTTATAGCCTTCCTTACCACATAAAAACACACCCCCAAAAAACTGCCGAAGTACCTGAGTTTTGCTATACCAGTATGAAATGATGCCATTAGGGGCGTCTGGGTGGCTCAGTTAAGTGTCTGCCTTCAGCTCAGGTCATGATTCCAGGGTCCTGGGATCAAGCCTTCCATTGGGCTCCTTGCTCAGCAGGGAGTCTGCTTCTCCCTTTGCCTCTGCTGTTCCCCCTGCTTGTTCTCTCTCACTCTTTCTCTCTGTCAAATAAATAAATAAAATCCTTAAAAAAAAAAGAACAGAAATGACGCCATTAAACCAAGAATCTCAAAACACTCCAATACCATAAATACAAGCAAATGGAAAGTAAAGTCCACATAGAGATACAGTGAAAACAAAGGAAATGAAATTTCATGCTTATCAACTGAGGCAAATTCTCCTCTGGTAAGACAACCAAGAATAAGAAGGAAACTATAAAGAAGAAAACTGTAAAGAAAACTGTAAGTTCACACATCAAGCAGAATTGAATACTTTCATACAAGCATTTGGAAATATGAGAAACTGTTTTAAATAGTGCTGGGAAAATTGGACAGCCACATGCAGAAGAATGAAACTCAACCATTCTCTAACACCATACACAAAGATAAACTCAAAATGGATGAAAGACCTCAATGTGAGACAGGAATCCATCAAAATCCTAGAGGAGAATATAGGCAGTAACCTCTCTGACATCGGCCACAGCAACTTCTTTCAAGATACATCTCCAAAAGCAGGTGAAACAAAAGCAAAAATGAACTTTTGGGACTTCATCAAGATAAAAAGCTTCTGCACAGCAAAGGAAACAGTCAACAAAACAAAGAGGCAACCCACAGAATGGGAGAAGATATTTGCAAATGACACTACAGATAAAGGGCTGGTATCCAAGATCTATAAAGAACTTCTCAAACTCAACATGCAAAAAACAAATAATCAAGTTAAAAAATGGGCAGAAGATATGAACAGACACTTCTCTGAAGAAGACATACAAATGGCTAACAGACACATGAAAAAATGTTCATCATCGTTAGCCATCAAGGAAATTCAAATCAAAACCACACTAGTTAGAATGGCAAAAATTGACAGGGCAAGAAACAACAAATGTTGGAGAGGTTGTGGAAAAAGGGGAAACCTCTTACACTGTTGGTGGGAATGCAAGTTGGTACAACCACTGCGTGTGTGGAGGTACCTCAAAAAATTAAAAATAGAGCTACCCTATGACCCAGCAATTGCACTACTCCAAAGATACAGATGTAGTGAAAAGAAGGGTCATATGCACCCCAGTGTTCATAGCAGCAATGTCCACAACAAACAAACGGTGGAGAGAGCCGAGATGCCCTTCAACAGACGAATGGATAAAGAAGATGTGGTCCATATATACAATGGAATATTACTCAGCCATCAGAAAGGATGAATACCCAACTTTTACATCAACGTGGATAGGACTGGAGGAGATTATGTTCAGTGAAATAAGTCAAGCAGAGAAAGTCAATGATCATGTGGTTTCACTTATTTGTGGAACATAAGGAATAGCATGGAGGACATCAGGAGAAGGAAGGGAAACATGAAGGGGGGGAAAACGGAGGGAGAGATGAACCATGAGAGACTATGGACTCTGAGAAACAAACTGAGGGTTTTAGAGGGGAAGGGGGTGGGGGGATGGGTTAGTCCGGTGATGGGTGTTAAGGAGGGCACATAATGCATGGAGCACTGGGTGTTATACGAAAACAACGAATTGTGGATCACCACATCAAAAACTAATGATGTATTGTATGGTGACTAACATAACATAATAAAATTAAATTAAAAAATAAATAAATAAATTAGAAGTACAAAAACTAAAAATAAAATGGGCAAAATCAGAATAAATGAAAAGGGTTGATTGCATTTAGGAAAACAATAGAAGAAAAAGACAAAATTATCTCAAAAATAAAGAATAAATTGCAGGTTGCCCAAGGGAGAATAGACTCAAACAATTTAATAAGGAGTGTTGAAAGAGGGCGAGACAACCCTGGAGAAAATGAAAATGGCCTAAATAAAGCAGTAAAAAGGATCAGAGGGAGAGCAGCAGACTTGGAAGACAGGCAAAAAGGGAATAATTTTTGTGTTAACAGAGACCCTGAAGAAAAAAACAATAAAGCAGAGCTAATATTTTAATTTTTTTTGAAAGAGTGAGAGAGAGCACATGAGCAAGGGAATGGGGGATGGAACAGAGGAAGAGAGAGAGAGAGAGAGAGTATCCCAAGCAGACTCCCTGCTGAGCATGGAGCCCAACATGAGGCTCATTCTCATGACCCTGAGATCATGACCTAAGCTGAAATCAAGAGTCGGACGCTTAACTGACTGAGCCACCCCGGTGCCCCAACAGAGCTAATATTTTAAACTATAATTCAAGATTACTTTATAGAATGAAAAAAGACCTACATCTGTACATTCAGAGAGTTCACTGGGTACCAGGAAAAATTAATCTAGAATGATTAAACTCTTAAGACATATTCTAGTAAAGCTCATTAGATTTCAAAGACAAGTATAAACCATCAAGGTCTCCAGGCAGAAATATCAAATAACTTACGGAGACAAAAGAATTAGACCAACATTAAACATTTCAAAACCAACACATAAAGTTAGGCAACAATAAAACAACATTTTTTAAAAGCTTAGTGAAAGGAATTGTGAAGCAAGTATTTTATATCCAGCTAAGGTCTCCTTCAAATATCAAGCATATAGAAAAATCAATTTAAGGAATTTAGGGAATTATGTGCCCTTTTTTTTAGCCTTTTTTTGAGGAATTTACTAGAGGATAAATTTCATAAAAATCAAATCATGACTAGAAAAATTTCAGCCCAAGGACTGATGGTGAACATTTAAAAATATATAAATGCCCTATAAGACTCAAACAGTGGGGGTGAGGGTAGAGAAAAAATATGCAAATGTTACCTGTTGTCACAAAATAGAAAGATTGTTTCAAATTGAAAAAGTTATAAAGTAAAATTAGAACTGACAGTGAAAATGACATTATCTTTATGAGAGGCTGGCAATAGTAATATTTCAGAATGTAATGCTGTATGATCTGGAAATGAAAAACCAGAAATAGAGAAACATGGGCAATATGACTAAAAGAACTGCTCTAAAGACGAATCTTTTTTTTTTTTTAAGATTTTATTTATCCATTTGACAGAAAGAGAGAGAGAGAGCGAGCGCACAAGCAGGGGGAGCAGCAGGCTCCTACTGAGCAGGGAGCCAGATGTGGGGCTCCATCCCAGGACCCTGGGATCATGACCTGAGCTGAAGGCAGATGCTTAACCGAATCTAATAACAATAACCCAAAATGGAATAGAGGCCATAGGAGTTGGCCCTGAATGCAATCTCCTAGAGTGACATGAGCCACGTGGTGCAGGAGTCGGATTTATCCGCTACATGTCAGCCATTGGAACCTCACCAGAGCTGGCCCCAGGGCAATGCTGGTCATCCTAAGTACAGTGTATATCCCCGTTTCTCCACCACCTGTTTCAACCACCCACCTACTCATCCTGTCCTCCTGACACCATATTTCTCCAGGACACTTCACCTTCAGATATAGGTCAAGAACACAGCCTAAAGGAATAGCCAAAAAGCAGTATGGTGCTTGAGAGGTTGATAGCACATTTTGACTTTGTCTTTATTTTCTAGGTGTATGTATAAACCCTAAGGCGTGTGTGTATGTTTTTGTTTGTTTGTTTTTGTTTTTGTTTGTTTGAATGTGCTGAATACACTTCCATTGGCCTTATTTCCTAGGTGAATCATAGATTGTGGGCAGCCACTATAACTCTTCCAGCAATGACTTCAAGCACCGTCAGCAAAACTTTCAGGTTTTATTTTTAGAAAAAAAAATCACCATTCTTAAATATGGAGGATGGCAATTTTGCAACTTTGCAGCGATATGGTCTATTTGCTAATATTACGTACTATGTTATTAGCCACTTGTAACTTATGGGCAACCTATTATTTATTTTTCCATTTTTAGATGCAAATAATTTTTAAGTATCCTCATATTTTCACTCTTGCTTGTATGCCAAAACTATTGGCACAAACTAGATTTTTCTAATTTTCATGACTCAAATTCACTGGGCAGAGTTTCCTTCAGTTTCTGTCACCAAGCAAAGTATAAAAAGCAAAAAGTATCATAAGGCCACAGGATTCTTTACATTCACCCTGAGGAATCATTCAGTTTGGTCCTTTGAGCTTTGCACTATTTTTTTCTAGATCAACTGCTTTAGAGCCTAAAGATAGATTTAAAAAAAAATTAATTTGTAAATCTTACATGAATTTTAAATACAAATTGCCATGACCTAAAATTTTCATGTTGATAGGCAAAAAACTATACTCAATACAGTATAATCAAAAACCAGTATAATCTAGGATTGCTTAAAGAGAACATTCTATAATACGGACTACCTGCAAAGTTAATGGCAATTGTGACTTAGAATTCCAAAATTCCCTCTCCCCACTTCAATGTAATGGTTCAATATGGATACACTACTCTCCCTTGAGACACTGATTTTTAGATGTTGTACTGTGTATCTGCACCTTTCAGTGATTGAAGTACCTTAAGTTTTTTAGTTACTCATGAGATAGGGAGATATGGAAAACAGTTTCGGTTTTCTCACTTTGTAGCATTTCATCACTGTTAACAACTTATCTTTAATGCCCAAATGACTCCTGTGTGAGGAAAGGAATGCTCACCATTTATACTTTGTCTAAAGTCCAATTTATAAACCTTTAGACAATTAATACAGCTCAAATTATTCACACATTACTAAAATAAGTTATACATTAAAATTTCATATATTTAACAAACTAAATTTCTGTATGTAAATATTGATGCTAAACTTAACATTTTTTCTTTCAACTGAAGCTACAAGTCTAATATATTAGATTTTCTTAAATGTTCTAATCACATTGAGAAACAGAAAAACAAAAATAATATTATAATAATTACAACACTGATCAGTACACTGTGTTACAGAAGTATTTGTACAGTATATGTAGATTTATTTCTTAATTGTCTTTATTTATATTTTTATTCTTTTTTAGGTTTACTTCTCAAAATCTCTAGCATTATGGAAGAGGTTAATAATCTATGGTTCAGGGCTTGAGATAAAAGACAAGTGTGCATGCCAAGGTGATTACCTGAGTCCATCATCCAATTGGATAAGCTTTTTTAAATAGTTAGACTTTATCCATTGCCTCAGGAGCTACATTGCTGAAATTATCGACTTTGACTCATCAGGTATGTTTGAAATTTTTTATGATCTAATCTTTTCCCCCAAGTGGCTCATCTTCATAGTACAGATGATAAAAAATACACTTTCCTGCTCTGTTTGGGTGTCTTTTAAAAAAGACAGCTTTATATGTCCTTTTTGCAATTGTTATTCTGAGTATCTTTTCTTTCTTTCTTTCTTTTTTTCTCTTTCTTTATCATACAACATGGAAGAAGTCTATTTCACAACTACTCATTTTGAGTCATTCAGATCTTCCTCAATTAAATCATTTGGCTTTGGGTAACTTTGTTTTCTTTCTCACCAACCGTTGAGACATTGAAGATTTTTTCATCTTTATATACAAATACTAGAAATAATTATAATTATAAATAATTGATATTGGAATGATATAAATATATAGCAGGTAAATAATTGCAATGATAAAGTTCCTGCTCTTTAGGAATTTTCAAACTAAAATAGCTAAAATAGATTGGAATATATCTACAAGACAATGCCTTTGATTTTTTTCAGACTCTTAACATTTTAGGCCCCAGTTGTTTTCCTCAGAGAATAATACTTGTTGCAACTATTTTGAGGGTTATCATAAAAATAACTTGAATTGATGGCTGTAAGATCCTTTCATAGATTACTGTCTACATTATTATATTTGATATAAAGGCTATTCTTGATACAGTGCATACTGATAATGTAATTAAACCACACATTTGGACACAATGAATAGTAAGGGGATATGTACATCCCTCTATAAATGTCTATGGTGAAACATGACTACAGAAGGAAAAGAGAAGAGTCATAGAAGAAAATTCTATTGTCACCCTCAGGCTATCCCAAGAAAGGATATAACGAAAGTGAAGACAAGTAATAAGTAACATAGTAAAAACTTAAATACATTTAAGAGGAGGAAAAAAAAGTTAAATGTGAACTTTGAGAAATATGGATTTTCAATGAATGATTATTCCATGAATGAACAAATTTGGATAGGGTAGCAGAAAGTCAATAGCTTTTTTTCTTTTACCATTTCTATAGAAAACCTTAGGAATAGGACAACCACAATGAGTTGGTTGAGGTAGGAGTATTGATAAAAAGAGGTTACCTGTTTTTGATAGAGATGAAAATCATTCTTGGAATGCAAGTAGGTCTGCAGAGAGGAAGGCTAATGTGGCTCCTTCCCAGAAGTACTGATTTTATATTCTTTATCTCTGAACCAGTTGAGATTTTCATTTCAGACATTCATCTCCCTTTTCAAGCTGTTTAAAGTTTAAAATTAGCATCATTACATCGGAACAAAATCTTTTGCTAAGTCATAGCTCAACTTCATATATTCAGTGGATTTTTTTTTTAATCCATGAATCACCAAATAGTGTTGGTAGATGACATACCTTCTTTCCTACACTCCTTGCCAAGTAAATTTGTTTTTGGTTTAAATGTTTGTTCTTGTCACAGTCTAAATTTCAAGCATACTTCCACAACTACTAAGGATTTATGTTTTTAGATCATGATAAAAAAGAAAGATGGATCTCCCTATATTTTTCTTTTGTTCCAATGCATTAAATTGTGTCATTTTTGGAGAGTGTAGCAAGTAGCGTATATGCTTTCTTGGGAAGAAACAAAAAATTCAGAGATTTTATTAATTAGGGTACCGGTATGCTATGCTTCTTTCTTCATGTATTTTACTTCCTGAAGTCATTCCTCCAGTAGCTGGCTAGAGCATATTTGTTGATTCCTTGAATGTATTTATTCTGCCTTTACACCTTGGTTGTTTGGCTGAGTTTTTAATTCAAAGGAAAAAAATATTTTTTTTAGAATTTGAAGAGAAGTCCCAGGACGACAGGTCCAGAGAGCAAACAGGTCTGGTTTGGAGCAGAGGGATAGAGAGGGCCCTAGAAACAATGATGCCGAGGGAAAAATCATCTGAAGTGTTCGAGCATTTGGAAGAATTGTTGCTTATGCATTTCACAGCTTTGTTAAAGCATCTGGGAAAAAATAAAGGTGCACAAAAATTAAATTTTAAAAAGAGGCAATAACTCCAGAAAAAAACAAAAAGTTATACAAGAAAGAAAACATCACAGTGAAGTACTTGGGTTACATTGAATAATACTTAGCCAAAATAGGATAAGTATTGATTATAGAATTCGACCCAAAATTATATAGCTCAATTGGGAGGATGAATTCAAGGGAAAGTGGAGGGTATAAGAGGGTTCAACTACCATAACAGAAATTTATAGATCCCTAATCTTGTGTTTTTAGCAACAAATCACTGTGATTCATAGTAAGTATAGCAGTCATAATTTATCACATCGAGACACTTTTGAGAGTGAAGGAGACCGTTGGTAATAATTATGCCAAGCCAACAGGCATAAACTGGAACTGATAAGCAAACTTGGTATATGTCACCCTAATTATAAGCATATTATTTTAAATGTAGAGATAAATGCCAATGAGACAGCTAATTAAGTTGAAAGTGTCTCTAGGGAGTGGGATTGGTGGGGAGAAAGTAGAACAGGAGACTGCTGATTTTTAATATAAGTCTTTTAATGCCATTTGTTTTAAAACAATGATTATGTATTATATTGATCAACTTAAAAATTAAAATTTAGAGATTAGATTAGTCTTGCCTCATTGTTTTTGGTATAAACCAGAATGTTCCCTACTGTCAGCAAGAGGCCATATCTGAGTTCTCCTATAATATTTATTTATACTAGTCATTTGATGTTTCTCCCTCTAAGAAAGGTGCAATTGGATAGTAAATACTCGGTCCTGTTTTTCTTTCAAATAGGGCCTTGGCACAAAGTAAATGCTTATTAAATAGTTCTTAATGAATAAAATAAAGATTCAGTAATACTTTCAAAGGCAGAAGAACCTTCTAGAAGTCATGTTTATGAGGTGATATTTTCAAGTACAGGTGTAATGGCCAGCCAGGCTTATCCTGAGTGTCTGGGATTCACCAGATGGGGATTCTGTAGATAATATGGAAAAGGGAGACCTCTTTACAAAATTTAACTTTAGAGAGAAGAATTTTGACACTCTTGCAGAGATCCCTTTATGGCAATATTACCTAAAATGATAATAACTAAACTTTTAGAAATCATACCCCGTAATGTGTGCCTTTAGGGATGAAGGGTTTTTGTTTGTTTTTACTGCCAAATTGATGCCTGTTAGTTTGTAACTTCCCCAAATTTTCATACTCAAAGAATTTTTTCTTTCTTGTTATTTGAATAATAAGATTAAATCTTGGAGAAAGGGGGACTGAACATATTTTCTATTGGGTAGCATTTTCATAACCTAATGGGCTATACTAGGAGGGCTTGGATCAGTGATGAACACCAGAGAGTAAACACCCAGTTCAGAGTATTTGTAGTAGAAATAGAACCAATAGGGTATGAAATTGCAGCTCATTGTTTCTCAGCATATTTGCCCTCTAAATTGAAATTATTATGGAAAAAATGGGGGGAGAAAGAAAAAAATTGGAACTGGAAGCAAAACAGAAACAAGAAAGAAATGAGGGCAGTAACACAGATATATCTATTGGAAATCAGGTTGAACTCAGCATACCTAATTTAATCTTATTAATATTTTTAAGGAGAATCCTCTGCCAAAAACAAGCAAAAAACTAAAAAACAAAACAAAACAAAACAAAAAACAAACAAAAAACCCCCACAAAACAATAGAAACCACTCTTCTTAATCTGAAACCCTGCTTTCTCAATGCTTAAGTAAGTATTTATATTAGATCTATTCTTTGTAGCAGGGTTATTTCGTGACACTTCCCTTGATCCCCAAAGTCTATCTCTGATATAACAAATTCCAGCTAAGTGTTTCTCTTATGCATAGCACCTTTGGTCACAACCTTTATTACTCATATGTAATTGTCTGTTTACTTGTCAATATCTTCAACTAAATTGCAAGCTCTGGGAAGATGTTATTCCATTTTGCTCATCATTGAATGCCCCACGTTCAGTGCTTGGCATATAGTGAATGCTCAATCAATATTTCCTGAATAAATGAATAAATTAATTATGTTATTCTTTTTTACTTTATATCTACAGGAGCCACTGTCTCTGAAAACAACGTGTGCTCACTGAAGACTTGACTCAGACGATAAATTTGTGAATTTGGCAACTGTCAAAGCTCTCCAGCCAGAGAGAACAAGACAGTGGGTATTGTGACAGCTTGTAGGCATTTCTCCCAGCTTAGGGGAGCTTAAGGCAGGTCTCAGGAGCAACTACAGAGGGCCCGGGCCAATTAGACAAAGGAAAAAACCTAAGCTTAACTTTAGGCATTGACACATCTCTTTCTTTTCAGTGACTGTTAGCTCATTGCCTAGGCTACGAAGAAACTCAGGGGAAATATAAATTACGGCAAGAAAGTACACTATATCCTTCACCTGGCAACAGGCTTAGTAAATCTGGCTTATTTCTGAGCTGGTATGTGCAGCCTGGATATTGTGATCTCTATTGCTTCAGACTGTAATAACCATGAGGGTTTTTCATTTTCTTTGGTAAGAATTCAGTAGCAATCATTTAGATGAGCCACAGTATTTAATTTATTGAGGGAGGAGGTGGTGGCCACAGGGGATAGGAATCAAAAGAAGGGTAAGTGATGCTCTGAACCAGGGACAATGTCCTTATTTATCACATAATGTGCCCCAATTCCAATGAAGGTGACACTTCTGGTGACTAGTAGCAGACATGTACATTATTTAATTTTGATTATTGTTGATGTTATAATGGGGATATTAGTGCTCCCTTTCCTGATTCCCTTTGTGCAATTTGGCACACATTTGAGAGGTAGTAGTTCCTAATCAGGGGATGGAATTTGAGTTATTACCACCTTATAAGGATTGGGCCTCACTCTTGGTTCTGTCATTCAACAAATATTTATTGAACACCTACTATGGGGCCAGACATTATTCTAAGTACTGGGAAAATAACAGTAAATAAAGGAGAGATTATATTTATCAAGCAAGATAGACGATCAACATTAAGTAAATTGTGTAGAATATTTAAATGTGATAAATGATAGAAAAGAAAAATCAGGTAAACGTGCATAAGAGTGGGAGTAGGTAGGGTGGGGAGTCACAATTTTAAACAAGGAAGAAAAATGTAGGCCTTATTGAAAGATAGCATTTGAGCAAAGGCTTGAAGGTGGTGTGGGAGTGAGTTTGGAAGGCATCTGAGTTTTGTTCAAAAATCTGGCTGCTATGTTGAGAATGATGTCTAGGGAGTATAGCAGAGATAACTGGCAGGTGACCCAAATCCATTCTCCTTCTTCCACAGTATAGAGTTGTCAGTGGAAGCAGCTGGCCAGCCAGGGACCATATTTCCTACCTGTCTTGGCATGCAGGTATGGTCATCTGACTAGGAGAGAACAGAGCTGCCATTGGCCAGAGAACTAAATGTGCACTGGGGAGCTGCTTTGAAGACTTGACCTCGGCCTTTGACTATTGCATAAGAAAGAAGTAAAGGTGTTGTTCTTTAAGCCACTGAGATTTGGGGGTCCATTTGTTATGGCAATCCAGCCTACCCTAAGACAAAGGTCAAGAGCAAAACCAGGAAGACCTACTAGGAAGCTATTGCACTAATGTAGGTGAGAGATTATGGTGGCTTGGACCAAGGTGGTAGGAGTAGAGGTAGCAGAAAATGAATCCTAAATATATTTTGAATTTGAATTACATGACAGATTGGATGTGGGGTATAACAGAAAAAGGGGAGGCAAGTTTGACTTTATGGTTTGGGGGTTGATGCATTATAAGGTAGGGAAGACAGGAGATGAAAGAGGTTTGAAGGGGTAAATTGGAATTGAGTTGTGGATCTATAAATCTGAGATAATTTTTAGTCTCCAAGTGAAAATGTGGAATAGATATGTAGACATGTAAGTTTGAAGTTCAGGGAAAATGTCTGGTCAGGGATATTGATTTGGAGCCATCAGTGTGTAGATTGGTGAAGTCACTATGGGAGTGAGGACAGTTACAAGAAGAGGGCAAAGGACTAAACCTTGGGCCACTTCATTTTATGAGGTTGGGCAAATGGGAAGAAATCAGAAAATGACTAAGTAGGAGAAACTAATGAGAAAGAAGGAAAAACGAGAGTGTGACGTGCTGGAAAATACAGACCTACTATGCCTAGATGTGCAGCGCTCCATGCTAAAGATCAGGACCCACAAAACGTTTCCTTGCCTACTAGGAGCAAGGGAAAGACATGTCAACCAGTGAGACTGTGATGAGAACAAGCCTGGGGCCCAACAGGAAAGAGTTGAGAGGGCAGAGAACACTCTGGAAGCAACAGTGGTAGGCTGGGAAATTTTTGGATTCTGTTCTCTGAAAGGGAAGAGGGAGATAAAAATATTTTTTGAGCAACAGTGATAATCAGTTCTATGTTTTAGAGACAGAACTGGTGGCAGGGAGAAGGATGTATTTTGGAGAAAATGAAAATTTAGTAGGTATTTCTGAGACCAGTAAACTGAGCTAGAGATGAGTCAGTCATCTTGAGTGGTCTTGGGATCAATAACACAGCGATCTTAATCAAGCTGGGATTAAGGGGTTAAATGAATGTACTCTTCCCCTCCACTTCTAGTCCTTCACCTGTGCCCTTGATGTCAGCAAGTGACATCATTCTCTACCCAGTTGCTCATGCCAGAACCTGTTAATTATTTTTAATACCCCGTCTCCCTCACCCTGCATCCAACCCATCACTAACTGCTGAAGATTTTGGTCTCCTAAATACTGAATACCTTTCAGGTTTGTCTACTACCCCCCATCCACTATGCCACCTTCTCACCTGAACCCCTGCAATAGCTCCTGACTGGTCTCAAAACAGATCCCTCCCACCCCACCCAGTGTTCCTTCTGTTCATTGACCACACTGGAGGTGGGGCGGGGGTGGGGTGGGGGGAGGCTTTTAAAAACAAATCTTATCATATCACTTCCCTGCTTCTCTTCCTCCTGGGTTAAAATCCTGAGGCTGGCCTTCTGGGCCCTATATGGTCTGATTTCTGCCCCCTTCACCAGCTCTGCACACACACACACACACACACACACACACACACACACACATACACAAACGTTTTGCTGAATGAATAAATGAATGAAGGAAGGCTAAGATATAGCCTCGCTTTGGGTAAGTTATTTACATATTTGAAACCCTAGTTTCCTCTTTTGTAAAATGAGAACCATAATATTTCCCTCACTGGAATGTTGGTAAGTTAAACAGTAAGATACCATGTTAATAAAATGTAAGCGTTTAGCATTGCATGATAGTTTTGATCACTGTAAGCGAACCAAATTGGCACTTAGCACAGAACCTGATACATACACTCAATATGTACTTGTTGTTAATGATAAATCAGCACTTTGGGATTGTAATTATCTTGGTGACTATTTCTATAAAATTACTTATAAAACCCCATGCCATCTCATTTGATGCTGAACAGAAAGCTAAGCATGGCTACTTGTAGCATCATACTGCTGCTCAAAAACTCTTCATTGTCTCCAAAGACTGAAATCAAGTTCAAACTGCTCAGCTTCACGTTCACATTTCCAATCTCTTCAATATATATCCTATGCTGCTGAGAAATTCATCTCAAACAAAATTTATTGGATTTCTACCTGTGTTAGGGGCTGGATATTTAAATTTAATTATTGAAGCCTTGTATGATATAGTTTCAGTACCTCAAGTGCTGCTGCATTTAAAGAAGCAAAATCCAAATTGGCCAAAATGTCATTAAAAAGGAATTTAATTCTTTACATGTCTCTGAAAGGATGTTAACAGGAATCATGACCCTGAAAACACATCCCACTGTCTGTGGGAGACATGGAGGTGTGCTGCTCTCATTGCCCTTCAAGACCACATGCTAGAGGGAGTGTGGTTGGCTGGCAGCCTCCAGCTGCCACAGCTTTGGATTCTACATCACGTTCCTGCTGAGGCGACACTTTGCTGGGCTATACTTGGCCCATGAATGACCAGGAAGGGGTACTAGAGCAGGGCACTGAGGACTAAGGCTCTTCCCCCCGTCTTCCTTCCTTTCATAGGTGTAAGACCTGCATCATGCTCTGAAGGTGGTTTCTGCCTCCTTCTGGGCTCTCCCCTTTTACCCTTAACAGGTGTCTTCCACAATAATTCTTTTACATATCTAACCCCATTTTAGCATCTGCTACTTAGAGAACCCAAACTAACACAGGTGCTACCAAGAGTGGTCCAAGATGATCGGTAAGATGGGGCTTTTAAGTCAGGGAATTATAGGTCACTGTGTCCTCAAAAGGAAAAAAAAAATACCTGTGTCTGGGAATGGAGAACAAGAGCAAAAGTAGCCCCACTTACCATTATTCTTAATGACCCATTATAGGGTTATGTACTTTTCACCTCCACAATTCTAGACTCTGCAGGGTTGGAGGTTCTAGTTCCTACAGGAGGTGAATGTGCAAAGGAACACTGAACTACAAGCTATGGCTGCTGCCAATGAACTTTGAACTCTGTTTTCAGGGGCCCCATAACCATGGTAAAAGCCAAAGCCAGTCTCCCCTCCTTGATCTCAAGCCATTTTCAGTGTTGCCTGGGAGGTTGCCCAGCTCTCCCTGTAAAGACTCATCATGTAAGATATAAACTTTTTCATACCCTCTTGGTGCATGTGTGTCACCTCTAGTCGGGACAGCTGAACCAATTTTGAGTGAGGCATCTGTTGCATCTCTGGGGGTGACCACAGCAGAGAGATATGAGGGCAGGAGACAAGGGAGGGCAGAGAGATCTAGGCAGCTGCTCTTGGTAACTCTCCATACCCTCAATTATAGGAAATGAATTCCCCAGTCTCCAGAGTAAAAACTGTTCCTGATCCATAGCACTGAATTAAGAAAATTATATTCTGTACTACCTTTAAGTTAAGTATCCTTTGCTAACCTAAGGCAATATTCTCAAAGGTGTAAGACTAGAAGAGACCCCTCAAGAATTTAAGAATTTAGCATCCTGAATTTATTTATCTTTTTTTTTTTTGACTGAAGCCATTAGGATCCTGTTTCTTCAAGGAACTTAAAAAAAAAAAAAGGAATGAAGAGATAGGAAATAGAAAAAAACTCTATCACACTGTAAGGGAAAAGGAGAGAAGAGAGGGGACAGAGGAATTAGTTGCTATGTACTGAGGGCCTACCATGTTCCAAGCCCTGTTTTCTCTTCATTTAAATGCACACAACAGTCTCTTCAATAAATGGTTTTTTTTGAAAACTGGACAGCTACATGCAAAAGAATGAAACTGTACTACTTTCTTAGACCATACAGAAGAATAAACTCAAAGTGGATTAAGGATCTAAATGTGAGACCTGGAACCATAAAAATCCTAGAAGAGAGCACAGGCAGTATGTCTCTGACATCAGCCATAGAAACATTTTTCTGGATATGTCTATCGAGGCAAGGGAAACATAAACAAAATAAACTATTGAAACTACATAAAAATAAAAAACTTCACAGCAAAGGAAATAACAAAACTAAAAGACAACTTACTGAATGGAGGAAGATATTTGCAAATGACATATGTGATAAAGGGATGGTATCTAAAATATATAAAGAAATTCTACAACTCAACATCAAAAAACCAAATAATCCAATTAAAAATGGGCAGAAGACATGAGCAGACATTTCTCCAGAGAAGACATACAGATGGACTACAGACACATGAAAGATGCTCAACATTACTCATCATCAGGAAAATGCATATCAAAACCACAATGAGGTATCACTTCAGCCCTGTCAGAACAGCTAAAATCAAAAACAGAGGAAACAAGTGTTGGCAAGCAGTGAAGAAAAAGAAACCCTTGTACACTATTGGTGGGAATACAAACTGGTGTATCCACTGTAGAAAACTGTATGGAAGTTCCGAAAAAAGTTAAAAATACCCTACAATCCAGTGATCACACTACTGGGTATTTACCCCAAAAATACAAAAACAGTAATTCAAAGTGATATATGTACCTCTATGTTTATAGTAGTATTACTTACAATAGCCAAATTGTGGAAGCAGCCTAAGTGTCCACTGGTGGATGAACTGTCAAAAAAGAAGTGGTATATAGACATAATGGAATATTCCTCAGCCATAAGAAAGAATGAAATCTTGCCATTTGCAACAACATGGATAGAGCTAGAGAGTGTAGTGCT
Source organism: Callorhinus ursinus (assembly GCF_003265705.2). Lineage (NCBI taxonomy): Eukaryota > Metazoa > Chordata > Mammalia > Carnivora > Otariidae > Callorhinus > Callorhinus ursinus. The sequence continues at coordinate 57,699,074 of NW_027397064.1, read as the reverse complement.
AAGTGAAATAAGTCAGAGAAAGACAAATACCATACGATTTCACTCATATGTGGAATTTGAGAAACAAAACAAATGAACAAAGAGAGAAAAAAGAGACAAACCAAAACCAGACTCTTAACTATAGAGAACAAACAGATGGTTACCAGAGGGGAGGTAGGTGGGGGGATGAGTGAAATAGGTGAAGGGGATTAAGAGTACACTTATCTTGATGAGAACTAAGTAATATATAGAATTGTTGAATCACTATTTGTACACCTGAAATTAATATAACACTGTATGTTAATTACACTGGAATTAAAATTAAAAAAAATAAAATAAATGCACACAACAGACCATGGGCCAGAGATTATAATTTCTGCTTCACAGATGGGGAAAATGAAATGCATTCAGGTTAAATAAATTACCCATAGTGGATCAACTATAAGGTTCCCCCCCACCACCACCATACCGCCAACCATGATCCTGCTTCATGGTATTCACACTTTGGTATAATCCCCTCTTCCTGAGTGTGGATGGGATCTGGGACTTGTTTCCTTTTTTTTTTTTTTTTTAAGATTTATTTATTTATTTATTTGAGAGCGAGAGCACAAGCCTAGGGAGGGGAAGCAGGAGAGGAAGAGAAATCCTCAAGCAGACTTCCCACAGAGCACAAACCCCAACTCAGGTTCAGTCCCAGAACCCTGAGATCATGACCTGAGCTGAAATCAAGGGTCAGACACTCAACTGACTGAGCCACACAGGAGCCCCTGGGACTTGCTTCTAACCAACAGAATATGGCAGAAGTGACGAAGGCCACTTCTATAATTATGTTATACTATATAAATATGACTCCATCTTGATAACTTACTTGATCCAGAGACTCTCCTTGCTGGTTCAATGAAGTAAGCAGCCATTTGGGGAAAGTCTAGGTGACAAGGAACTGTAGGCAATGTCCAGGCACTGCAGGTGGCTTGCAGGAACTCTGGGCAGCCTCTAGTTGCTAAGGTCAGCTGATAGTCAATAAGAAGCTAGGACCCTCAGTCTTATAGCTGCAAGAACATGAATTCTGCCAATAACCTTAGTAAGCTTAGAAGAGTATTCTTCCCCAGTTGAGCCTCCAGATGACAGCAAAACTGGGCTGACACCTTGAATGCACACTTGTGAGGCCATGAACAGAGGACTCAGCTAAACTGTACCTGGACTCTTGATCCAAGAAACTATGAGATAGTAAATTGTCTTGCTTTAGACCACTAGCCTTATGGTAATTTGTTATGCACCAGTAGGTAATAATACGTTGTTCAACTCCCAAACAGATTTTTAGCATCTTCTAATTTTCATTATTTAGTGATGCAGAATTCCACATAACAACTTACAAAGTGTTAATACAAGGCATTATTATAGAGTACCTTTGGCTGTGGTCCATTTTGGTTTAGTCGTTCTAACAATCTGCTTCAGAGGTTGATTGTGGAGGAAAGTACGTAATAGTCATAATATGCTTTAGTCTGATCACATAGGATCATTGAGGATTTAAAAATATCCTATTAGCTTATTTTCTTCCCATTCATACACTTCATCTACCTGTAACATTTCTCCAATTTCTATACAGAGAGTAAATTTAATTTTATTGTTTTATTTTTTGTATTGCTAAAATTTTTCCAACCAACATCTTTCATGAAGTTTCTCAATATCCTCCATAAGACTATCTATTCATCACATTTAAAAATCTTTGTATGCACAAAATTATTCTAGAGTATTATACACTATATATAATGTATAAAGGAGAGGAACAGTAGTGACATTTGTACTAATCAACCAAAAATTCACAAGTTATATATTCTAACCTATTTCTATACCTCTACAACAATTAGTATTTTTCTAAGTTTCTTTACTAAACATTTAATTATTAATATAAATCCATTTATTCTATGGTTGTGTAATTGGCAAGTTATTATAAAAGATGTTTAAGAGCATATTTCCCAATTTATCCTTTTAATGACATTATCCTGAATAGACAGGGCTTCTTTGTGTGAATGCTACTTGTTTTCTGCCCTAAGAAAATCTAGTTCTTTCATTTGTCAACTTCACTGGGAAAGCTCACTGGGCCCAAATCATTAAGCCAACAAACAATTCTGTGACCAATCCCCCAAGATCTGTGATTGGCCCTATCTGTATAGTGTCAGAGAACACCACAGGAAGAAGTAAAGATTAAATAGTGCATTTAGTTTTAAATTGCTGGCAAACTATCCAGGCAGATTCCTGCCATTATTTTCTCCTGTAGAAATCCAGGAGACATTTCAAAAAGAGTATTTCTTCTGTAGATTTTGATTATATTGAGTTCAGCACTCATTATATTAATCATGATGGACTGAGCTACTGCCCTCCTTATCTTTAGAATATGCTGAGCACTGATGCTTTAGATTCTAAACTCAACTCCAAATGTCTCTGCTAATTAAAATAGTCTTCTGAGATAGTTTGAGATGTTAATTAATCACAATTAAATAGATTCTCCGCAAGATTGGGGATCCATTTAAAAACAATTAGTATCACCTTAATCATTCAATAAATATAGGTAATCTTTGTCTTGAGACCACATGGTGGAAGAAACGTCCCCATTTCCAAGGTAGTGGCTCCACTCAACAGGAGTTGAACTGCCTGTGTATCATTCATATTGGATGTTGTCATAGTTATTATTTTAGTAAAATCTGCCCAGTGGAATCTCACTGTTTGCTACTTGCTAATAAAGAGAATTTAAAATACTGTCCAAAGGGACTTACCATGGCAACTATCAGAATTTCCACATTGGAAAGCTGGAAGTCCTATAAAATGATCAGAATTTCAGCATTTGCTCATTCTGAAGTATAGTCCAGGTATGAGATGAATGATCCTATAGTTGCCCCAAGGGACTCCCCATCTACTGTGTAACTTTTATGATAAGGAAAAAAGTCATCAGGGTCTCCTTTAGAGAGCTAGATGAAATTATTTTCTAAAACCAGCCAATTTAATTTTTCATTCTGTTTATGAAGGTGTGCCTCAGTGCTCCCCCACTTTGTTCTACCAAACATTTAGAACTCCAAATTTTCATACTTGCCAGACTTCTAATCACTTCCCTTCTCCTTCCTTTTCTATCCAAAGAATCTGGCTCATTTCATACAAAAATATATAAGGTAAGTTTGGTCTAGTTTGCTAGTGTGACTCACTTCACCAAAGTATGATGAATCCTGGGAAAACTTATTATATAAAAAGAATCTTCATCAGCACCCAGACTATGACAGAGCTTCCTACACCCCAGGAAGAGAGCCCATCTGGTTCCGTTCTCTCTGATTCTTTAACGCCATTCTCCTGACAATTCCTTTTTTAATATTCTTTTAAGTCTAATGGTTTGAACTTCAGTGAGCCTCAGGATCACCTAGAGGCCTTGTTAAAATACAGGTTCCTGGGCTCCTCCCCCAGAATTTGGGATTCACTGGAGTGGGGCAGGCCTGAGGATTTGTAGAGGCAACAAGTTTCCAGGTGATGTTGATGCTGCTAGTGCAAGGACCATCCACCGTTTTAGGTGGGGTTCTCAACCCTGACTGCACATTAAAACCATCTGTGGACATTTTTCCCCCTTTACTATATTTGTTTTTATTTATTTATTTATTTATTTTTGTTTCGAGTTTTTATTTAAATTCCATTTAGTTAACATACAGTATAATTAGTTTCAGGAGTAGAATTTAGTGATTCATCACTACATATAACACCCAGTGCTCATCACAAGTACCCTCCTTAATACCCATTACCCTTTTAACCCATCCCCCTGCCCACCTTCCCTCCAGCAACCCTCGGTTTGTTCTCTATAGTTAAGAGTCTGTTTTATAGTTTGCTTCTATGCCATCCTTGCCCCCACCCTGGACATATCAGATGTCACACGTGATCAGGCTCCTCTCATTACCCAGGAAATCCGAATTTCTTAGGGGTGGGCCCTAGGGACTGTTGTTTGTTTGTTTGTTTGTTTGTTTGTCTTTTTTTCCTCTTAGCAGCTCCCAGGGGATTCTAATATGTGACCAGGGTGAGAATTGCTGCACTAGGAGGAGCTGGTGCTAAAAAGAGATGCAATTCCCGGAGAGATTTTAAAAGAACGCCTTGACTCAAAACCTTCTCTAGAGATTTTGCCTTTTAAACATGGGAATGCTTCCCTTAATATTTTAGGAACATTAAAAATACTCCAAAGCCATTATACATTAGTGTATGTCTCATATCCCTGGAACTTATTGGTATTCAATAAATAATAAAGAATTATAATAGCCATAATAACAAATCTTTCATTTCTGATTGCTGCAATTGGGTGGCTAGAAACTTAATTATGCAATTACTTATGGCAAGATAAATGTACCATTTTCTATGAGAGGATAAAAGTTTCCAAGATATGAGCATAACAAGGACTTAATAAATGACATGGAAAACTTACTATCAAGAGAGTACTTATCAGGAGACCTCAACTGAGTAAAATCAGAGCTTCTCAGTGAATCTGAGCTATGAATAAATGTGGGCTTGGGAATAACTCTCAATTCCTGCAAATAGACAATGGGATCTTTCATATTTTTTCTAAGACACCTGATTTCAAATATAGACCTTGTCTGAAATTTTTAATACTCTGATTGTGAAAGTTAAAAGAATGCACTGGATTCTCATTCCACAAGACCAGGCAGATTCTATGGGAGGAATTCAGATGACTGTGACCTGTTTGTAGGCAGGTCAGGTTTGTTTTCCTGTGGCCTAGCACAGCACAGGGCATGTAATAGATGTTCCAGAAACATTTGCCAAATTTAACTGAATATTGTTGCTCTATTTCAGAGGAAATAAATGTACTTTTAAAGAATTTTCCTTTTTAACTGAATTTTTATTTGTAACAGTGTAACAGATGCACATAGTTTAAAAAGTCATGGCTTGTAACAAAAATAATCCCAGTCATTTGTTCCATCCTCCCTCAACCCCTAATTTCTGCTCCCCAGACACAAGCATTTTCTGGTATGCCAGCCATTTCTTCTGAGGTTTCTATCCATATTTGTGCATCAAAGTCCCTACAAAAAATTTTCTTGCTAGAAAACTGATAATATATTTTGATTTAAAAAAATTTTAAAGCAGAGTTTGATAGAAACTCATTGGGCAGGTGGCAACTGTCCAAATGAATTCAGTCAAATGAGTTCTTTAAGGGCTTGAGTAATTGGGTTGCACAAGGTCAGCTGCAGAGAAGTTAGTCATGGGGTGGTTTAGATAGGAGTTAACAGGGGGTCTGGGCAGGGAATGGTGGAGATTTGTAAACTCACGCATATCTGGGGTCATTGGTTTGCTACCTGAGGTGAGGCTAGTTGTTGGAACAGTGTGATGTATCCTTTCAGAGCACATGAGTCCCCAAGAGCAACTGTTAAAGGAATTCTTGAAGATATTGACATTGAAAGTGCAAAAGATAACATATTAGAAACTGTCCCAAATTTAGAAATTAGCCAAGACACAGAAAAGATGCTTGTTTCCTACTCTAAGTTCTACAACAGTAAGGCAAGCACTGTTCAAAGTACTCTTGATAATAAAACACTTTAACTCAATGTTTCTAATGTTTTAAATTATAATGTGCTATATAGATACTAATTTTACTATTATTTCATTTCCCCCTATGTTTATATATAACAGTAAGAGTTTTAATGTTTTGACACAATTTTAAAGGTCATAGAGCAATCATAATTTTCCCACCAGCTTTAAGATTGCTTTGCAGAGTGCGGCACCTAGAGGAAAAGCCAGAGAGAGATAGCCCTGCTGGGCCTACCGTGCATACACCACCCAGCCCACTCAAGGATATGCACAGACCACCCAGACATATGGGCAGCAAAGTAATGGAACCTATGGACAGCCCACTGATGTCAGCTATACCCAGGCTCAGACCACTGAGACCTATGGGCAGACCACCTTGCATCTTCTTATGGACAGACTTCTGCTGGTTATACTACTCCACCTGCCACCCCGCCCAGGTATATAGTCAACCTGTCCAGGGGCACGGTACTGGTGTTTATGATACCACCCCTGCTACGGTCACTACCACCCTGCCTCCTATGCAGCTCAGTCTGCATATGGCACTCGGCCTGCTTATCCAGCTGGCAGCCACCGCACCTGCAAGACTGCAGGATGGTAGCAAGCCCGCTAAGACTAGTCAACCTCAATCTAGCACAGGGATTTACAACCAGCCCAGCCTAGGATATGGACAGAGTAACTACAGTTATCACCAGGTACTTGGGGGCTACCCATGCAGCTAGTCGAGGCACCACCATCTTATCCTCCTACCAGCTATTCCTCTATATTGCCGACCAACTAGTTATGATCCGAACAGTTACTCTCAGCAGAACTCGTATGGGCAGCCGAGGAGCTATGGTCAACAAAGCAGCCATGGGCAGCAGCTGCCCACTAGTTACGGCCCTCCCACCCTCTCCCCCACCCCCAAACTGAATCCTACAGCCAGGCTCCAAGTCCATATAGCCAACAGAGCAGCAGCTGCAGGCAGCAGAGTTCATTCCAACAGGACTACCCAAAGTAGCATGGGTATTTATGGGCAGGGCTCTGGAGGATTTTCCGGACCAGGAGAGAACAGGAGCATGAGTGGCCCTGATAATGGGGGTAGGGGAAGAAGGGGATTTGATCGGTGGAGGCATGAGCAGAAGTGAACGGGGAAAAGGATGCAGTGGAATCGGTGCTGGAGAGCAAGGTGGCTTCAATAAGCCTGGTGGACCCATAGATGAAGGACCAGATCTTGATCTAGGCCCACCTGTAGATCGAAATGAAGACTCTGACAACAGTGCAATTTATGTGCAAGGCTTAAATGACAATGTGACCAGATGATCTGGCAGACTTCTTTAAGCAGTGTGGAGTTATTAAGATGAACAAGAGAATCGGACAACCTGTGATCCATATCTACTTGCACATGGAAACAGGAAAGCCCAAAGGTGATGCTATGGTGTCCTGCGAAGACCCACCAACTGCCAAGGCTGCCATGGAGTGGTTTGATGGGAAAGATTTTCAAGGGAGCAAATTTAAGGTTTCTCTTGCTCGGAAGAAGACTCTGATGAATGGCATGCGGTGGTATGCCTCCCTGTGAGGGCAGAGGGATGCCACCACCACTTTGTGGAGGTCCAGGGGGCCCAGGAGGTTCTGGGGGCCCCATAGTCACATGGGAGGCTGTGGAGGAGACAGAGGTGGCTTTCCCACAAGAGGGCCCTGGGGTTCCTGAGAGAACCTATATGGAGGAGGAGGAAATGTCTAGCTGGAGACTAGCAGTGCCCCAGTCCAGGGTGTGGAAACCAGAACTTTGCCTGGAGAGCAGAATGCAACCAGTGTAAGGCCCTGAAGCCTGAAGGCTTCCTTCCACCATCCTTCCCACCCCCCGGGGGTGACGGTGGCAGAAGCAGCCCTGGTGCCACGTGGGGAGGAAGAGGTGGCCTATGGGCCATGGTGGTCCTGGTAGAGACAGAGGTGGCTTCCATGGTGGCTGGGGCATGGACCAAGGTGGCTTTGGTGGAGGAAGATGAGGTGGCCCTAGTAGACCTTCTGGACCTTTGATGGAACAGTTGGGAGGAAGAAGAGGTGGACATGGAGGACCTGGAAAAATGGATAAAGGCAAGCACTGTCAGGAACTTAGAGACGCAGAGACCTGCAGAGGTGCATTGACTACCAGATTTATTTTTTGAGCCAGAAAATGTTTTAGATTTATAATTCCATATTCATAATGTTATTATGATTACTCCTTATCTCTACTTTAGTATTTTTCACCATTTGTGAAGAAACATTAAAACAAGTTAAATGGAAAAAAAAAAAAGATTACTTTGCAGTTTCAGCTTGCATGGCCATCTTTATGGTGCCACACTATTGTGCAAAGTAAGGACTGCCTGTAAATGAAATTGAGAACGTGTTTCCTCTCTTTTCCCTATACCTGCCTGCCCTCTGCTGGAGGTGCCAAATATTAGTGACATTGTCCAAAAACTCAAACTACACTGTACAGGTGGTTCTCAAACTTTTATTCTTCTCTGCCCTATCCTTCACTGCCACCCTTGAGGGATGCAAAGCTTTCCCATCAGAAGCAAGGATGTTCTAATTCTTCGTTGGATTAGTTGTTATATCCAAATTGTGGAGAAGACTGACGCCATTAAGCAATTACAATTACATAACTAAATTCTCTTAATTTAATTCTGGGCTTGGAGTGTAACCTTCTGATAAAGCCTATTGTTGGAAGAGATGTTGAAAGTTATTTCATTCAACTATTTTTACTTTTACTTCTACTGCATAACTAAAAATTTTTCCTGTGCTGTAAAGGTAAGCTCAGAGATAATCACCTTTAAGCCTAGACTGAACCTTTGACTTATGCCAAATTTTGATTGACATTTTCTTTTCTCATTCATTCTCTGTAATTGTCCTCACAGCTTGGACAAGTACTCCTAGAAATGTGTAATATTAAGAGCTACTTAAAGGTATCTGTTGTGACTGAGATTAAGAACTGTGTAACCTTTCAGTTTCTTTCCAGAACTCCCAGATCCATTTCCAGACTCTGAGTTCCAAGATACTGCATTAATCTCCTCTTTTACCCCCAGTCATACCTACACCCCACTCTCCACAGTTTACACTCCCACATAAGGTGATACCACTTCTCTGCTTAGTGATTCAGCACAAGCTAGGTCCACAGGAAATGATGAACACTCTTTTTTTAAATGCACGAATAAAATAATATATTTCATTTCCTTAAAGAAGAAACTGTAGTTAGTACCACTTGGTAATGAGAACAGGAATTGAGGTCCAGGCAATCTATGTATCTACAAACTTCTAGAATTCTGTTAAGAACTCTTGGCTCAAAAGGAGGGGCAGAGGTTATAGAAGATTTAGAAATAAGAAATTTTAAAATTCTTTGTCTGCCTATCTCATATTTTGTTTTGTTAGTAGTTTACATGTAACTTAGCATAAAATGTGGTTTAGTATTCCCTAGGGTTTTTGTTCTTGTAAGAATTCCACTCACTTTTCAGCAGAGCAAGATGGTGGAGGAGTAGGAGACCTGGATTTCATCTGGTCTCAGGAATTCAGCTGAATAGGGATCAAACCATTCTGAACACCTACGAACTCAATAGGAGATCGAAGATAAGAAGAGTAACAACACTCTGAACAGAAAAGCGACCACTTTCTGGAAGGTGGGACATGCGGAGAAGTGAATCCAAGGTGATATTCGGGAGGATAGACAGCGGGGGAGGGGGCCTCCGTTGGCCGCTTCTGGCAAGTGATAGAGCCGCGGAGCACAAAATCGGAACTTTTAGAAGTCGGCTCCGCTGAGGTACGTCGCTCCAGTGGCTAAGCGGGGGGGTGGAACCCTCGCGGGACAGTGTGGTCTCAGGACCCTCGGGGTCACAGAAAGACTGGGGGTGCCTGAGTGCGGCAGAGCTCCCAGGTATCGGAGCAGGGAAGCTGGCTGCAGAGATGGAGCCGAGGCGCGGGCTCTCAGCTCGGGGTTGCCATAAACTGTGATCCGCGGCCCAGTCGGGCCACTGCTCCTCCAGCAGGGACCCAACAAGCAGCAGAGCTGGGGAGACTCCCCTTCCTCCCCCAGGAGGAGCGGCGTGGGAGCGCACCGCAGGAATCTGCTGGGTTTGGAGACTCCACACGGGGTCGGGTGCCAGAGATAGAAACGCTCGGTCACAGGCTGGGTGAGCACGGAGTGCGGCCGGAGACCGGGGAGATGGGAGTGACTGCTTTTCTCTGGGGGCGCACTGAGGAGCGGGGCCCCGAGTTCTCAGCTCCTCCGGGTGGAGATTGGGAGGCCCCCATTTTCACCCTGGTCCTCAAAGCTGTACCGAGAGCTTGCAGGGAACAAAAGCTCCTGAGAGCAAACCCAAGCAGTTTGCTTAGCCCGGACCCACAAGGGTGGGGCAATTCCACCTCCGGCAAAGATATTTGGGAACCACGGCAACAGGCCCCTCCCCCAGAAGATCAGCATGAACAGCCAGCAAGCCAAGACCAAGTTTACCGATCAGGGAGAACGGGAGAACTCCAGCACTAGGGGAATACTGCACATGGAATTCATGGCTTTTTTACCATAATTCATTAGTTTTTCAAAGTTATTTTTTAACTGTTTTTTTTTGAACTTTTCTTTTTCTCTTTTTCAACCAACATCTTATCAATCCCTTTTTAAAAAAAAAACATTTTTTATTTTTCATTTTTAGAGTCATATTTTTATCCCTTCATAGTAGTTACCCTTATTTTTGGCATATATATATATATAAGTTGTTCTCTCTTTAAAATTTTGACATACAATTTCTTCTAACAGATCAAAATATACCCTAAATCACTAGTGTATGTCTTTGTTCTAGTCTCCTGCCTGATCACATTCTCTCCCTTTTTTTTCCTTTTTTTCTTTTTTCTTTTTTTTAAATCTTCTTTCTTTTTAAATACAGCTTCTTATCAATTCCTTTTATAAAATCTTTTATAATTTTCATCTTTACAGTCATCTTCCATCCCTTCATTGTATCAACCCTTATTTTGTACATATATAATTCTTCCTTTAAAATTTTAGCAGGCACTTTCTTCTAACAGACCAAAATACACCCAAAATCTAGTGTGTGGCACTGATCTATGCACTAGCCTGATCATATTTGATCATATTCTGTTTTTTTGTTTTGTTTTGTTCTGTTTTTGTTTGTTTTTATCTTTATCTTTTTCCTTTTTTTTTCTTTCTTCTTTCTTTCCCTTTCTTGTCCCCTGGTTTCAGGTCTTTTCTGATTTGTATAGAGTATATTTGCTGGAGACATTGTTAACCTGTTAGCATTCTGTTCTCTCATTCATCTATTCTCCTCTGGACAAAATGACAAGATGAAAAAAATCACCTCAGCAAAAAGAACAAGAGGTAGTACCGTCTGCCAGGGACCTACTCAATACTGACATTAGTACGATGTCGGACCTAGAGTTCAGAATCATGACTTTAAAGATACTAGCTGGGCTTGAAAAAAGTGTGGAAGTTATTAGAGAAACGCTTTCTGGAGAAATAAAAGAACTAAAATCTAACCAAGTCGAAATCAAAAAGGCTATTAATGAGGTGCAATAAAAAATGGGGGCACTAACTGCTAGGATAAATGAGGCAGAAGAGAGAATCAGTAATATAGAAGACCAAATGATGGAAAATAAAGAGGCTGAGAAAAAGAGAGATAAACAACTACAGGATCACGAGGGCAGAATTGAGAGATAAATGATATGATAAGATGAAACAACATTAGAATAATTGGGATCCCAGAAGAAGAAGAAAGAGAGAGAGGGGCAGAAGGTATATTGGAGCAAATAATAGCAGAGAACTTCCCTAATGTGAGGAAGGAAACAGGCATCAAAATCCAGGAGGCACAGAGAACCCCTCTCAAAATCAATAAAAATAGGTCAACACCCCGACAATCTAATAGTTAAACTTACGAGTCTCAGAGATAAAGAGAAAATCCTGAAAGCAGCTTGGGAGAAGAAATATGTAACCTACAATGGTAGAAACATTAGACTGGCAACAGAGACCTGGCAGGCCAGAAAGGACTGGCAAGATATCTTCAGAGCACTAAACGAGAAAAATATGCAGCCAAGAATACTATATCCAGCTAGGCTGTCAGGGAAAATAGAAGGAGAGGTAAAAAGCTTCCAGGACAAACAAAAACTAAAGGAATTTGCAAACACGAAACCAGCCCTACAAGAAATATTGAAAGGGGTCCTCTAAGCAAAGAGAGAGCCTAAAAGCAGCATAGATCAGAAAGGAACACAGACAATATACAGTAACAGTCACCTTACAGGCAATACAATGGCACTAAATTCATACCTTTCAATAGTTACCTTGAATGTAAATGGGCTAAATGCCCCAATCAAAACACACAGGCTATCAGATTGGATTAAAAAACAAGACCCATCAATATGCTGTCTGCAAGAGACTCATTTTAGACCCAAAGGCACCCCCAGATTGAAAGTGAGGGGGTGGAAAACCATTTACCAAGCTAATGGACACCAAAAGAAAGCTGGGGTGGCAATCCTTATATCAGACAAATTAGATTTTAAAACAAAGACTGTAATAAGAGATGAAGAAGGACACTATATCCTACTTAAAGGGTCTATCCAACAAGAAGATCTAACAATTGTAAATATCTATGCCCCTAACATGGGAGCAGCCAATTATATAAGGCAATTAATAACAAAAGCAAAGAAACACATTGACAACAATACAATAATAGTGGGGGACTTTAACAACCCCCTAACTGAAATGGACAGATCATCTAAGCAAAAGATCAACAAGGAAATAAAGACTTTAAATAAAACACTGGACCAAATGGACTTTACAGACATATTCAGAACATTCCATCCCAAAGCAACGGAATACACATTCTTCTCTAGTGCCTATGGAACATTCTACAGAATTGATCACATCCTAGGTCACAAATCATGTCTCAATCGGTACCAAAAGATTGGGATTATTCTGTGCATATTTTCAGACCACAATGCTTTGAAACTAGAACTCAATCACAAGAGAGAAGTTGGAAAGAACTCAAATACATGGAGGCTAAAGAGCATCCTACTAAAGAATGAATGGGTCAACCAGGAAATTAAAGAAGAATTAAAAAAATTCATGGAAACCAATGAAAATGAAAACACAACTGTTCAAAATCTTTGGGATACAGCAAAGGCAGTCCTGAGAGGAAAGTATTTAGCAATACAAGCCTTTCTCAAGAAACAGGAAAGGTCTCAAATACACAACCTAACCCTACGCCTAAAGGAGCTAGAGAAAAAACAGCAAATAAAGCCTAAACCCAGCAGGAGAAGAGAAATAATAAAGATCAGAGCAGAAATCAATGAAATAGAAACCAAAAGAACAGTAGAACAGAACAGAAATGGGCAGAAGACATGAACAGACATTTTTCCAAAGAAGACATCCAAATGGCCAACAGACACATGAAAAAGTGCTCAACATCGCTCGGCATCAGGGAAATCCAAATCAAAACCTCAATGAGATACCACCTCACACCCGTCAGAATGGCTAAAATTAACAAGTCAGGAAACGATAGATGTTGGCGGGGATGTGGAGAAAGGGGAACCCTCCTACACTGTTGGTGGGAATGCAAGCTGGTGCAACCACTCTGGAAAACAGTATGGAGGTTCCTCAAACAGTTGAAAATAGAGCTACCATACGATCCAGCAATTGCACTACTGGGTATGTGCCACAAAGATACAAATGTAGGGATCCGAAGGGGTATGTGCACCCCAATGTTTATAGCAGCAATGTCCACAATAGCCAAACTGTGGAAAGAGCCAAGATGTCCATCGACAGATGAATGGATAAAGAAGAAGTGGTATATATACACAATGGCATATTATGCAGCCATCAAAAGGAATGAGATCTTGCCATTTGCAACGACGTGGATGGAACTGGAGGGTGTTATGCTGAGTGAAATAAGTCAATCAGAGAAAGACATGTATCATATGACCTCACTGATATGAGGAATTCTTAATCTCAGGAAACAAACTGAGGGTTGCTGGAGTGGTGGGGGGTGAGAGGGATTGGGTGGCTGGGTGATAGACATTGAGGAGGGGATGTGCTATGGTGAGCACTGTGAATTGTACAAGACTGATGAATCACGGATCTGTACTTCTGAAACAAATAATGCAATATATATGTTAAGAAAAAAGAAGAAGAAGATAGCAGGAGGGGAAGAATGAAGTGGAGTAAGTCGGAGGGGGAGACTAACCATTAGAGACGATGGACTCTGAAAAACAAACTGAGGGTTCTAGAGGGGAGGGGGTGGGGGGATGGGTTAGCCTGGTGATGGGTATTAAAGAGGGCACATTCTGCGTGGAGCACTGGGTGTTATGCACAAACAATGAATCATGGAATACATCAAAAACTAATGATGTAATGTATGGTGATTAACATAACAATAAAAATTATTTAAAAAAAAAAAGAGGTTGCTTTAGGGGGCTCCTGGGTGGCTCAGTCGTTAAGCATCTGCCTTCGGCTCAGGTCATGATCCCAGGGTCCTGGGATCAAGCCCCTCATTGCATCAGGCTCCCTGCTCAGCAGGAAGCCTGCTTCTCCCTCTCCCACTCCCCCTGCTTGTGTTCCCTCTCTCGCTGTGTCTCTCTCTGTCAAATAAATAAATAAAATTTTTTACAAAAAAAATAAAAAATAAAAAAAGAGGTTGTTTTAGATCAAAAGAGACTAAAAAGGTATAACAGCTAAATGTAACATGTGATCTTTGAATCTTGGATAAAGACATAACGAGTTTTTTTGGTCTGTTGGAGAAATTTGAACATAAACTTTATATTAGATAAAAGAGTTGTATCAATGTTAAGTTTCTTGAGTGTGATAATTGTAGAAGAAGATAGAAGAATGTCCTTTTTCTTAGAAGATATGTGCTGTAGTATTTAAGACCATGGTTTCAAAATGCCTGTCATTTACTTTCAAAAGTTCAGAAAAAAAATGTGTGTGTATTATACATGGAGAAATGAAACAAATGTGGTAATAGCTGGTGAATCTAGGTTAAAGATATATAAGCATTTATTGTTCTACTTTTACAACTTTTCTGTACGTTTGAAAATTTCAAACTAAAAAGTTGAGGAAAATAAATGAACTAGTAAAAAATTTAGATAGTTTATATTTAACTTCTATTTTTATCAAATTTCATGTCTGATGGCAATTTGTAATTTTAGATGTTTTAAGTTATAAAAATATATAGAAAATTTGGGAAGTAGGGAGAGAATTTACCCATTACCCTATCATTTCTAATACAGATATTACATTTTTTCTTCCTTCCCAATTTTTTCCTATGTGCATACATAAATGACATCACATTGCAATAATTTTCATTGGATCATCTAGTTCTTTTTCATCTAGTTTTCCACTTAATATTATGCCCTAAGCATTTCCTATAATATTATATGTTGAGTACTCACAATAACCACTTTTAATAATTTCCTGGTATTCTTTTGAGGAAATATGTATTTAAACAATTCTACAATTTAGGCTTCTAATAAGTAACCTTCAAAGAGTAGATTTTTCCAATTAGTGGATTCTAATCTTGGCGTAGATTTCCACAGATGAGGTTGCTGGATCAAATGACCATTTATGGAGGACTAAAATCACTCTGCCATGATTTATTCTTTCGAATTCCTAGTGAGATAGTGGGAGCTTAATGAAAGTGAGCCATTTCAAACAGTTAGATTTCTTTGGGCCTGAATATTTTTAGGTTTCTAAATCTCTTCCTTGCCCTGTCCTTGTCAACTAGTTGAGAGACCTTGGGTCTCTCTTTGCCACCATCTATTCCTTTAGATGAGTTCTTTCAATCTGAGATCCTGGACAACAAGAGGTCATTGAGAGTGGTAGAAGGTCTTTAATCTTTTCAACATTTCCCCAGCCTAATATAAATCAGACATTTCCTCACAATGAAGCACATGTGAGTGAGCTTAGACATGCAGTCTCTGGCTCCAGTTGAGCCTTGCTATGACTAAAACCCTGGCCAACAGCTCAGCTGCAATCTGAATCTCTGAGCCAGAACCCAACCATGCTGCTCTCAGGTTCCTGATCCTCCAAGATTTTGTGAGATAATAAAGGTTTGTTGCTTTTAGCTGTCAACGTATAATTTGTCACATGGCAATAGATTAACTAATACAGATTTTGGAAATGGGATGTGGCTTTAACAAAAACATGAAGTATGAACAAAAGACTTGAATAAGCACTTCATAAAATATGTCTGATTGATGAACATGTGAAAATGAGCTCATCATTAGTCATCAGGAAAATGCATATTAAAACCCATAATGAAATACCACTACACAAACACCAGAAAGGCTAAAATTAAACAGCTTGACAATTCCAAGTGTTGATGAGGATATAAAGTAACCAGGACTCTCATACATTGCTGGCAGGAGTATAAAATGGTGCAACCACTTTGAAAAACTAATAAAATTAACATAAACTTACCCCTAGAGCCAGACAGTACATTTCTAGGTTTATATCAAAAGAAATGATCACATGTATCCAAAAAAGAGAAGAGTACATAAATGTTCTTTCTTAGCAGCTTCATTCATTATATGCTTAAGCTGCAAATAACCAGAAGAAAAGGTGAACAAATTGTGATCCAGGCAATGGAATACTATGCAGCAATAAAAACAGGTGAAGCATCTATGCAGCAACTTGGATGAATCTCAAAAGCATCATTTTGAGCAAAAGCAGTCTATCCTGTATGATTCCATTTACATGATCTTCAGAATCAGGTAAAACCAATCTGTAGCGGTAAAAGTGAGAGTAGTGTTTACCCCAGGATTGGTTAAGTTGTATTGGCTGGAAGATAGGAGGGAAGTCTTGGGGGTGATAGAAATGTTTCATATTTTGATCTGGATGGTGGTCACACTGGGCTATACATGTATGTCTCAGCCCATTCGGGTTGCTATAACAAAATATCAGAGACTGGGTAGATTATAAACAATGAAAATTTATTTCTCACAGTTCTGGAGGCTAGAAGTCTGAGATCAGGGAGCCAGCACGGTGATGGCCCTCTTCCAAATGGCATACTTTCTTTGCCTTCACATGGCAGGAGGCAAGGGAGCTCTTTTGGGTCTCTTTTATAATAAATCTGCCCTTATGACTTAATCACCTCCCAAAGGTCCTACCTCTCAATACCATCACCTTGGGAGTTAGGTTTTAACACATTATTTGGGGGGACATAGTCAAACCAGAGAAATGTGTAAAAAAATTTCACAAAACCATACCCATAGGATTTGTTCATTTTACTACTATATGTAAATTACATCTCACTAATACCTTGTTAAAAAAAATTCAAAGTCCTTTCTGTGGTCCATAAGGCCCTATCAATAGTATCTTTGGCTCCCTCTTTGACTTCATCTCTTGGCACTCTTCCCCTTAATCATTCTCCAAACACATTAGCTTTCTTCCTGGTCCTCTAACACATCAAGCATGCTGCAACCTTTGGATTGTCTTCCCTGTCTGTAATCTCTGTCCTCAAATATCATCCTTCACTTTATTCAGGTCTTTGTCACAGTTCTCTGGAAAACAGAGCCTCGAGCATGGACTATTGGTGTTTTATTTGGGAGGTAAATCCAACACAGCTGGTCACTCAGTGTATTTGTTTCCTAGGGCTACTGTAACAAAGTACCATGAACATGGTCACCTAAAACAATAGAAATTTATTGTCTTGCAGTTCTGGAGGCTAGAAATCCAAAATCAAGATGTTGGCAGGGCCACATGCCCTCTGAAAACTGTAGGGGAGATCCTTCCTTGCCTCTTCTAGCTTCTGGTGTTTGCTGGCAATCCTTGGTGTTCCTTGCCTGGTAAATGCATCATTCCAACCTCTGTCTTGATCATCACATGGCTGTCTTCTCACTCTCTGTCCTGTCTTTTCTTCTTATAAGGACATCAGCTGTATTAGGTTAGGACCCACCCTGATGATCTCATCTTAACTTGATTACATCTGCAAAGACCCTCTTTCCAAATAAGGTACTGGGGTTAAGACTTACATACCTTTTGGGGAACATAATCCAAACTATAACATTCACTAAGCATATAGGCTTGGTCATACAGTTTGACTTCAGACAGGCTGAGTGGAGAAATCATATACTGGAACAGTCCATCAGAGAAAAAAAGGGAGAGGAAGTTTATCTGCCCAGTATCCTCCAATCTCCTGTGTCCCTCTTGTCAAAGTTCATTCAGGGGGAATTAAATCCTCTGCATTTCTGTATTTCATCCTTTAGCCCTGTTGGCAGTTGCTCAGAAGGCAAGGCCCTGTGGTTTGGCATTTCAGCTGAGTTTGGAGAGGAATGGGGAGAAAAGTCAGATGTTCTAGACCTGTGGCTGGTGATCCTCAGGCAGGGAAACCACAAGGGTCTGCATGCCGTTGCCAGCTGCTATGAAGCCAAGGAGGAGCAAGTGGCTGAGGATGAGACAGGTGGTGTGTCGAAGGGCCCTGTGCTCTGCTCAGATGTTACATTATCAGGGAGGTCATTTTTGACTGCTTTATATCAAATAGAAGCCCCTTCTCCATCTCTGTATTCCCTGATTTTGCTTAATTGTCCTTTGCAGAGTGTCCCCACTGGACATATATTTATGTGTTTATTTGCCTATACCTTATTTTACCCACTACGATATTCCACGCATGTCGGGCATTTAGCTGTTCTCTGCTCCTCCCTCAGTGCCTAGCATAGTGCCTGGCACATTTGTAGGAGCTCAATGAATATTTACTGACTTGAATGACTGGATGAATTAATGGTGTAAAGAAATAAAAAGCATCCCATCTCTACAGTCTATTGGGAGGTAACTGAGTAGGTGGCAGTGGGGTTATCTGAGGCACAGACACGCCTATCATTAACAGGTCCCGGCCTAGGTTCACCTGAAGGGAAGGCTCCATTTCCAGGGTTTAAACTGGGCAGCTCCTGGAGTTGGTGAGGAATTGCCAGAATCAGTGCTGTGAGGCCTCTGGGCCATCAGGCAGAGGAAAGAGCTGATCGTCTCCCTCTTGTGAACTCCGAGAGCTGAAAGGGTGTGGTCCCCCTTACCCTGCAGAGTCACAGCAGGCAAAGAGTCCTGTCTTTGTTTCCTGACCTCTTCTTCAGCCTCCTGAGTTATTTTCTGCCTCTAGAACTGAACTAGTACTTCTAATCCAGAAATGCCAGTAAATGTATCTTTTTTTAGTAGTGTGGCACTACGATATTTTTTATGTGAAAATTGGTGCACCTAAGCAAAAGATCTCAACTCATTATTATTTTATTGCCAAGTCAAAATTTTATGTCTTACTTTAAATGACAACTCTCTGTTTTACTTCCTTCAAGTTCTGCATGCTCATGGTTTAATATAATCAATAAGATTTTTAGTCACAAACTCTCTTTTCTGTGCTTATTTTCTCTACGGAATCCACTATATAATCTACTTTTTGAAATACACTGGAGCCCATATTGGATTACAGATGAGGAGATTGTCACAAATGTTAGGTGGCTGTAATTCACTTGAAATTGTTTTCATGGTAATTTTCTTTATTAATGTGAAAAATGTGTATAATAACAAAGGCAGAGATTTTCTGATTTGGATAATATACTATGCTTCTCTCGCATAATATCAAAAAGCAATAGCAGCTTGTTATTGCACCAAAATAGATACACTCCACTAGAAAACAGGCCTAAGACTAATGCTGTCACATGGTAACATTTTCCTCACCCCACACTATTTACCCAAGCTTGTTACTGCCACTTTACCAAGTCAACCTGAAGAAGGGCCATACAGAACACTGCCACACATAGGCAGCATTCGTTCAGGTAAGGAAGGCTTTGGCTCTGGCAGAGTGCTGAACCTGGTTAGTCCCTACGCCTAGTTAGACCAGAGTGATTCACCTACCAATGATTTTCACAGTTCTTAGTTGGAGAGGAACTGTCCCTTCTGAAAACATGGCCAGGTGGAGCATTCAAGCTCTTTCACAGCCAATTCTCCGTAAGGAGGGAGTTCATATGTTAAATGAACTGAAACAAATAGCTACCAGTTTTCTTTATAGAGGTCAGTATGCTTCTCAAGAATATAATTTTACTACTGGAGCAAAAGACTTTTCTTCTCTTTTAGGACTTGCTTCCAAAAAAATAATTAATTAATTAAATGTTAACTCAATATTTTTTTCGAGAAGGTGCATTTTAACTATGTCTCTTGACTATATACTTTAACTTACCTTTCTGTGAAACAGAAGACTGTTACTGCACATAGACTCTTTTTAGGGAATATAAAAACTGACAACTTAAGATTTTACATTAGTTCATTATGAATCTGGAAATTGGAAGGCAGTCACTAGATAATCCCCAAGCCTATTTTTTCGTTATCATAATATTTTGTTGTTTACTTTAATTCCAGTGTCCCCAAACTGGATATATCTAAAGTGCAATTAAAACTTCATAGCTAATTCCTCGCTAATTGGCTCCTATAAGCCATAATGATACGAATACCAAAAACAAACAATTCTGCTTCTAAAACTCACAAAGAAGCCTAATACTGAGCTTCTAAATATGGGTCATTTATGACTTTGCCTTATAGATAAAATTTTTATGTTATCATAACCAAAATGTTAGCCACTTTCCTATCTCTGCTTATTGTTGTTTTAAGATTTTAATTCCAGGAGCGCCTGGGTGGCTCAGTCATTAAACGCCTGCCTTCGGCTCCGGTCATAATCCCAGGGTCCTGGGATCGAGCCCTGTGTCGGGCTCCCTGCTCAGCTGGGAGTCCGCTTCTCCCCCTCCGTCTGCCACTCCCCCTGCTTGTACTCTCTCTCTCTCTCTCTCTAATAAATAAATAAAATCTTAAAAAAAAGATTTTAATTCCAATAAACTCCTCCAAATTGACAAATCTTCAGTTTTAAACCAAGAAGACAAATTTTGTTTATTATAACCCACAAATTGGGCCTCTCCTAATCAGTTATTTTTAATTATGCATTTCGTTTTTAGAAAGCTCAAGAGACCATGTGAGCTACACTTTCCTAATGAGTGTGGCATTCCTGGGTATTCCTTACAACTCCCAGGTGAATAGCCTTGCCTGGAAAAGGCAATTGTGTTTGTTGAGTAGGCATTAATGTTGCAGGTATGGAAAATAAGTTGGCTTGATTCAATTTTCACTAGCCTGTCACAGATGGTAAATTCAAGTTTCATCTGGGGCACCAAAATAGGATAGATATGAAATTCCAGAGGGAGGTGCCAAGATGCAGGCTTTCAATCAAAATACCAAAGACCAGTTTCATGAGTCTACAACTTCTCATCGCAGGAGGGAATGAAAGTGTCTAGGAAGTGGAAACTGAAGGAGGATTTCACAGGGAATATTTTCTTGGTGAGAGCTGTGCTATGACTCCTACCACCAAGGGTGGGGAAAGGGAGGGCTTCAATGGGCCACTCTGAGAACAGTTCCCTAAAGTCAAGGCCATGGGGGATTCATGTCTGACTCCAGCCCTGGAATCTACAGATCAGGGGAAAGGATCTGTGAACTTCTTGGCAATGTGGGTAAGCACTGTTGTTAGGACTGGTCTGTACTGTCAGAGTTGACTGGGGCAAAGTAGGCATGAGTGTTTCTATGGACCAGATGGGAGACACGCAGGAGAGAAACATCCTGCAGCCCCTATAAGTCCTGCTCGAGAAGACAACTGGGGTGTGGGTGGAGGGTAAATTGGGACTCCTACAGAAGAAGGCAGTTTGGAGGTGACCTCAGGAAATCCAGGTCTGGATGGGAGCAGGTGTGCAAAAGAGTGGCACTTGCCTATGTTGAAGGCCCAGCAGGAAGGCTGCCCAAGAACGCGTGAAAGCACCCAGGAGACAGAGCTGGCTTGATACACTTGCCAGGCCTGGAAAATGTGATGCCAACTGTCCCAGCCAAGGAAGAACTTTCTTGCCCTAATTTTCCTCTCCTTCCTTCACTACTCCTTTGATTCTGGAAGGGTAAAACCTAGTAGGTTTTAAGTAGGGACACAATGAGCAAGGGAAAAAGAAGCTGTCCATATCCTCTTTCCTAAAGGCTGGAAAAAGTCTGCAACCAGCTCTAGATGGGGGAGGAAGAGGGAATTCTCTTTGAATAAAGATTGAAGTCTTTAGTAATATACTGGTTTGGACATTCTAAGAGAAAAACTGTAGTACTTTCTATTATCTATAAGTGACCAAAAAAGCTATATCCAGTGCCAGGGACAGAATTACTCTACTGAGCAAGTTTAAAGCAGAGAGAGAAAACATTAGAATTGCTTTTATTTATTTAGTTTTTAAGTTGAGGTGTATTTGACATATAATATTATATTAGTTTCAGATGTACAACACAATAATTCAGTATTTGTATATACTGTGATGTGATCACCACAATAAGTTTAGTTAACATCCATCACCCGATACGGCTACAACATTTTTTTCTTTGTTTTTATTTTTACTATATTTTCTAACTTTATATTGGAGTTGTAAGTGAATCATGTACCATCATTACCGTATTACAGAATCCAACTTTGAGTATATATATTTACTGTTACCAGTGAGTTTTACTCTAGCTTCTTATGTATTTATGTCAGTCAGTGTCCTTTTACTTCCATTCAAAGAACTCCCTTTAGTATTTCTTGTAAAGCAGGTGTAGTGGTGACGAATCCCCACAGCTTTTGATTGGTCAAAAGCGTCTTTATCTCTCTGAAGGACAGCTTTGCTGGGTATAGAAGTCTTGGTTGACAATTTAATTCTTTCAATATTTTGAATATATCATTCCATTCACTCCTGGCCTGAAAAATTTCTGTTGAGAAATCCACCCATTATTTATGGGAGTTCTCTTGTATATAAATTATCTCTTTTCTCTTGCCACTTTCAAAATTCTTTGTCTTTGACTTTTGACAATTATAATGTGTCTTGTTGTAGCCCTATTCACGTTCAACCTAGTGGGGGTCCTATGGGTCTCATGGATCTGGATGTCCATTTCTCTCTGGGTTTGAGAAATTTTTAGTTATCCTTGCTTTAAATCTTCTGGATTTCCCATAATGCAGATATTGTTTCCTTTGATTATGTCCTATTAAGTCCTGTAAGTTTTCCTCACTCTTTTTCATTTATTTTTCTTTTTGCTGCTCTGAGTACTTTCAACTGTCTAGTCGTCTAGGACACTGATTCATTCTTCTGCATGGTCATATCTGCTTTTCAAGCTTTTTATTGAATTCTTCGTTCATTAATTGTATTTTTCATCTCTCATAAGTTTCTCGTTACATTTCCAAACATACTGAACTTCTCACTGATGAGGGATGTTCTTCACATTCACCTTGAAGACTACCTCTCTCTACTGTCCTCACTCTTCTTGTTCCAACCATGAGATCAGACTGGATTTAGAGAGTTGATAACCTACCATTGTGCTCAGGTTCTTGTAGTTCTCCAGTACTGTGTCTCTGTATAAGTTTCTCTAAGAGGAGTCCAGAAAAGTCCACTCCTCCAAGGTAAAGTCCACAGCCACACCACCAAAGTCACAATCCAAATAATCCAAATAATCACACATATGCTGACCTGAATCAAGAAACATCATTAATGTTCACAGGAGGGCCAGGAGTACCGGGGTTATGAGAACCACAGGGCACCAGGCAGGAGCAACCTGCCTCACTCAGTGGAAATTCGCTTCCTCCTGTGTTTTAACGCTCTCCTTGTATCCGGGCCTTCTTTGCATGTGGCCTCACCCAACACACGCTCAGCCCCAAGACGACCAAACTGACTCAACATTTTTTTTTCTTATAATGAGTAAAGTGGCTGTTAAAATTTCACCCAGAAGTACTGCTTCTTCAATAATTTGGTTATATCACCAGCAGGGGTGATGGATTTGTTTTTATAACCCACCCTCCAGTGAGGTAGCTTAAACAGGCTGAATCAGATTCTCCCTATACACGAATATGGGGATGCCTAATGAATGCCTAACCTATGATAGAATTCCCAGGGATAGGAAAATGTGAAGCCCTATCTGGCTTCTATCACTGTGCTGTTGGTCTACATATTACAATAACTACTCAGTGGGTATATATTATTCTCATTTGAAGAACTATAGAGGTAGCTAGACATAGAGTGAATGGAGAAAAGATTGTGAGACCATGTCTAAAATAGTCCTCAGGAAACTTTAGTGTTTATCGTGGAGGCAGATGTATCCTTTATATCCCACACAGTCAAAATTCACAATTAACAGATGCCAAGGCCCTTTAGTATAACAGATCTCAATTGATTGTCACCAGGTTGCCATCAAATGCAGAGGGCAGATGCTATTTACTTGCTTTGTACAGAAATTAATAATCACACCAACAGTTAAGAGTTATAGAGCATGCATTATGTGCCTGGAACTTATGCCAAATTCTGTAATCATTATATTCATGTACAATACCATTAATGTCTCCACTTTACAGACGTTGAAACAGGGTCTTAGACTAAGTAATTCATGTAAGGTCCAACAGTAGAGAATGGAGCTGCAACTTAATCTCGACTATCTCTCAAATTCCTAACTTTGGACCTCTGCTCAGATGAACAAAATGGAACTTGGACATTAAGCAACTCGCTCAAAGTTCTACAACTAGAAATAACTGGCATTATCGAACTTGGGTCTTGTAACTTATTCTCATCTCACTGGAGATCTTCAGTGAAGATCTCAGCTTTCTCATAGAAAAAGAATTCACTAAACTAAAGGAAGAAGATTAAACAAATATTTTTTGCCAATGAAAAAACAGGCCTCAAAGGAAGATACTTTAAATAAATTATATTTTGTAGTTATTACATTTTTAAGGAGGTTATTTTTAAACATGTACAGCACTTTTCCCTTCCAAGTAGAAAAAGTAGCCTATAAAATATTAATGCTTTCAAATTTGTATGAGCGTGTGTATATCTATCTATGTATCTATCTATCTATCTATGTATCTATCTATCTATCTATCTACAGTTGACCCTTGAACAACATGAGTTTGAAATGCAGGGGGTCCACTTATATGTGGATTTATTTTTATAAATCCGGACAGTACAGTAAATGTACTTCCTCTTATGATCTTCTTTTTTTTTTAAGATTTATTTATTTATTTGACAGAAAGAGAGAATGCACATGCATGCATGAGTGGGGGGGGCAGGGGGAGAGGGGGAGAGGTTCTTAAGCAAATACCACACTGAGCACTGAGGCAGAGCCCAAGGCGGGGCTGATCTCATGACCTCCAGGATCACGACCCCAGCTGAAACCAAGAGTTGGATGCCCAACCAACTGTGCCACACAGGTGCCCATTCCTTATGATCTTCTTAATAACTTTTTCTTTCCTCTAGCTTACTTTGTTGTAAGAATATAGTGCACAATACATATAACATACATAATGCAAGTGAGCTGACTGCTATTGATAAGGCTTCTGGTCAACAGTAGGTTATTAGTAGTAAAGTTTTTGGGCAGTCAAAAATTATATGCAGATTTGACTGCACGGAGGTGGGGGCTTTGGGGAGGCAGGGTTGGGAGGGTAGAGGTGGGTGTGGTGTGTATGTCTGCGCCCCTAACCCTGGCATGGTTCAAGGATCAACTGTATACATAATTTAATGTAAGTAGCTAGTTATATGCATGTTTTTATGGGTGTGGGTTTGTGTGTGTGTGTATATATATATATATATATATATATATATATATACACATATATATATATAGTATGTTTTTATGGGTGTGTATATATACATATATATAGTATCTTTTTAAAATAGAAAATTTAGAATAAAATGCACTAAAGTATTAGAGATAAATTATTATCTCTAGGTGGTGGAATTATGGGTAACTTTTACTTTTTCTCCTATAGTTTTCTTTATTTTCCTCCAAAAGATCAATACATGTTCTTTTTATTTCTCCTACAAGACAGGTTTATTATTTTTATTATTATTTACTTTTTCATTTTTATTTGAGATATAATGTGGATATCACAGCATTCACTCATTTTAAATATACTATTCAATAATTGTTTCTTAAATTTACAGAGTTGTTCATCCATCACCACGAGCCATTTAGCACATTTCCAACATTCCAAAAAAGATTTCTTGGGCCCATTTGCAGTCACTCTCCATTCCCATCCTCCAGACCTAGGCAATCCCTAATCTACTTTCTGTCTCTATAGACTTGCCTTTTCTGGACATTTTTATCTAAATGGAATCACACAGTATGTGGTCTTTTTTAGTCTGGATTGATTTACATTCTTTGAAAGAAAGAAAAAGAATATTCTCTGGTCCTTTGCCTTTCCCATCAAAACCAAAGAAAATCCCTTATTTTCTTCCTCTTCTTAATAGGATAATCATGCAACAGCTCCTTTACTTCTGTAGCTCTTGACCAGCAATCAAATCCCTTTTAGACCACAAGAGTAATTCATAGAACAGTGAACTTATTCCTGACATTTCAAGGGTTTCTTCTATCCTTCTTCCTCACAAGTTTCCCTATTTTTATGTTAAAAAAATTATAACCATTTTGTTCTGATCACCTGGGCAGTCATTTTTGACTTGCCTTCTACTCCCATTCTTTTGACCATCTCTGAAGTGACTCCATCTCTCAAGTGCAAGGGCTTTGGGAACCCCCAAATCTGATTCAGGAACCCCCAGTCCAGCAGCTGGGCTCTTGAGAGCAAATTATCAATCTTTCCTGAGGCTTAGTGTCCTTGTGCTAGTGAGTATACTGGAGTTACCAGTACCTAACACCAGGGCTGAATGGGGACATGTGAGGGCTCTGGATAAGCTAATGATCCACTGCTGTTCCTTTGAAAGGATATTCTTTAAATAATTCTTCAACTTCTATTTCGAGGAAAGGGAGATTCCCCATAGAGCAAAACAGAGTCCTTGAGGTTCATTAGACCTATGCTCCCTAGAATACACATTAGACTCCCTGGGCTCTCATTTCCACTCCAAGTAGCTCATCAGTGTCTTCCTTGTGACCCAATCAACACTCTCCCTGGAAGTACTGATAAATATATATATATATTTTTTGTTTCATTACATTTTCAAAGATATTTGTCCCTTTTTGTGGAATACTGCCCTGGGCAGCTGTCCTTCTGGCTTGGCTTCATAGAATGTTCTGAAGATTAAATGAGATAACACTTGTAGAGAACTCAGCATAGCATCTAATGCTCGGTGGATGTTCAATAAATGGTGACTATTATAGCATTATGGCCAAAAACCATGTCCACTCAGAGCCTCTGGTAACGACACATCATATGAAGTCATGTTTTCTTCTAGTTCCTTACCTACACGTATTCTCTGAGTGAAGGCATTTTGAGAAAGCATTTGGTAACCTTGAAATGTTCTCAAGAGCTCCTTATAAATGAATCTTAATAAATAGAGGAGACCCATTTCTTCCTTCATACCTCTATCATTAAAAAAGCAACAACAGAAATACATTTGGTACTTTCTGTATAGTATAACATTTTAAATGCTACTTACCTAAAACATGGTAGAAATGAACAGGATGGAGGTCATCTGGGGACAAGCACTGAGCAGGGAGGTGTTGCTGAGGGAATACGCTGGCAGGTCTGAAACCAGATCCTGGCTATTGAGCAGAGGGAAAAACGGCAAATTCTTTGGGGGAGTTTTATTAGGATAAAAACATTCCAGAATGTTTCATTCTCCAGTCTCCTTGAACCTCCTCTGAGCAGGGGAGTGAGGGCAGGGCAGGAGAGAAAAAAAACAAAGTGAGGTTAGCAGTGCTAATCTCTTTCCCCATTATCTATCCCTAAATCACACCATGAACAGTGTTTGGCAGTAGTCCAAAAGATTTAACTTGTCCCCAAATTCCTAAATAACTGTTAGAGCTTAATTTGATTTTTGGCAGAATGTAACCAAACAACTTCTAGGCATAACATTTGTTGTGCACGCCTACTACCAGAGACAGGCCCAAGGGACATGTGGGGCCAACCATCCAAGTTCACCTGAGTGCCTTGGGATCTCGGCCCCCCTCCCCCAGACCCTCAAACCTCAGTTCTGCTTGTGGCTCCACTACTCCCCATTCTTAATTGTGTTTCTTTTCATCATGCAGGTGATGGAAGCAGCTGCCCAAGCAGCTCCTGGGTTCAAGGCCAGACTTCGGCTTATCATTCCCTCAGTCACCACTGATCACCATTCTAGCCCACTGGCTTCGCCTCCCTGCTTCCAACCATGCCTGCACTGCCTCCCCATTCCATTCCAGCCCTTCCTCACCCCTCAGGAGAAACTCTCCCCTGGATCCCACACTCGGTGACCAGTGTGGGTGTTCTCACCTCAAGCCATGGTAACCTTCCTCTTCATTCCCTTTTAAAGGGGAAACGGGAAAGGTGAGCAAAAACCGCCAGCAAGTTTTGACAACCGCTGAGGAAGACTAATGGGTTTCTAAGGAAACAGGGAGGCAGCAGCCATTTTGGTGGCAATCGCTGTATGAGAAATATATACACTGACAGCCACCCCCCCGCCCCCTCCCCACCCGTGGCGCCTTCCCTCCGTCCACGCTTCTGAGGCCCGGAGGTGAGGGGCGCGGCCCAGGTCTCCCCGAGACGTGGCGGCCACCTGTCGCAGGTGGCCGGCCACGCAGGGTCGCCCCTCGTCCCCTCTCCGCAGCGGGCGGGACCGCGGGACTCCCCACCCCCTGGGCTCCGCAGTGCAGCGGCGGGCGGGCGGCTCGGGCCCTCCGGGTCCCCGCGTCCCGCCCCTCGAGTCCCCTCCCTCGCTGGCCCCCCGCCCGGGAGGCCGCGGGAACCCGCTGGGAGGGCGGGCCCGTCGCCACCGCGCCGGTCGCGAGGCGGGCCGGGAGGAGCGGGTCCGCGCCGCGGGCTAGGCGGAGGCAGAGGCAGAGGCAGAGGCAGAGGTAGAGCGAGCGCGGGAGGTCGCCGCAGCCGGGGACACCGCGCGCCGCTGCCCAACATGGTCGCTGCGCACGCTGCCCATTCTTCCTCTTCAGCCGAGTGGATCGCCTGCCTGGATAAAAGGTAGCTCGGGCAGGGCCCCCCGCCGGGCCGGGGCTCTGCGGCGCGGCCCCTGCCCCGAGACCGCCGCGGGGACTGCAGCCCCGGCCGCGGCCCCTCACCTGGGAGCAGACTGCCCGGCCCCGCGCGGGGGAGGGGGCTGAGGAGCGGCGTCCGGGCCGGGGGGCACCCGGACCCCCGCCTCCCGTGGGCGCCACCCGCACGAGATTCTTCCACGTGGTGGAGAAAATGCAGCGCAGTGGGGTGTGGAGGCAGCGCCGGGCGCTCCAGTGTCCCCCCAGCCCTCCTTCACCTTCTCGCCCCCAGCGCGCGCCCGGCCGCCCGCCGCTCCAGGCTGCGCTCTTGGGTGGGGGATTATTTTCCCTCGGCATCACGGGACAGAATAGCTTCGTACCTTCTTCCGGCTGTTCAGGCCGTAGGGGTAAATGTATTTTAAGTTTTAAGGAGGGGTGAGGGGGAAAAAACAGGTGCGGAGTAACATTCCTTTTTTGTTCCTGAAAGCAAAGTGTTGGGGGACCCAGCGGAGCTGTCAAGTGCCTCGCTGAAATTCTCAGCTCCTGCCCCCGCAGTCGCTTGCTCAAGGTCTGTGTTAGGAAGGTCACGCGGGAGACCGCCTTCGTCTCAATACCTGCTTCTCGGGAAAAGACCCTTACTCTAAAAAATTAAAACCATAAAGCCGTGTTACTCCCGACGACAGCTCTGTATAAGGAGGGTGCCCCCGAGTAATTGCGGACTGCAATTGTTTCCAGGCTCTGACAGCATAATTTTCTGTTTGTCCAGATTGTGGGTTTAACAGTAAACATTACACAGTATGTTAGCAATTATACTTTATTACCCTGATTAAAAGGTGATGTATCTGAACTTTTAAGAACTGAGCGAGAGATCTTGCAGAGTGAACTGCCTCTGAATTTTTGAGTTTGATGCGGCAGGGCAATGATTCATGTCCTGCAGCTATCTGCATGACATCTCTATTTGCATTTGTGTGAAATATTTTGGGCTCTGCCATATTGAAATTTTTACAATTAGCAGATTCGTAACCAGATCAAACTTGAAAATCTTCAGTGTGACATGCTCTGAATATTTTCCTATTATAGGCCTTTGTTGAAAAAAATTAAGTAATTTGAGAAAAGCTTAATGTGGCTCATTTGAAAAATTAATATATCTGTGAAATAATCTTTACTTTCAATTACCACACAGTAGCAAGATTTTTTGGCAGGCAGTGCCCTATTTACTCGAAAATGATATGTACTAATATTAGAAGAATTGCTTGCAATAAATAGTAAGAGAATTGAAGTGATGGTTAAATCATTCAGAATTATGTAGAGGAACTAAGAGTATATTTAAGTGAAGAGCCTGCTAATGTGATAAGTAATCTAAATTTAATAGTTTAGGGAAGATGAGTTATAAAAAAAGAGAAAATCAAGCTCTTGTGCTTGACCTATAAATAGTAGTGCTTCTTCATGAGTGAATTTTTTTATAATAGATTACATATTTCTATTTTCAGAAATGCATGGCATGCCATTTTTTTGCACAGTCGGTGATTCACTGGAAATCCTTTAGTCAATAAGTACTTATGGCAAAATCATAGAGCAATACTAACACAAGTGGGGTATATTTGATTCTGTCTTTTCATAATGTGTATCTGCCCAAATGATTTTGTTTGAAATGTGTTTTTAGAACATAGAGCCACAATCTAATGCCACCATTCATAACAGGGAAAAAGAATCTACCAGAGGTGGAAAAAAAAGCCTCCACAAATACTGAGCCTAGCATTCATGGAGTAGAGAAAGTGGATAGATCAATAAGTTAAGGGTTTTAGGCCCAGGACTGACAGCTCCGATCTTGGAGATGTCACTTTTATTTCCTTGAGAGTCTGAAAAACGAGGATAGAACTATCTGTCTTACCAAGAATTAGTGGACCAAACAACAACAGCAAATGGTGAAAGTACTTTGAAAACCTGAAGTGCCGTGTAAATATTTTATTTTGTGGTGTTAAGATAACCGTGCATTTTCTGCAGTGTTGATGCTGGAATTCCTTTGAAGAACAGTTTAGGAGTGGCAATCTCATTTTAAAAGGGCCATGGGGTACTTGTTTTGAAGTTGCATTTTTACTTAAATTGTCTGTTAATTTTGTGGGGGAGGAGGAAGATTCAGGGTGCTGATGGAAGTTAGGACTACTCTCAGTATTTCTGAGAATTGCAATCTTATTACCTTATCCCAGGTACTGTGTTGGGCATTGGGGATGCATGAGCAGTGAGGGGGGCAAAAAAAAAAAAAGATGATTTGCTCTTGACTTGGGGGATGGGTGGTGGGGCTGGGACAGCTGCATAATCAACTAACCACAACGCAATGACAAGTGCTTTCACGGAGATGTATGAAATGCTTGGGGAATGCAAAGGAGAGAGTCATCAGCTGTGCTTGGCAGGGATGCTTCCCACAGGTTCATGCCTGGACCTTGGAGGTTGAGGGAAATTTTATCAGAGAATTTGGGGAGGGCGTGCCAAGCAGAGGGAGCAATGTGAGCAAAGACACACAGGTGTGTCATATAAATATGCCAATTTCTTCCCAATTACAAATTCCTCTTGTGACCAAATCCAGGGCATAGGAATGTATGCTGCATTTTTCTAAAACTTTGGGTTACAGACATTTCAAGCATAAAACACACAAAAAAGAGGGAATGGCACAGTGAACCCCTGTGTACTGTTTGGGGATATGATGCTGGGACCTTTTCCATAGCTGCAAAATGTAGTTTAGGTCTATGCATCAAGCAAGTGGCACCTGTTGTGGATAGCTAGAAAAAGAGGGACCCTGTTGGAAATAATAAGAGGAATTAAAGTAGAAAGTGCATGAGTAAAGAAGTACACAATACAAGATGAAACAAACAGAACAAGGAAAATAAAGCCTTAGAAATGTTCTGTAGTCATGCCTAGAAGGTTATCATAGACAGGCAATGCTATATAAACTTGCATGGGGGGAGGGGGCTGAAAAATATATAGATATGCAGATCAGGTTAAAGAAAGAAAACCCAAAAGTTTTCATGTATCAAGTGTCCAAGTTCTTGGGCTATGGTGGGACTGAGGAGATGAGATTGTATAAATACTGATCTTACAATTGGAAAGACATTGAACATTTGGATGGATAAAAAGACATTGAAAAAAGTCTCAGCAGACATATTGTTAAAACACAACAAACTTACCTCTGTTTCATTGATCTTACAATTTTTTTGTAAGCAGGGGCGATAATTAGAAACATCTTCCATGGTACCCACTGTTTTGGGATTTAGGATATGTAAAATGTCTTTGTGTATGTTTGGGTGTGTCTTTGTGTGCTGATCATTGTTTAATTTTAGTGAAAATATTTTTCCCATAAGAATTTAAGTTTGCCACCTATGAATTTAAGACTCATTTATAGGTCATAATTCTCATGGTTGGTAAGGCAGTATTACGAAGATACCGCACACATTCACATATGTATAGTGAATCACTGCCGGTATTCATCACTATGGAGCAGGGGCCAGATCCACCAGCTGCTAGCGTGTCTCCTGAGCTAAGAATGGTTTTTACATTTCTGAATGTTTGGAAATAAACCAAAAAGAGATCACTGTTTTGTGACCCATTAAATTTATATAAAATCCCAATTTCAGTGTCCATAAACAAAGTTTTATTGGAACACAGCCACACTCATTTGGTTACGTGTTGTCCGTGACTGCCTTCACACTACACTGGCAAGAGTTGAGTAGCTGTAATGGAGATTGTGTGGCCCACAAAGTTTAAGATATTTACTGGGGGGATGCCTGTGTGGCTCAATTGGTTAAGCGTCTGTCTTTGGCTCAGGTCATGATCCCAGGGTCCTGGGATCTAGCCCCACGAGAGCTCCCTACTCATCGAAGAGTCTGCTTCTCCCTTTCCCTCTGCTCCTCCCCATCCCATCCCCGCTTGTGCTCTCTCTCTCTCAAATAAATAAATAAAATCTTTAAAAAAAAATGAAGCATTTACTCTGTAGATCTTTGAAGAAAAAGTTTGCCATGTCCCATTACAGATGAAAGAATTTGGCTGAAGGACAGAGAATCCACTGGAAATGAGAGAAATTGTCTTCATCTGGGAAGGAGTTCACACTATTTGGTTTCTCATTCTTCGGTTAGAAGTGTAGCTTGGGGGACATCCTCAGTTGATGGGCTTATTTGAGGATCACTGGTGATCACAGGCCAAGGCAGAAAATGAAGTTAACGTGGTATGGATATATAAAAAAACAAAACAGCTGAGGAATTTTTTAAATTACTGATGTTTCATTTTTAAAACATGCTTCTTCTACAGTGTCATTGCATCTGACAATCCCCAAATAGATGTGGAGTTAACTATATTGATGTGATTGAATGCAAGTGAAAGAAATCAAGGAACAAATTTGTTAAAAACCAGAATGTTTTGAGGCAGACATGCTGAAGAGGATGATGACTCAGAATCAAAGAAGCCTCAGACATGGCCCCACCCTTTAGGAAGACTGAAGATCAAAGAAGCATGCAGAGCAGAAGGCTGTCACTGGGGAAGGCAGGTGTTGACCCAGACCCAGGCATGTCCCAAGGGGGATGATATTATCCTGGTGAATTCCCAACGTTCAGAGCTGGTCTTGCAATCTCAGATTCCTGATTTGTCAGCACATCAAGAATTAATACATTTTTTTCAGGGGCATATACAAAGGCACCAAACTCTCAGAGACAGTAAAACCAGACAGACAGTTCATTAATTTGAAGATAAGATGAGAGGAGTGGACACTCACATCCTTTGGCTGATGTACTCCTTTTCTAGGCAAGCTGTGTGGGAGATCCACTTGTTACCAGAAGCCGGTGTTATACATTTACAGTGAGAAGCAAAGCTGCCAGGAGATTAGGACACTTACAACTTTTGGCCAGCTCACTCTCTTCCTAGAGCGACAGAGCCGGGGAATTGAATTATAATCAGAAGATAGTTCTGGGAATCCTTCAGGACAGCTTGGCTGTCCTCTCTTCCAGTTAGATGACCATTACATGTGCTCCCATAGCACACTTTGTCCAACACTATAATATCACAAGCCAGACTCCATCACAATTTCCTATTTACTTCTCTTTTGCATCCCTTGATGTCAGTTTCTGTATTTTATTCATCATTTTATCTTCCGTTTCACTGCAACACCTTGACTGTAGAAGGTGCTTATGGGATGAAGGTGAGATGGCCAGATGCATCCTCCTCCTCCAGGATGGAGTGACCTCTGCAACCTTGCAAGTAAGTCCTTGCACTGGCCCCACCTTTGTCTTGGAAAAGGCTTGGATGGGCACCATGAGCATCTGTCTCTGCTGCTCCTTTTGTGTGTCTTTGCCCGATGTGACTACTTTAAAAAAAAAAATGACATCGCATAACTCTATTCTGATCTATTATAGAAAAAGATTATTATGGAAAATTTCAAAATATATAAAAAGAAGAGAGAACAGTATATTTCTCTTATATAGCCCCTCCGCCCTTCAACAATTACCAACTCACAGCGGATCTTGTTTTATTAATCCCTCCATTCATACCCCACTACCTCCAGGATTATTTTGGTGCAAGTCCCAGAACACAGTATTATTTCATCTGTAAATATTTTAGTATATATCTAAAAGGTAAGGATTCTTTATGATGAAAACAATACCACTATCACACATTAAAAAATTTGACATTAGTTCCTTAATATAATCAGATATCCAGACAGTGTTCAAATTTCCCCATTTATCACATAACTTTTTCTTTCTTGCAATTTGTTTGTGTTAGGATTTACATTGGTTCTATTTAGTTGATAATATCCCTAAAGCCTTTTTTTTTTTTAAATTTCTGGGTTCTCTTTTTCTTCCTTAGAATAAATTTGTTGAAGAAACCAATTTTTTTTTAAAGTCTGAATTTTAATTATGCCCCCATGGTATCTTCTGATATGTCCCTTTATCCCCTGTATATCCTGTAAGTTGGTATTTGGATCTAGAGCTCGATTGGATTTAGATACGATTTTCTGGCAACAATACTTCACCGAAGTGTTATATACTTGCATCATGAAGCACATGATGTCAAGTGATCACTTTTCATGATGTTAGTGATATACTGATTTTTAAAGTTTAATGCTTGGTGCATGTCTTATATGCAACTTATTGGGGGACATCTCACTGTAGCCCCAAATACATGGGAGTACATGACATATATGTATGGAGCAATTAGAGGACAACACAACCTATTATGTAATCATGGTTAAATTCTGTGGTGCTGATTCTACCTGCCCTAAGATTTTCAGAAAGGAAAGGGTCAGCAGAGCTGGACTCAGACTGGAGCACATGATGGATGGTGTGCCTATGGAGCAGTGGGCCAGGAGAAGGGTGCCCTGCAACCTGGTCTCCTGAACATAGCCTGGGAGCCCAGAAGAGTCTTCAGAGGAAGAATGGTACTCAGCAAAGCAAATTCTGCCTCCTTGGTTTAGTTTGTATTTCCCCAGATATACTCTGGCTATTCCAGTGAGGGCAAGAATGGCAGATTCCTTTTAGTTCAAATTTCCTATTAATTTTCCATGAATTTTTAAGATTTAATAGCCTTTTCATAGTAGCTACTTCTTTTCCTGGACCACCTTTCCAACCTAAGGCAGCTAGTTTTTCCTTAGATTTAAATCCATCTTCATGCATCTTGATCAGTGGCAGTGAAGAGTGAATTTTCCTTCCAGTACCTCCAGTTCACAGATGAGGGAAAGAGAAAGAGAGAGGAGAGAACTTGTTGGGAGTACTGAGAGCCTGAGGAAAGAGAAAGAGGATGGAAGTTCCTGGGTGGGGAGGATGACGGAGAAAGACCCACCCAAGCATACAAAAGCAAACACTCTGCCTGTAGCGGAGGGACCTGGCTACCATGTTTACTCAGCTGTACCCATGTACATCCATTTGCCTCCCCTGCACAAAAAGAGAAACAAAGTGCTGTTATTACCCTTTCTTCTTTTCATGCATGCTCTTTCCTGGAGTACCTTTCATTTCCTGTGCTTTCAGTATGCAAATTACTTAAACCCTGTATCCTTGCTTTATCTTCTAGACCAGATGCATTTTTGTCTCTCCATTGGATATTCCCACATCAGTGCCCCATTCATATTTTGGAGCAGACATTGTTTTTCTTTACCTGCCTCTGCTATAGGGTTGGGAAAGCAAAATACCTACCTTTTAGGCCACTGTAGAGGCTAGGTGACTGTGTGACATAGTTCTGGCCCGTGAGACATAGCAGAGCTCTACTAGAGACTTCTAGGAAAGATTTTGCTTTACTGATGAAAAACAGATGTATTTGCTACCCCCATTCTTCTTTCTGTCTGGAATTATGACCTAAGGCCTGAGCCTTTGGCACCCATACTGTAATCCCAGAAGGAAGGACCAGGAGAAACACAGACTCTAGTTCTGACTTTGTTCAGCTACTAAATTTAAATTAATCATTGCCTACCTTCAGATTTGGGGTTTATAAATCCTATTTTTATAAACCACTTTTTGTTAGGTTTTCTATTATTGCTGTCAAAACTATGCCTAACCTAAGAAAGTTGGTATTCAACTTGTCTAAAACTGACTTCATCTTCCTTAAACTTCCTCTCCATTAGTTTCTCCTCCTTACTATTTTATTGACACTAACCTAACTCTCAAAACTTTGACCTTTCCTACGTCCCTTTTTACTACTAATCAGTCACCAATTCTCTTGGCCTTTATATTCTACTGCATTATGTCAGGACCTTACTATCTGAATCTGGATCCTCATTGTTTCCCTCTTCAAATTTGGAACATGTGATATATTCAGATCAGCTTTGTTTTAGGGTCAGCCAGACCTATTCAAATTCTGTCACTCTCATCCCTTAGCCATGTGATCTTGGTGAAGTTATTAATCTTTTTGAATCTCTGTTTCCAAATCATCAAATGAGACTACAGAGACCAAGTATATGGCTGTGTTGAGGTTTGTGGGCTAATGCAAGTATAGCTGCATGGTCCTCTCTAAGTAGAGAGCATAGCGTAGGGGTTAAGAGTTTGGGAACCAGACTGTATTGGTTCACATTTTAGTTTTGATTTTATTAGTGGTGTAACTTTGGGCAAGTTATTCAATCTAGTAGTTGTTTTGTAGATTCCTCAGGATTTTCTATGTAGACCATCTTGTTGTCTGTGAATACTGGCAGTTTTACTTATTTTTTCTGATCTTTACATCTTTTATTATTTACTTTTCTTGCCTTATTACATTGGTTGGGATTTCCAGGGCAAAATGGATCAGAGGGTGAGAATGAACTTCCTTGAATCAGAAAATACTTCTTTTTCTTCTATTTTTTTCTTTCCTTTCCTTTATTTTATTTTAAATTTTATTTATTTATTTATTTGACAGAGAGAGAGAGAAAGCACAAGCAGGCAGAGTGGCAGGCAGAGGGAGAGGGAGAAGCAGACTCCCCACTGAGCAGAGAAACTCGCCATTGGGCAGAGAGCCTGATGTGGGGCTTGATCTCAGGATGCTGGGATCATGACCAGAGCCAAAGGCATACACTTAACCGACTGAGTCACCCAGATGCCCCTCAGTTGGTAGAGCCCGCAACTCTTTTTTTTCTTTGAGATTTTATTTATTTATTTATTTGACACAGAGAGAGTGTTTCCTCTATTTTAAAAAGAGATTGGGCAATATTGGTATTATTTCTTTTTTAAATGTTTTATAGATATCATCTGGCCAGGAGTTTTCTTTGTGGGAAGCTTTTTGATGACAAATTCAATCTCTTTAGTAAAGAGCTACTCAGATTTTCTATTTCATCTTGTATCAGTTTTGATAAGTTGTTTCAAGGCGTTTAGACATTTTATCTAAGTTATCAAGTTTATTAGCATAGACTTGTTCATCCTATTCCCTTATTATTCTTTCAATGTCCTTAGAATATGTAGTGATGTTCTCCTTTATATCTCATATTATTAATTTCTGTCTGCTCTTTTTTTCTTAATCAGTCTTGCTAGGAGCTTCTCAATTTTGTTAATCTTTTAAAAAAAACCAACTTTTAGTTGATTTTCTATATAGTTTGAGAAATTCATTGATATATGCTGCCTCCCCTTTATTCTACTTTTTTTTTAAAGATTTTATTTATTTATTTGACAGAGAGAGACACAGTGAGAGAGGGAACACAAGCAAGGGGAGTGGGAGAGGGAAAAGCAGGCTTCCCGTAGAGCAGGGAGCCCGATGTGGGGCTCGATCCTGGGACCCTGGGATCATGACCTGAGCCAAAGGCAGATGCTTAACGGCTGAGCCACCCAGGCGCCCCTCCCCTTTATTCTACTTACTTTTGGGTTTAACTTGTTCTCTTTCTGGCTTCTTTAGGATGGAAATTTAAATAATTAAAAATTTTCTTTCCTAACATAAGCATTAAAGCTATGATTTCTTAAGGTCAGCACAAAGAAGGAAGCACAGTTATTTCATTATATAGCATTTATCAATGAAAACTATTTCTTCCAGACAAGAACAATTAATCAAGAACAATTAATCAAACAATGAGAAATGCTGACCCCCTCAACCTCATGAAAAAGATACTGGGCAATGTGGTGAATAGTATCCTCCACAGTGTCCCAACAGTGAATTCAGCAGTGGGTTTCATAGGGCTTTCAATATATCATGATAGCATAATACCAAAGAGATATTAAAGGAGAGTATTTCTCCCATGGGGCCAATATAATAATACAGCTTTTTGATGGTCTGATTTAATCCCAGGATAGATTTTAGGATATTTTAGAAATGGATGGATTACTTCAATTCCAGGAAATCCTCCATAAACCTGTTTTTCACATCTGAGCTATTGATAATTAACTGAGCAGCAATGAGTTGGAAGTAATATTTCCAATAGATACCTGGAATGCAGATATTTTGTATTATTGGTTAGATGAAGAGTAATATGACTTTGAACTCAGCCAAACTAGGTGGAAAATTACATCCTCATTTGACAGCCAAACGAGGATGTATGTCTTAATTGTGGTACAGTGCTTCTTTGTCAGGATGTGGGGACGAGTGTATTCTCAAGGAGGAGTGTTGATGCCACTCTTAAAACACAGACAAATGGTGGTCGACAACCCATGGGTTATGCCACAGAGCATGTTACCATATTTTTTAATTGTTACCATGAAAACCAAGGAACATATGTTAATTGCAGTGAAAAAGCTTTTTTTTTTTAAAGGGTGGGAAGAGGCAGAGAGAGAGGGAGAGAGAGAATCTTAAGTAGGTTCCATGCCCAGTGCAGAGCCTGATGTGGGGCTTGATCTTATGACCCTGAGATCATGACCTGAGCTGAAATCAAGAGCTGGATGCTTAACCGAGGCACTTCTGCAGTGAAACAATCTTAAAATGAGTAGTATAATTTTCCGAAAACCCTTTCATGGAATGAAATTGTGAAATGTAAGCATATTAAATAGGATGAATTGCTCTGTAGGATTATTACCTATAAATTGGTTTAAAGTTCAAGAACCTCTCTTTTATCTAATTAAATGTGGAAATAAGTTTTAAAGGCCCTTAGAAAAGACTTAACTGTTGGAGATGTTGAAAACAAATAGATGTTGATGGAAAGCAGACATTACTTGGAACCTAATAATTTGATTCTTTTTTTTTTAAGATTTTATTTCTTTATATGAGAGAGAGAGAGAGAAAGAGAGAGCATGAGAGGGGCAGAGGTAGAGGGAGAGGGATAAGCAGACTCCCTGCTGAGTGGGGACCCTGATGTGGGGCTCAACCCCAGGACCCTGGAATCACAGCCTGAGCTGAAGGCAGATGCTTAACCCACTGAACCACTCAGGCGCCCCAATAATTTGATTCTTGATATTATATATGACATTTCAATTCTGTTTAAATCCCAGATGAAGGCATGAATGTCTTGCCTTCAGACATTCAGACTCAGGCATTCAGGTGTTCAGGCTCTGACAAACTTATTCTTCTAGTCATTGATTGGTTATATATTGAACATGTTATAGAAAAAGTTGAGTTCTTGAATCTTACACATTTTCTTTATCAACTCTTTAAACAAACTTGGAATATAAGAAAGTTCTATCTTTGGCATTCCCTGTCACTCCTTTTATCACTACTCTACCTGTATCCTTCTCCCTGCTTCCTGCCCTCTTCCTCTTTCCTCAGCGCAAATGTGCTATAGGGAAAAGATCCAGTCTTAG
The DNA here is from genome assembly GCF_003265705.2 of Callorhinus ursinus. NCBI lineage: Eukaryota > Metazoa > Chordata > Mammalia > Carnivora > Otariidae > Callorhinus > Callorhinus ursinus. The sequence goes on along the minus strand of NW_027397064.1, from coordinate 57,659,462 downwards.
TTTTCTACTTTTCTGCTGTTCATTCATTCATTCACTCATTCATTCAGAGATTTTATGCTCTGCTTTCCAAGTTCATATATTCTTACTGGGGATAGATTAATAATAAAAACTGACAAGGCCTGTGACCTCATGAATTTATTTTATTTATTTATTTTTAAAGATTTTATTTATTCATTTGCGAGAGAGACAGAGAGAGAACAAGCAGGGGGAGAGGCAGAGGGAGAGGGAGAAGCAGACTCCCCGCTGAGCAGGGAGCCCGACGTGGGACTCGATCCCAGGACCCTGGGATCACTACCCGAGCCGAAGGCAGACGCCTAACCATCTGAGCCACCCAGGCGCCCCTGACCTCATGAATTTAAATACTAGCTGGGAAGACATTAATTAATTCGGTCAGTCCTTAAAATTGAGTATCTACAATGTGCTGGTGTGTGGTAGGGATGGAGTAGCTATTATGTGCTACTGTTCCAGGTGATAAGGAATCCAGTGATGAAGAAAATAGGAAAAAGCAGGTGTTAATAAATGCTAGGAGGCCAAAGATAACAGGATATGGAGTGATGGAGTAAGAGCACAAACAAACGTATATGACAATGTCAGATTGTGATAAGAGCAGCAAAGGAAAACAAAGCAGAGGACAAGGGAAGAAACTCAGGCATGGTGTTATTTTTAAAAGGGTGGTGAATTCTTTCTACAAAAGCAACTTCTCATCAAAGAGCTTGAATGAACTGAGAGGCCGCCTAGTATGTATTTAAATCAGTATAATCCGTGCTTTACTAAATAGGCAAATGAAGTATTTTAGTGCCCGATATAAGGACACAAGCTGAATAAATACGATGCCACCCTTTTGTTTGGTAACAAGGCCTTATTTTGCAAAAGTGCTTTATATAGTATATTAGTGCCTATAGTAATATTACAATATATTATACAGAAGCAATATATATACTACAAAGATAATTTCAGAAATTGGTGAAAGGGATAAATTTTGAAAGTTTGGTTTATTCCTTAAATATTATTATTTAAAGCTATTTGAGGACGTCTGGGTGGCTCAGTTGGTTAAGCAACTCCCTTCAGCTCAGGTCATGATCCTGGAGTCCCGGGATGGAGTCCCACATCAGGCTCCCTGCTCAGCAGGGAGTCTGATTCTCCCTTTGACCCTCTCCCCCTCATGTGCGCGCTCTCTCTCTCTTTCTCAAATAAATAAATTCGTAAAAAAAAATAAAGCTATTTGAAATACTGTCCACTTTAGTTTTTTTTTTTTTAATAATAGTAGTTTTGGGGGAAAAAGAAAGCTATCCCTAGAGAACTAATGAATGTAATACAGATCAGGAAAAGTATGATTATTTAAATGAAGTTGAAAGGATTTTGTGTGTGTGCTTTTGACTGGATGCTGACAGCTGAACAGATAATGGTATCAATATCCCCATTCTCCTGATGGAGTTTTGGGTTTCATAGTTAGCCAATTTAATCAGGGATGAATTTGTCTGATAACTCTGTGGGGTTAGTGTTTTCTAAAACAGGCCTCTCAGATAAATATACCAGAGTAAGAAAATGGTCCTGGATACTTAGAAATCCCCAACAATTTCTCATTTTGGGGATTTGTTTGCTGTCTTAAACAACTTTTCTGTCATTATTCCATCATCTGCCTTTTGATAGTGTTTTTTAATTGAATTCTTATCATATTTTCCTCACCAACTGATTAAATGATATGGCAACATGGTTGTAAGTTTTTTCATGTTAAAAATTGAAGACAGTTTGAGAATAGTCTCTGTGGTGACGCAGCACTTGTTGTAAATATTCCCTGGTGGTATTTAAAGATGTGATTTGTAGATTTAGAGCTGTCTAGTCAGTAACCAGGTTTTACATTTTATTTACTGAAAATAATTCAAATACTTAAACCAGGAGTCCCTGTTTAATTATCCAGATCATCAGAGCATAAAGGGGGAGCCCTCTATTGATACAAAAAGGCACAATTACAAAAAATAGCAAGGGGATCATATAACAAGGCAGCTTTATCTATAAGGTAGACCTCTGAAGCATGGACAAAGTTGGATGCCAACTGAATGGGAGTATAATTTTATTGTGCTTTTTCATCTCTTTGTGCTGTAACTGTACATTATCAGCTTGTGAATGCACCTTATCTTTTCCTCAATTGAATTTTACATTATCTCTGTTCCTTTGTTTCCTACCTCTTCAGTACTACATTGGATATTTATCTTAATAGCTTTAGAGGTTCATTTTAGAAGTCAACATTCAACAGATTATGGATATCAAAGTGAAAATCATTAGAAAAAAAATCCTTTGTGTTTAGATGACTAATACTTTCTGTTTCTATCATTAGAAGTCCTAACCTTGAATATCCACAGGTAAAATAAGCAACAACGCTGCTCCTCCGAGGAGCTTACAGAAATCAAATGTGGACACTGCTGAAGTCTGATACTGTTTGGAATTATCTGAAGGAGAATCAAAGATAGTCAAATTGCAAATTGAAATAATTTAAAAATATGTATATTTTATTCATCACTTTTAGGGAAAGAGTGTAAGTATTAGGGAGAAGGGAGCATAAGTAGTAATAAAATAATAGGATAGAATGACTGAAAATTTGGGAAGTATTTGAATAAGTAGAATAGCATTTGAACCTATTTCTTTTCAATCAGGACAAGCAACCCAGTCATAAAATTGATGTTGTGTGCTGAATTCTACTTATTTCTATAATTATATAGCAGAAACTTCATTGATGGGAGTTTTATCTCATAGGATTTATATTGAAGGAATTAAAAGAGATTTAAAACAATGAAAAATGAGCAAGGAAGGAAATTATAGGGGAAAAGGAAAGCATTAAGAAAATAAATGAAAGCCCACTAATGTTTACATGCTAAAGCAGGTATGTGAGACAGCAGCATGGCTCCTTGACGTGACATGTGACATGCTTACTACTACCCCCACCTCCACCTTCCCCTTGATCTGTGAGAGCTGTTGCTGGCTTGCCGCTGAGAGCGACAATACACACATCCCCTGCTTCTTTCTGAGTGTTCCCAGTTGACATGTATTGACGTGTATTTCTCCATCCCAGAAGAAAATGACAGGAGTTCATGGAAGGTAATGGATTATGATTTAAACTATATTTTAATTGGGGCCAAGCCAAAGAATTTCTGCCTTATAATTAACTTATTAATTTACTTTTATAAACCCTATCACCAGGAATTAAATGATCATGAAATTTTAGGGTGTTTTCCTACAGTATTTTTTTTTAAAGATTTTATTTTTTATTTATTTGACAGAGAGAGACACAGCCAGAGAGGGAACACAAGCAGGGGGAGTGGGAGAGGGGGAAGCAGGCTTCCCGCCGAGCAGGGAGCCCCATGCGTGGCTCGATCCCAGGACCCTGGGATCATGACCTGAGCCGAGGGCAGATGCTTAACAACTGAGCCACCCAGGCTCCCCTTCCTGCAGTATTTTTTCTGAGTATTTTTTAAATTGTTTGAGCTCATACTTTAAGACTTCATGCCTCTTAAAATTAACATTATAGGATGATCATTTTCAGGGGCGCCTGGGTGGCTCAGATGGTTAAGCCTCTGCCTTCAGCTCCATGTCAGGTTTCCTGCTCAGCAGGGAGTCTGCTTCTCCCTCTCCCTCTGCCTCTCCCCCTGACTGTGCTCTGTCTCTCTCTCTTTCAAAAAAATAAATGAAATCTTTAAAAAAAGATGATCATTTTCCTAGGTTATTAAAATTCTTTATAAATATAATTTTTATTGACTGAAATGATGTGGATCATATGGCTTAAGTTTTTCCTTGTAGGACCATTAAGACATTTAAACATGACTGTTGCTGTTATCAATAATGCTATAACCTTTTATATTAAGTTTTTCCTGTGTTTTAGATTATTTCCTTAGGTTAGAGATACCCATAGAACTAAATTAGTTAATGTGTGTGAAGAGATTTAAGATTTTTTATACATATTTTCAAATTACTTTTCATAAAGACAATAAGATAGCTGCTATCATCCATATTTTACAAATAAGGAAACCGAGGTTTGGAAAAGTTAAATTGTCCAGAGTCACACAGAAGGTAAGTGCCAGAGACCAACATGGGATGAAACCCCATTCCCTTTTGACTATAATGGTGTTTCAAATATGTTCCTTGGAATATTAGTAGGTAGTGCAAGGAAAAAAAGGCTCAAGATAAAAAAAAGGTGGGGAAATGTTGAGTTAAAATTAAGTAAGATCTTTTTATTTTTTTTAAATTAAAAAAATATTTTATTTATTTATTTACAGAGAGTGAGTGAGCAGGGGGAGGGGCAGAGACAGAGGGAGAGAGAATCTCGAGCAGAGTCCACACTGAGTGTGGAGCCCCACATGGGGCTTGATCTCACAACCCCCAAGATCAGCCAAAATCAAGAGTCCAACGCTTAACTGACTGAGCCACCCAGGTGCTCCAAGTAAGATCGTTTTATAAAAGTCCTCACAGCCCTGGACATCACCATAAAATGATCTGTGACTGTAGAACAGTGGAGAACTGTGTGCTCCAGTCTCTCTTCCTTAGCCCTATGCTTTCTTACTGCACTCTTTCTCACCTCCCTGAATCTCCTTTGAGTGTCTCAGGTGCCCTGGGGTTGCCAGGATGACAGTCTCCTCTAACTCTTACTCTTAACACTGCTCTTCCTACTCTGAGTGAGCTTCCAGGGGCCATGTAAGGAACCATTGTCAACCCACTGGATTTGCCCAGGTAATTCCTAATGGCTTGTTTCTTGTCTACCTCTCTGTCTAGTCTTTTTGGATTGACATTTCTCCCCTGATCCCTGTCTTGTACCTCTCTTGAAGGCCAATCTCTTAAATAGGACAAGTAAGACAGACACGTTGGCCCACACCTTGAGGTGGCCACAGAATGGTAGGGCAGTGCCGTATATTTCTCTTTTTTATCTTGCATCTGTTTCTTTAGAGTCTTACAGGTACAAACTCCCTAACAATTGGTAAAGTAATTTGAGCTAATGTGTTAAAGAGGTTAATGTTTAAAGGATACCAACAGATGTCAAAGCTTTAACCTAAAGGAAATTGGGATGAAACTCATACAATGAGAATATTTGCCTGGTGGCTCTTTTGAAGTCACATCGTCCAGATGTGCACCTTCCAATGTAGCCCTAATCCTAGCCTATCTACCCAGGACATACCATGTCTCAAGTGTTTTGTCCCATTAAGATTTTCTGTCCATGGCTTCTAAATTATAAGAACCTCAAGTTACTCAGAGTGCTGAAAACCTGATGAAATCTTAAAGTTGATGAGGCTGATCTGTTTTAGAATACAAGATTCATTTCTGGGTATACAACAATAAACAAACAGCTGAAAGCCAAACAGTATAGTTGTATTAGTTGTCTACAGTGAGTCTTTAGTTATCCAGCATCATAAATTTTATAAAACTTTATTTTTATTAATCCTTCAAACTTGGTGTAATTTAATGATTCTGGTAGAAATGGTCTTTACTGATATTCACAAGTGGTATTTAATATGATTGCTTTTCTAAAGTATACTGAATATAATTTTTCTTTTACTTGGTGATTGAGGCTTAGTGTACTGAAGATAAATTGGTAACCTGTGTTATAATGCGATTTTGAAGTATGTGGATGACCTGTTTCAGCATCAGATACCCCAGTGTTGCTTTTTCCCTTTTTATTATTTTTTATTTTTTTAGTCTGCTTTTGTTTCCTTTACCTGACTCTTCCTTATCGCCCGGCAGCTGTCACTCTAGGTGTCTCTGCTGTCTCCTTCCCTTGCACAAACATGATATCCTGCTTCTAAGCCTTTGGACTTAGAATTCAGGTTAACCAAGTTTATTGGAGTTGTATGTATAGTATTAGTGTATCTATTTTGCCCCTGAGGATTTCTCTTCTTAGAAAAGTATATGAATTTCAGAGTGTTGTTATTGTAAGACTGTAATTTTGGTTATACAAAGCCTTTTAAACTTATTTGCTATATGATCTCACATCTGTGATTTTTTTTCTTAATAACTGAGATTTCCAGATAAATATCTTTTGAATAGTTGAGGCATTACTTAATTCAGCAAATATTTATTGAATACTTAGGAAACACCCTTCTAGGTGCTTGGCATTCTTTAGGTAAGCAAAATAGAGGATACCTCCTCTCCTAGATCTTACATTCTAACAGAGGAAATAGATAAAAAACAATAGACACGGTAAACAAATAATTTACGTTGTGTTTGAAAGTAATATGTGTTATGGGAAAAAACACATTGAAAATAAATAAGAGATCAGAAGTGCTAATGGGGGTGGTGAGGATTGTAATATTAAATAGGTTGGTCAGAATATGGTTCATTGGGAAAGTGTGATTTAAGCGAAGAGGCAAGGGATTTAACCAAGCCTATGTTTAGGATAAGAATATCCTGGCAATGAGAATAGCCAGTGTAAAGACCCCAGGGTTGGTCATGTATGGATTGCTCAAGGAACAGTAAGGAGGCTATTATGGCTAGACTGTAGTGATCAAGGGAAAGATTAGGAGAGAAAGTGAGCAGAGAATGAGGGCAAATCATATAGGGACTTGATAGCTATTACAAAAGCCTCGGCCTTTACTCTGAGTGAACTAGGGAGCCACTGAAGGGTTTTGAGCAGAGGAATGGTATAATCTGACTTTAATTTTTACAAGATCACTATGATCACAATGTTGAGAAGATGCTGTGGGGAAGGGAGCAATTGTGGGAAAAGGGAGATTGTTAGGAAGCTATTGTAGTAATCCAGGAGAAAGGTGATGGTGGTTTGGATCAGAATGACAGCAGTGGAGATGGTGAGAAGTGGAGGCATTTGGGAAGTAGAACCACTAGGACATGAAATGAATGTGGGAATATGTCAGAAACAGGAGTCAAGGATACTTTGAAGGCATCTTTTTTGGCCTGGGAAGTTGGAAGGATTTTAGAGTCATCTGTTATGATGGAGAAGGCTAGAGATAGGGCGTATTCAAAGGAAATGAGTTCAATTTTAGACATGTTGAGTTTGAGATGCCTATTAGACATTCACCTGGAGATGGTTGAGTAGGAAATTTGACATGTGACTCTGGAGTGTAGAGGAACAGTCTGAGTTGAAGATATAAATTGTAATCATTAATACATAGATGATATTTAAAGCCATGAGATTGGGGAACATTAAGGAAGTGAGTGTTAGAAGAGGACCAAGGACTAAGCACTGCCATCTTCCAACAAGAATTCAGGGAGAGAGGAAACGACCAGCAAAAGAAACTGTGTGGGAGTAACCAATGAGGTAGGAGGAAAACAAGAAAATGTGGAATATTGGAGCACCTCACTGATCTCAGGGTCATGAGTTCAAGCCTCATGTTGGGTGTGGATCCTACTTAAAAAAAAAAAAAAGAAAATGTGGAATATGTCTTGAAAAGCTAATGAAGATGTTTTCAAATATTCAGATCTTCATGCGGAAGAGGAGAGACTACAACCTGGGTTTGCGTTTGAAGTTTTATATCTTACAGATGACATAGCTAATAGGTCTACTTTTCTAGCCTGGTTGACAGTTGGGAGGGTTGCAGACTCTGTGCCAGGTCTTGGAATGTTGTTGTGAGGAAGACAGAAGGACTGAAAACAAAAATAAAATACCTCTCACACAGGGTGCAGGGCAAATGCAAATCCTGTGGCCTAAACTAGAATGAGGTCATCTACCTAAAACGTGGTTAAATGGGAAAGTCCATGTAGGGAAAGATGAAACATCAAGGTACAGAGGTGTAAAAGACAAGAGGTAGGATGACATGAATACAGTTATGAAAACAAGGGTGTTATTTCTCCCTAACAGATGGAGAAAAGAACAGGGAGTCAACATCACCGTGATAAATACTGAACAGCAAGGAAGCAAACGATCACAGCTGAGGCATGCGGGCTGCTGTGAAACTCAGAAGTGATATTATCAATAAAGCCAGAGTTGGCAAGTATTTAACAAAGAAACAACATATGGCTCATTGGTTGCTATGTCCCTGGAAACATCTCCTCTCAGGAGAAAGTATGCCTCTGTAAATGAGTTTCTGGTTGGTGCACATTGCTTTTGATACATATGACTGTTGTGAAATTGTAACTACCCAGTTTACCTAAACAAAAGTTCTGCTTAAAAGACAACTATACAGTTGTGGACAAAGGGACTCAATTCTTCCTATTTCTTCCATTAAATACAACTAAAAACCTTGGACATTATTTATAAAACAAACAGCAAAAGACTCTGAAAGGTGGAAAGAAGAAGGCAGACTGGCTTGGGACTTTTCTATCTGAAGAAAACATAGTAGTGAGTTCCTTGAGTTTCCTTTTTGCCTTATATATTCCGGAGTGGATGCTGGGAATAGACAGCAATCCAGAAATGCCAATGGACATGAGACCTCCCCACCCCAAAAAAAGCTTTCAGAAAAGCCTACTGTCTTGTGGTAAGCAAAGGAGCAGCCTAGCCAGACAGAAAAAAATTTTAGACAATAACTGCTCTACATACACAAACAAGGAGCAGCCTGGTCAGACAGAAAAAAATTTTAGACAATAACTGCTCTACATAAACCAACAACCAAATGCTCTACCAGACAGCACAGAAAACACTGTAGGCTCACTTCCACCTCCATCAGTGAAGACAGTATGGAGCTTAAACTTTGACCTTTGCCTAAACTTGCAGTACTTAAGCAGCCCTTCCCACCTGGATTTTAAAGCAGCCATCATAAAAATGCTTTGGTGAGCAATTATGAACATAGTTGAAACAAATGAAAAACAATTTATAAGCAGAAACAACCTAGCAAATAAATACAAGAAATAAATAAGAACCACATGGAAATTTTAGAACTGAAAAATGCAGGAACTCAAATTAAAATTTCAATGGATGGCTCTACACCAGAATGGATAAGACAGAGGGCAGAATCAGTGAACATGAAGATACAGTGAACATGAAATAGAAATTACCCAATTTGAACAACAGAGAGAAAATAGATGAAGAAAGGAAAGAGACTCAAGGGCCTGTGGAACTGTAACAAAAATCTAACGTTCATGTCCATTGGTGTCTTAGAAGATGCGGAGTGGTGCGGAAAAGGTGCTGAAAATTTACCAAATTTGGCAAAAGAAATAAAACTACAGATTCAAGAAGCTAAGTGAATCCGAAAGAGGATGAACCAAAAGAAATCCATGCCAAGGTAATCAAACTTCTGAAAATTAAAGACCAAAAAAAAAAAAAAGTATTTCAAAACAGCAAGAGAGAAGTGATGCATTATTTAGGGGAAAAACAATTAGAATGACAGTGGATTTCTCATCAGAAATCATAAAGAAGTGGAAGTGGAACAGAATTTTTTCAGTGTTTAAAGAAAAAGACCTGTCAACCCAGAATTCTATACCCAGTGAAAATAGCTTTTAGGAATGAAGGGGAAATCAAGACATTCTCAGATAAAAGAAAACTAAGAGGATTTATCATTAACAGATCTACTTTAAAAGAATGACTAAAGGAAGGAATCTTGGAATATCAGGAAGGAAGAAGGAACAATGGAAAGAGTAAAAATATGGGGCACAGGAAAGAAAGGAGATTGAATTAAGGCTGCATAGCCTGCAAGACAAATGAACTTGGAGATCAGTGGATATTAGGATGATAACTCTTAATGCAAGTGCCCTCCTGTTTGCACTGTCTTTATAAAACATACTGCTTTTTTCTAATGCATCCGAACCCCATCTTTTAAAGAAACCACCCCAAAATGTTCTTGCACCACCTACTTGGGGTACAAGAATGATGTTAAGTGATGAGTGTGTGCAACCTCTTCTGTATCCTGTCTTATATCCAGCAGTTCTCCCTCTTTAGCAATCCAGCCACCCCACATGTAAGTTTCCCTACTCAGGTATAGACTACCCTCACCTCGGCTCTTCTGTTTCATCTGCCAGACTCTGATAAGGGTCACACTTTCATCACTGAGAACTCTTTATGGAGTCTCAAAAGTGGTTAAAAATAAGTTCTTTGGTCAAGGGGTGTCTCTCCGTTCAGCCCTTGTTCTCGCATACCCTCTTCGGCTAATAATTATTAATTATTTCAATTATTTATGATCTGGGATTTTTGGAATCCCCAGAGACTGAATTTGTCTGTATAGTAAGACCTTCTGTCTGGGACTGGGGCTCCACCTGTCCCCCGTCAGAGACAGAAGACATAAGGAAAGATGGCCAACAATGGACTCTCCCAGTTGGTAGATGATAATTCCATTTCCCCCTGGCTTTAGGCTTCCCATAATTCTACTTTGCATTTGGACCCTGCCACTGTCTAACTCAAGATCATGGATAGGAATCACATGGTGTAAATTGAGGAGTGGACATCTTTGCATGTGCATGGATCCACTGTCTTAGTTGATGTGCAGATAAAGAAGGGAGGAGTGCACCAATGACAAAACATTGGCTTTTGACCTGGGAGCTTCTGCCATGAGTGACTATAGGATACACAGTGAGGTAACAACATGCCTCTGGGACCATGGAGGCCAGGGTGCTATTATGAGAGTCGAGTGGTAAATTCAGCCTTGTCTTCTAGTTATTAAAGAAGACAAGGCTTTAACTTATGTTTTTTTAAGCCAAGATCTCCAAGATGAGAACCTAGCAAACTAAACCTTATTCTGACTGGAGGAGCCAGTCAGTTAGAGAGATCCTGGAAGAAGATCAAGGCCTCAAATCCCAAAACCTCACTTTGGCCTCATGCCTTCCTCAGTAGTGTATACCCTCTTCTGCACCATCCTCACACTGTACAAGCCATTTTCCTTCTCTTTACTCACACAGAAACAAGGAAATATTTTTTTAAGTATCCTTTATAAAATGCAATGCTTATTAATTCATTAACCTTACATCAAGCAATACATTATGTGTGTGCAATGCATATTAATTCATTAACCTTACATCAAGCAATACATTTTCTGTGACCCAGATGCTGAGGCTCTTTCCTGAGAAAAGAACAGAGAATATACCATTATGGAAGTTGCCTGGAACACAGACACTGAATGAGTATCAGAGGAGTGTTTAATATAATGCTCATATTGCTATGAAGGACCAGATCAGGCAATGAGAACATCCACAGGGTGGTCCTAGGTCTGAGAGATCAGATCAGATTTCCTCAGAGTAGGTGGCATGAAAGCAGGAAACTCTATTTATCCAGGAAGACAGAAAATGTGAATTGATTATTTTGACTCAGTGATATATGGATTAGGAAAAATAGCCCTGCAAATTTCTATGGCTAGGTAATATAGGCAGATTGTTCAGAGGAATTTGTTATAAAGAATTAATGTTGACTTTTCTGGTTGTATGTGATGAAAATATTGTCCAGTTGTTCCTTTTTTTAAACCTTTGTATGTTGATATATATTATAAAGTTTTGAATGGGTACATATTAATATTTTTTGGTATTTTTTGATCATGCTAATAAAGAAACTCTATATACAAATTAGTGGAAATACTACTCAACTTGTGAAAACTAATACTAACTACCATTTCATGAACATTACCATTCAAGACTTCCTTGTTCACCAGTAAACACACTTTATTTCCTTACATACTTCCTAAACAAAGTAGATAAATTAAAAAAAATTTATTTGTGTGAGAGAGAGAGAGAGAGCATGAGCAGGGAGAGAGGCAGAGGTAGAGAGAAAGGGAGAAGCAGACTCTGCTGAGCAGGGAGCCCAGTGAGGGGCTCCACTGGGATCGTGACCTGAGCTGAAAGCAGACACTTAACCAACTGAGCCACCCAGGTGCCCCAAAGTTGATAAATTTTTATTTGATGGTTGAATAAACATGGAACCTGGAGAAGTACCATCCCCCAAAGCCTGTAGCCCTAGAAAGATCAGTGAGTTCCTTGCCTTTACTTTGTTTGGCTTTCCAATGGGAATTCATTCAAACGATGGTAGGTGAGATAGGTGTGGCAGAATATGGGTGGAAGATGTGATCTCACCTGCCCAGTAAAAGGGCAGCAGTTAGTCCAGATCCTGTCAGATACAGCTGAGAGTCTTCACATCGTATACCTGTGGAGAAGACCTTAATTTAAGATCATCTTAAATGGCTGAACTCCAGAAAGCATTGACCTGCCCCCTTTTCAAGGACTCCTTTGGAGAGCTGTACTCTATGATGTGTGGACACAGCAACTGTCTAAGGTGCCTTCCTTTTTGGTCATGGAGACTGACATAAAGCTCAATCTGTCCAGAGTGCTTTCAGTTTTGTGGAAGAAGCAAACCCATGAAAACCCGGCACTGGGCAATACGGTCAGCCTCATCAGAGTTGGACAAGTTGGAGTCAGCAGTGAACAAGGGTCTGAGCATTTGCTCTGGAATGGTGAATTTCTATGTGACTGTGTATTCGTTTGTATAGCTGCTGCAACAATACCACAAAGTGAGTGCTCTAAAACAACTGTGTTGTCTCACAGTCCTTGAAGTTAATAGTTCAAAATCAAGATGTCTGCAGGGCTATGATTTCCCCTAAAGATTCGAGGAGAGGATCTTTCTTGCTTCTTTCTAGCTTCAGTGGGTGCTGGCAATCCTTGGCATTGCTTAACTCGTGCTGCACCACTCGTTTCTGCCTCCACTGTCACGTGGCCTTCTTCTGTCTGTGTCTGTGTTTCTTCTCTTCTTATAAGGACGTCAACCATACTGGATTTAGACTTCACCCTAGTCTAGTAATGACCTTCTCTTAACTTTACATCTGCAAAGACACTATTTCTAAATAGGGTCACATTCTGAATTCCAGGTGGGCATAAATTTTTGAAAGACACTATTCAATCTAGTACAGACAGTGATAGTAAAACTCAGAAAAGAATTGACCTGCTCCATTTGCCCAAACTATTCTGAAGAGCTCTGTTTACTATTCTGCAAACCCAACTTTTGCTTCACTTGTCTCAGGAGAGAGAACCAGGATGGTCTTTTTGTCTCCAGTGCCTTGTCATCTCTCCCATCCAGAGGATCCAGATCAACATGGCCCTGGGAGGCTGATAGCAGAGATCAAAGTGATTGTGCCCATGCTGAGTATGTAGTGTTGGCTGCTGAAGTTCTGTGTGTATGGGAGTCTGGGTCCAGCCATGGCAATGACTTCCTCATATTTTCTACTGACCTGAGGAGCATCAGATGTGGGTATATCTAGCAAAACCAACCAGAGAACCTGGAGATGTTCACGTCTACTGCTTGCGTACTGGGTTCCCTTCTCTTACATTCCAGCTGCCACCGTGAGCAGGAGGAAGTGGGAGAGATAGCTGAGTGGGCTGTCGGTGTTTGTGGAGAATCTGCATATTGTTAAGAAACTTTATGTAATCTTCAGACCTTGGATTCTGGGTTGTGAGTGTCAGAGGAGGACATGAAGTGGCTGTCACTTCTGAACCCTGTGCATAGCCAGACTTTCAGAAGGTCAGGATTTTCCTGGATTGTGATCTGAAGGCCATTTTGTGTTTTAGTGCTGTATGTGAATTAGAGTTCTTGTCCCTTATAATTTCTAATTAAAAAAGACTTTTTGCAAATTTATTATATCTTATATTTTGGTTGAATTGAGGAAATTCTCAATTTTATTTTATATGTTTATTAGAAACAGCTTTATTAAAGCAGACGTTCATACAATAAAGTACACACATCTAAATTATGCAGTTTGGTAAATTTTGGCTTATGTATCACTTGTGAAACCATCGCCACAATCCAGATAGAGAACATACCCCTCACCCCTAAATTCTCCAGTGCACCTTAATATCTCCTTTGGTCACTACAGACTTGTTTGCATTTTCTAGAGTTTCATATAAGGAGAATCATTTAATAGGTAGTCTTCTGTGGATGGCTGTTTTCACTCAGCACAATTGTTTTGAGATTTACCAATGTAGTATGTAGCAACAGCTTATATCTTTTTATTTCTGATTAGTATTCCACTGGGTAGGATATGCACAATTGGTTTCTTCAAACATCCATTGATGGACATCTGGGTTATTCAGATGGGGGCTGATACAAATAAAACTACCAAGAACATTCATGTAAAATATATGATAGACAACTATACCATAGAGAAGTGCAAAAACTAAAGTGTTGTGTATACCTAAGGACCCATACTATTCTCACTTTTCTACAGAAGCTGCTCTGGCAAAAGTTACCTGTAAGCTCGTTATTGCTGAATCCAGGTAACCTGTGTAGGTGCTTATGTTACATTCCCTCCGTAGTCTTCGACTCCTGCAGACCCCGCCACCCTCAGCTTCCGTCAATTTATCTTCTAACTCTCCTGCAGCCAGTACGAACTATTCCCTATCTTCATTCTAGCACCTGTATGTGTGGGTGTTTTTTTTTTCTTTCAGTAATTCTCTTCTTTCGTGTTTCAAACTTCTTGTCACTGACTGTTGCTTTCTTTTTCTTTTTCCCAATTTGTGTTTGATATTCATTGATAGCTGACTTTGAGATAAGATTTTAAAAATTCTTGCACCCTCCATGTCTATGGACCCTTATTTCTAAGGTGTTGAAAATTAAAAAAAAAAAAGACTGGCAACATGACCACTGTAATCTTTGTTTTCTGAGAAAGGAGAAAGAAAATAGCATTCTCTGGGGTTTCATTTTCAGCTTGTTTTTCTTATTAGGCAAATTTCTTTGAACCATTTCACCTTCCTCATGGATTTAACTGACGTGTCACTGGAACTCCCAAGGTCGCATCTGTAGCCCAGCTCTGCCGAACCTCAGGCTTCCTGATAGTTCTGTTGTTATCTGTCACTAAGATGTATGTTGTTGAAAATTCACAACCAAGTATTGTTTGTTTGTTCATGTGTTTATTTTTTTTTAAAGATTTTATTTATTTATTGGACAGAGAGAGACAGCGAGAGCAGGAACACAAGCAGGGGGAGTGGGAGAGGGAGAAGCAGGCTTCCTGCTGAGCAGGGAGCCTGATGTGGGACTCGATCCCAGGACCCTGGGATCATGACCTGAGCCGAAGGCAGACGCTTAACGACTGAGCCACCCAGGCGCCCCATGTGTTTATTTTTAACCCTCGGTCACTGTTCATGTCAATGTATGTTTAATCTACCCCATTTTAGCTATTTGGGAGAAATGATTTCTGTTCCTGTTCTTATCCAACTGCTTGATAAAAAATCATGTTAACCTCTGTCTTTCAGCCAGTTCAGCCATGCGTTTTGAACATAGGTCAGTTTGTTGTTTGATGGAATTGATCATACTTCTGATAGGGGTATCTTTTCATTGTGTCTGCCTCTTTTTTGGCCAAGAAAAGATTTGGACATAGCTATTGGGTAGTGTGTTTTACCCACTCTTTCCTATCATATGGGTTTTACCTTTCAAGATGATTCAGAAACCATCCTTGAGGAAAGCTGCAAGTAATTTCTGCATTTTCTTGTTTGGTTTTGGTTTGGATTGTTTTACTTTTAGCCAAGTCTGCTGTCTTTAGCTGCAAAAAATTCTGGCAACTTTCCTTCAAAATGTGCATAATTGGATGTTGTTGTAAGAGTCACATTTCTGTATAGTTATAGCTCAGGATTTTCCCAGGGAAGATATAAAAAGGTTTGGGTTCATTTGTATCTCCACAAAGATAAAACATCTATCTGAAATAGACATATAAACACATCTTATGCTTCTTAGGTCTATTCTTGTACATACCACTAAATAACTGTCTGGGGCCTGGGTGTGCCAACATCTCACTGTCATGTTCATTGTGGAAAGCTTAAAGGGTGTCATTAGGTGCCACAGTCTTCAGTGATTCCTGTTGTTTGATGCATGAATTTTTTATTGACTTGGACAAAGTGTATGCACTCCTTGTGCACAGATGGCTCTAAATTTCTACCAGGTGAAATCTTGGAAGCTATTTCAGTCAGGGAGCTCAAGGTCATTGAAGGATGAATTCACCAACAGATAGGCATTCATACAAGAAATGCATTGCCATTCTAAGATGGAAAGAGGAAAAATAAACCCATCATAAAAAAAAAAACCTCTTTTAATTTTGATTGGTTTTGTTATATAGACACTCCCTAAAACAGAAAAGGGAGCTATTTATAATCTCGTGTTTGTAAACAGAACATTTGATTGATCACATTTTAAGCAATTCCAGTAGGAAGTTGCACTAGTTTGTGGAAGCCAGTAGATTTTTTGCAGCCAAAAGGGGGAAAAGAAAAGCTTCTATGGATTCATCAAGAAATCACACTTCCTGGCATGAACACTCGGGCGGAAGAGTGCCAGCTGTATGCGTGATGATAGCATAATCAGTTCTCGCCAAAGACATTGCTCACTGTTTCCGCACTGCAGGGTTGATTGTGGGGATCCCCGTAGAACATCAAAGTACCAAATGTGCAGTATTTTTACCGCACATAAAAATATTTATGGCCTACTGGTTTTCAGGAAGAAACTTGACATTGGCCAAGATGGAAAACCAGAAATCTACTGCGTATTCATGTGATAAATTCTTTAAAAAAAAAATCAAATCTCAAGAAATTTTTTAATTTTAAATGAATTTTAAAAATCTCAAAAATCTTTCAGTAAGATTTATACTCTGGATAGAAGCTTCCTCTGTCCCACGCTTGTCCTTTCATTCTCAGGCAGTACTGAATACCACTAGGGATGATGAGCAAGTTCCCCGAGAAGCACACACAGCAGCGGGGAATACCCAGGCTTTGGATTTCTATTTCCATTTCCCGTGTCTGAGACCAAGGCAGTTGTCCTGGGGCACCAATCTAGAAGAGGTTCTAAAACATCAGCAGAAATAAGAGTTGGAGAAAATTGAGCTTACCTAGGTTTCCCAGATAAAACATAAGACGCTCAATTAAATTTGAATTTCAGATAAATGACAAATAATTTTTAAAATATAAGTATGTTCTGGTTATTGCAATGGGACAGAGTTTTTTTCATTTTGGAGAATGCCATTTATTTATTTATTTTTATTAACATATAATGTATTATTTGTTTCAGGGGTATAAATCTGTGATTCATCAGTTGTACACAATTCACAGCGCTCACCATAGCACATACCCTCCCCAATGTCCATCACCCAGCCACCCCATCCCTCACAACCCCCTCCACTCCAGCAGACTGCAGTTTGTTTCCTGAGATTAAGAGTGTCTTATGATTTGTCTCTCTCTCTCTGGTTTCATCTTGTTTCATTTTCCCCTCCCTTCCCCTCTGATCCTCTGTCTTGTTTCTCAAATTCCTCATAACAGTGAGATCATATGATAATTGTCTTTCTCTGATTGACTTATTTCGCTTAGCATAATACCCTCTAGTTCTATCCACATCGTTGCAAATGGCAAGATTTCTTTTTTGTGATGGTTACATAATATTCCATTGTGCATATATATATATATACATATATATATATATATATATATATATCTCACATCTTCTTTATCCATTCATCTGTTGAAGGACATCATGGCTCTTTCCATAGTTTGACGATTGTGGACATTGCTGCTAGAAACATTGGGGTGCACATACCCCTTCGGATCACTACATTTGTATCTTTGGGGTAAATACCCAGTAGTGCAATTGCTGGGTCATAGGGTAGCTCTATTTTCAACTTTTTGAGGAACCTCCATACTGTTTTCCAGAGTGGCTGCACCAGCTTGCATTCCCACCAACGGTGTAAGAGGGTTCCCCTTTCTCTACAACCTCGCCAACATCTGTAGTTTCCTGACTTGTTAATTTTAGCCATTCTGACTGGTGCAAGGTGGTATCTCACTGAGGTTTTGATTTGTTTTTCCCTGAGGCCAAGTGATGTTGAGCACTTTTTCATGTGTCTATTGGCCATTTGGATGTCTTCTTTGCAAAAATGTCTGTTCATGTCTTCTGCCCATTTCTTGATTGGATTATTTGTTCTTCGGGTGTTGAGTTTGATAAGTTCTTTATAGATTTTGGATACTAGCCCTTTATCTGATATGTCATTTGCAAATATCTTCTCCCATTCTGTCAATGGTCTTTTGGTTTTCTTGATGTTTCCTTTGCTGTGCAAAAGCTTTTTATCTTGATGAAGTCCCAGTAGTTCATTTTTGCCCTTGCTTCCCTTGCCTTTGGCGATGTGTCTATGAAGAAGTTGCTGCGGCTGAGGTTGAAGCGGTTGCTGCCTGTGTTCTCCTCAAGGATTTTGATGGATTCCTGGCTCACACTGAGGTCTTTCATCCATTTTGAGTCTATTTTTGTGTGTGGTGTAAGGAATTGGTCCAGTTTCATTCTTCTGCGTGTGGCTGTCCAGTTTTCCCAGCACCATTTTTGAAGAGACTGTCCTTTTTCCATTGGACATTCTTTCTTACTTTGTCGAAGATTAGTTGACCATAGAGTTGGGGGTCCATTTCTGGGCTCTCTATTCTGTTCCATTGATCTATGAGTCTGTTTTTGTGCTAGTACCATACTGTCTTGATGATTATAGCTTTGTAATAGAGCTTGAAGGCCGGAATTGTGATGCCACTAGCTTTGCTTTTCTTTTTTCAACATTCCTCTGGTTATTCGGGGTCTTTTCTGATTCCATACAAATTTTTGGATATTTGTTCCATTTCTTTGAAAAAGTTGATGGTATTTTGATACGGAATCCATTGAATGTGTAGATTGCTCTAGGTAGCATAGACATTTTCACAATATTTGTTTTTCCAACCCATGAGCATGGAACGTTTTTCCATTTCTTTGTGTCTTCCTCAATTTCTTTCATGAGTATTTTATAGTTTTCTGAGTACAAATTCTTTGTCTCTTTGGTTAGATTTATTCCTAGGTATCTTATGGTTTGGGGGGCAATTGTAAATGGGATCGACTCCTTAATTTCTCTTTCTTCTGAATGTTTTTGATGTATAGAAATGTCTGATTTCTGTGGATTGATTTTATATCCTGCCACTTTACTGAATTCCTGTATGAGTTCTAGCAGTTTTGGGGTGGAGTCTTTTGGGTTTTCCACATAAAGTATCATATCATCTGCAAAGTGTGAGAGTTTGACTTCTTCTTTGCCGATTTGGATGCCTTTTATTTCTTTTTCTTGTCTGATTGCTGAGGCTAGGACTTCTAGTACTATGTTGAATAGCAGTGGTGATAGTTGACATCCCTGCCATGTTCCTGACCTTAGGGGAGAAGCTTTCAGTTTTTCCCCATTGAGAATGATATTCGCTGTGGGTTTTTCATAGATGGCTTTTATGATACTGAGGTATAAACCCTCTATCTCTACACTGTGAAGAGTTTTAATCAAGGAAGGGTGCTGTACTTTGTCAAATGCTTTTTCTGCATCTATTGAGAGGATCATGTGGTTCTTGTTCTTTCTTTTATTAATGTACCACATTGATTGATTTGCAGATGTTGAACCAACCTTGCAGCCCGGGAATAAATCCCACTTGGTCGTGGTGAATAGTCCTTTTCATGTACTGTTGGATCCTATTGGCCAGTATTTTGGTGAGAATTTTTGCATCCATGTTCATCAGTGATATTGGTCTGTAATTCTCCTTTTTGATGGGGTCTTTGTCTGGTTTTGGGATCAAGGTAATGCTGGCCTCATAAAATGAGTTTGGAAGTTTTCCTTCCATTTCAATTTTTTGGAACATTTTCAGAAGAATAGGTATTAATTCTTTTTTAAATGTTTGGTAGAATTCCCCTGGGAAGCCATCTGGCCCTGGGCTCTTGTTTTTTGGGAGATTTTTGATGACTGCTTCAATTTCCTTACTGGTTATGGGTCTGTTCAGGTTTTCTATTTCTTCCTGAATCAGTTTTGGTGGTTTAAATGTTTCTAGGAATGCATCCATTCCTTCCAGCTTATTATTGCTGGCATATAATTGCTCATAATATGTTCTTAGAATTGTTTGAATTTTTTGGTGTTGGTTGTGATCTCTTCTCTTTCATTCATGATTTTATTTATTTGGGTCATTTCTCTTTTCTTTTTGGTAAGTCTGGCCAGGGGGTTATCAATCTTATTAATTCTTTCAAAGAACCAGCTCCTAGTTTTGTTGATCTGTTCTACTGTTCTTTTGGTTTCTAGTTCATTGATTTCTGCTCTGATCTTTATGATTTCTCTTCTCCTGCTGGGTTTAGGCTTTATTTGCTGTTCTTTCTCCAGCTCCTTTAGGTGTAGGGTTAGGTTGTGTATTTGAAAACTTTCTTGTTTGTGGAGAAAGACTTGTATGCTATATACTTTCCTCTTAGGACCATCTTTGCTGCATCCCAAAGATTTTGAACAGTTGTGTTTTCATTTTCATTGGTTTCCATGAATTTTTTAAATTCTTCTTTAATTTCCTGGTTGACCCATTCATTCTTTAGTAGGATGCTCTTTAGCTTCCATGTATTTGAGTTCTTTCCGACTTTCCTCTTGTGATTGAGTTCTAGTTTCAAAGCATTGTGGTCTGAAAATATGCAGGGAATGATCCCAGTCTTTTGGTACTGGTTGAGACCTATTTGTAACCCAGGATGTGATCTATTCTGGAGAATGTTCCATGTGCACTAGAGAAGAATGTGTATTCCGTTGCTTCAGGATGGAATGTTCTGAATATATCTATGAAGTCCATCTGGTCCAGTGTGTCATTTAAAGCCTTTATTTCTTTGTTGATCTTTTGCTTAGATGATCTGTCCATTTCAGTGAGGGGGGTGTTAAAGTCCCCTACTATTATTGTATTGTTGTCGATGTGTTTCTTTGATTTTGTTATTAATTGGCTTATGTAATTGGCTGCTCCCATGTTAGGGTCATAGATATTTACAATTGTTAGATCGTCTTGTTGGATAGACCCTTGAAGTATGATGTAGTGTCCTTCCTCATCTCTTATTATAGTCTTTGGTTTAAAATCTAATTTGTCTGATATAAGGATTGCCACCCCAGCTTTCTTTTGAGGTCCATTAGCAGGGTAAATGGTTTTCCACCCCCTCACTTTAAATCTGGAGGTATCTTTGGGTCTAAAATGAGTCTTTTGCAGACAGCATATTGATGAGTCTTGTTTTTTTATCCAATATGATACACTGTGTCTTTTGATTGGGGCATTTAGCCCATTTACATTCAAGATAAAAGATGTGAATTTAGTGCCATTGTATTGCCCGTAAGGTGACTGTTACTGTATATTGTCTCTGTTCCTTTCTGGTCTATGTTACTTTTAGGCTCTCTCTTTGCTTAGAGGACCCCTTTCAATATTTCTTGTAGGGCTGGTTTGGCGTTTGCAAATTCTTTTAGTTTTTGTTTGTCCTGGAAGCTTTTTATCTCTCCTTCTATTTTCAATGACAGCCTAGCTGGATATAGTACTCTTGGCTGCATATTTTTCTCATTTAGTGCTCTTGAATATATTATGCCAGTCTTTTCTGGCCTGCCAGGTCTCCGTGGATAGGTCTGCAGCCAATTTAATGTTTCTACCATTGTAGGTTACAGACCTTTTTTCTTGAGCTGCTTTCAGGATTTTCTCTTTGTCTCTGAGACTTGTAAGTTTTACTATTAGATGTCAGGGTGTTGACCTATTTTTATTGATTTTGAGGGGAGTTCTCTGTGCCTCCTGGATTTTGATGCCTGTTTCCTTCCCTAAATTAGGGAAGTTCTCCGCTATAATTTGCTCCAATATACCTTCTGCCCCTCTCTCTCTCTTTCTTCTTCTTCTGGGATCCCAATTATTCTAATACTGTTTCATCTTATGGTATCACTTATCTCTCGAATTCTGCCCTGGTGATCCAGTAGTTGTTTGTCTCTCTTTTTCTCAGCTTCTTTATTCTCCATCACTTGGTCTTCTATATCACTAATTCTGTCTTCTGCCTCATTTATCCTAGCAGTTAGAGCCTCCATTTTTTATTGCACCTCATTAATAGCCTTTTTTATTTCAACTTGGTTAGATTTTGGTTCTTTTATTTCTCTGGAAAGGGATTCTGTAGTATCTTCTATGCTCTTTTTAAGCCCAGCTAGTATCTTTATAATCATCATTCTGAACTCTAGTTCTGACATCTTACTAATGTCCGTATTGATTAAGTCCCTGGCAGTCATTACTGCCTATTGTTCTTTTTCCTGAGGTGAATTTTTCCATTTTGTCATTTTGTCCAGGGAAGAATAGATGAGTGAGAGAACAAAATGCTAAAAGGGTAACAACGACCTCAGAAAAATATACACTAAAATCAGAAGAGACCCAAAACCAGGGGGAGCAAGTGGGAGGGGGAGAAAGAGAAGAAAAAAAAAGAATATGATCAGGTTGGTGAATAAAACAGAGCCACACACTAGATTTTGGGTGTATTTTGGTCTGTTAGAAGAAACTACCTCCCAAAATTTTAAAGAAAGAAAAAAATAATAAGGGTAAATATGATGAAGGGATGGAATATGACTGTAAATATGAAAATTAAAAAAGATTTTAAAAAAGGAATTGATAAGAAGTTGGTTGAAAAAAGAAAGAAGAAAAATTAGAAAAATAAAAGGAGAGAATGTGATCAGGCGGGTGACTAGAACAAAGCCATACACTGGAGATTTAGGGTATATTTTGAAAAGAAGAAACTTTATCCCAAATATATATATTTGTATAGAAGAAACTATATCCCAAAATTTTAAAGAGAGAAAAACATATATATAGAAAAAATAAGGTTAACTACAATGAAGGGCTAGAATATGACTCTAAAAGTGAAAATTAAAAAAGATTTTTAAAAAAGGAATTGATAAGATGTTGGTTGAAAAAGGGAAAAAGAAAAATTCAGAAATAATAGAAAAAGAAAAAAATAAAAATTTAAAAAATTAACTTTGAAAGACTAAAGAATCATGGGGAAAAGGCCATGAATTCTATATGCTGTATTCCCCTAGTGCTGGAGTTCTGCCGTTCTCATTGATTGGTAAACTTGGTCTTGTCTGGATGTTCTTACTGATCTTTTGGGGTAGGGGCCTGTTGCCATGGTCCCCAAATGTCTTTGCCAGAGGCAAAATTGCCCCACCCTTGCCGGGTCCAGGCTAAGTAATCTGCTCGGGTTTGCTCTCGGGAGCTTTTGTTCCCTGCAAGCTTTCCATACAGCTTTGGAGGACGACAGTGAGAATGGTGGCCTCCCAATCTCTGCCCCGGAGGAGCCGAGAACTCAGGGCCACACTCCACAGTGAGCCCCCAGAGAAAAGCAGTCAATCATTCCCGTCTCCCCAGTCTCCGGCCACACTCCATGCTCACCCGGCCTGTGACTGAGCATTTCTATCTCTGGCACACCACCCCAAGTGGAGTCTCCAAAGCCAGCACGTTCCTGCAGTGCACTCCCACACCACTCCTCCCGGGGGAGGAAAGGGAGTCTTCCCGGATCTGCCACTTGTTGGGTCCCTGCTGGAAGAGCAGTGGCCCGACTGTGCCACGGATCACAGTTTATGGCAACCCTGAACTGAGAGCCCACTCCTCGGCTCCATCTCTGCAGCCGGCTTCCCTGCTCCAATACCTGGGAGCTCTGCCGCACTCAGGCACCCCTGGTCTTTCTGTGACCCTGAGGGTCCTGAGGCCACAGTATCCCAACGAGGGTTTTACTCCCCCGATTAGCCACTGGAGTGATGCCCCTCAGCAGAGCAGACTTCTAACTAAAAGTTCTGATTTTGTGCTCCTATCACTTGCCGGTACTGGCTGACGGAGGCATCCTCCCCCTGCAGTCTGTCTTCCCAAATATCACCTTGGATTCACTTATCTGCACGTCCTACCTTCCAGAAAGTGGTCGCTTTTCTGTTCATAGAATTGCTGCTATTCTTTTCTCTGATCTCCTGTTGAGTTCGTAGGTGTTCAGAATAGTTTGATACCTATCTAGCTGAATTCCTGGGACCAGACGAAATTTAGGTCTCCTACTCCTCTGCCACCTTGCTCCTCCCCTGCAATGGGACATAATTATACTAAAAATTATTCATCTTTTATCTGAGATTCAAATTTAATTGGGTGTTCTGTTTTGTATTTGCAAAACCTGGCAACCCTAGGCTTACCTCACTCTTAATACAAAGAATGCTGTTTAGGGGTGGCAGATCCACTTTAATGAGGTGCTGAGAGAGTGGATTAATAAGGTGCTCATGACTAACCACAGGTAGTTTAACTCTCTTCTAAACAAGGTGGCACTGGGGCACCTGGGTGGCTCAGTCGGTTAAGCGGCTGCCTTCGACTCAGGTCATGATCCCAGGGTCCTGGAATCAAGCCCCGTGTTGGGCACCCTGCTCAGCAGGGAGTCTGCTTCTCCCTCACCCTCTGCCTCTCTTCCCAGTTTGTGCTCTCTCTCAAATAAATAAATAAAATCTTTAAAAAAAAATTAAAAAGGTGGCACTAATTAAATGCAGTCTTAGTTTTTGTTGGCATTGTTGGTGGTGTGTGTATGTATAGTCACTTAGTTTGGATGTTTGCTTGTATGTTCACTGAATAGGATATGCAGATCCGGGCCATGGCTGAGTTGC
Organism: Callorhinus ursinus; assembly: GCF_003265705.2. Lineage (NCBI taxonomy): Eukaryota > Metazoa > Chordata > Mammalia > Carnivora > Otariidae > Callorhinus > Callorhinus ursinus. The sequence goes on along the minus strand of NW_027397064.1, from coordinate 57,635,187 downwards.
TTGAGGGAACACAGGAGTAGCTAAGGGTTGCCATTGGCTGGTCTTCCTATGTCTTCCCCTGCCCTGTGCTCAGCCTTTCTGCTAAGTAAACAGTGAACTAGCCAGAGAATGTTTGAAGTGGCCCCCAGTTATCAGTCTGCCTAGGGCAGTCACACATCTCTGGTGGACACGATTAAAAATATGGTGGGTAAGAGTGCAGTCAATGGACCAGGTTCCAGTTCTGACTCCTTCCTCTGACTGAGAGATTGGGGGAAAGTTACTCAATACTTCCAGGCTCAGTTTTCCCATCTGCAGGATAATAATACCTACCTTAAAAGGGTATTGTGAGGATTAAATGAGTTAATTTATGTAAAGCAAGTGTTGACCTCTAATAAGAATACAATAAATGGCAGCTGCTATTTTTACTGTTATTTTCCAAAACAATGCATGCCAGATTGTATTGAATTGGCTACCTAGGGTATTTCAATGTACCAACCTTGAGGAGAGTATCATGGTGACATAAAGTAGGCACTGGATGAATGCTAAGGTGAAGAATGTTGCCATTTATCATAACCCTCACTCCCCATTGGTTCCTGAACAATCACACTTGCAGAACTGGTTCCTTAGGCCAGAACTTCCCAACTGAAGTGCAGGTCCTTAGGCCTGAGGGATTGATTCCCTCAGCCTTCGAGGTGGCCTGAGCATTAGCAGGTGGCTTGGGAACATGGATCTGTTTATCTCAGCCATTTTCCATGAGCACCATGACTTTTAAAAAGGTTGGAAGGCTCTGTTAGGCTGTAATGTAAAATGTTCAGTGGTTACAGAGTTATATCTATAGTTTGGTACAATTTGTGAAAAGTAAAACAGGTTTTAGATTTTAGCTAGCTAGCCTGCTAGATAAAGATTGATTGGAAAGACATGCAGTAGATTGAGGCTGTTTGAGGAGGTTATAATTGTGGGTGATTTTTTCCCCTAATGATTTCCCCAAATGCATTTATGTAATTAAGAGAGGAAATAAGTGTTATTTTTAAAACTTTTTAATTTTTAGTGTTATTTTTAAAATGTTAATTTACATGCACCTGCAGGCAAGTGGACTCCTAACAATGAGGTAAAAGTACAATTGTTATATCATGAACAATAAAGCCACCTTCAGTGAGGGTTAGATAAAAGTATACATTTAATCTATGAAGAAAAATGTGTTTCTCAAGGAAAAATAAAAAACTTTGTCCATCCAGGAGAAACTAATAACTGTTGAAATTTAGACACCGATACAAAGAGAATTTTTGAATTCAAAGAATAAAAAAATCAACATATTTAAAATAGACTAAAAATTATTTTAAAATTCATTATAAAATGAATTTAGTGAGCTAAGGATTCACTAAATACTACTGTGTTTGTTGAATGAATATGTGAATAACCAAGCACCTGCTGTATGCCAGGGCTCTGCTAAGCAACCAGTGTCAGATGTGTGTGGTCCCTGTGCTAAAGTTGCCGGTGGTCTGGGAGAAGAGTCAAGTTTATTTTCTTACCAAAGCATTTTGTGTTTTTTATTTATTTGTACTGCTGGGTTATAAAGCCAGGATTACTAATTTGTCTTAAACACCTGCTTCCTGAATTTGCTAAGTGCCCAGCTCTTCTAGGAAATGTCAATAACCACTTTTTGATCTCTTTCTTAAACTCATTAAATTGACTTCCATCTGAATGGCTGGAATCTTCTCCTTCTTATTTAGTATTCTTGGCCCACCCAGAAATGCAGTGCCACTCTTTGTGCATTTTCATTGCTTTTCAAAGATCATTCCTATTGGCTTGGCATTTTTTTCCCCCATAAAAGTTTATCAGTGCCTGAAGAATTCAGATCTTTTATTGTATAAGATGATGTATTAATATGAGAAGGAATCAATATTGTAAACAAGTGGTCATGCCACATGAGAAACAAACCATAATGATAAACACATATAAAAAGATTACTATTATAATCAAATAAAACCACAATAAAAATGATCTGGCACCTTTTATGATTTACATATTTGTTCTTGGACAGCAGTGTAATTAGGGACAAATGGTTCATATGATGTTCAAGTAAATGACTATAATTAGGATCACTTCCATGCAGTTAAGCCACATTTTTAGTTTTCCTCATTCCATGTACCCTTTCATCATCTTCACACACCCCCTGACACTTGCAGATGGGAAAAGACAAAGGTCTGGAATCTTACTCATCAACAGCTGGAGTGCCCTGTTGTCCATCTCTCCCTGCCTTAACCCTGAGAGTCCCTGTGTCCTCTTGCTGTGCCTCCTCTGCCATCCCAACCCCCCTTCTCCCAACACTCAGAGCTGCATCCTGCTCTGCCCCACCATCCTGGAGTGGTGGAATGGGGCAGCAGAAGCTTGAAAGCCAGAAGAATGAAGATTGCCTAGTTACATGGGGAGGGAGACAAACTGACCATATAATCACTCATTGGTGAGTGAGGAAGGGAGAGGACTGTGAATTATACAAATTGTCTCTGCTTCCCTGATATCGAGGAGAGTACCTGCAGACAGGTGGAATGAGAGGTCATGTAAGTAAAGTACGTGTATAATTTATTGTCCAAACTAGGCTACTTTTGAGAGTGAATGGGGGAGTATTAGTAATTTCACTGGGACTATAGGTATGAGCCATGATTGTCTCAGGGAAAACTGGATTTAGAGTCACGCTATTTCTAAGTGGGCATTGGAGAGAGAAGGAGAAGAGAGTTATGATTACTGTCACACCTGAATAAACATGACATATAGAGCCCTAGGGCTCTGTCCTAATTAGTCTCTATACCTTTTGTCACTTTCTCTTTTAGTTCATTCCCTGTGAGAAGATGGGTTTTCCAAATTATGGCTCTAGTTTTTTTCAGTGTCCTTCAAATCTCCACTGGTCCCCCATGGTTAGCAGAATAAAGTCTGTACCCTCACCAGCTGGCATTCCAGCCCTGTCCCATAGGGTTCCAATCTTATTTCTCAGTTTTCCTCTTTGAGAAACCATTGGAACTTCTAACCATTGGGACTACTGACTACTCTTGGCCTTTAATTTCTTATCTCCATGTCTTTGCTTGTGCTTTCTCATCCGGTTGCCTGGAAACCTACTTTCTGTTTGTACTTACACAATTTCTGCCCACTTTCCATGACCCAGCTCAATTTTCAGCTAAAATGCTGTGGGAAGCTGAGAAGTGGAAGAAAAACATTCTCTGTGAAGCCTTCTCTACTCACTTTTGTCTTGTCTAGCTTTCAATCCCCAGGAGTTTTTATATAGGTATCTGTGTACCTTTATATGCACCCACAAGACTGCTTTCATCCTTGCATTATCATCATTTAGATAGAGGTCTTAGATCCCCTTATAGATCAGAAGTTGCTTTAGGGCATAATCAAAGTATCATTCTTCCTGTAATTCTCAAAAGCTTTGCACTTGGTCCGTACACAGCAGACTTGTTGAATGAAAGAGATTAGAGACTGAAATTCAGAATTCTAATGTTCTTTATCTTTGCTTGGGTGAAGAAAAGCTGTGGGACAAGGGTACTTCCTGTTTTGCTTGCTCAGAGACTTGGGACTGGTGTGGGTGTGAGCATCTAATTCTTGCTGGCCCTGGGAAGTGGCTCCTTGTTCCTTACAGGAGGACTAGAAGAGGTGGACCAGCTTCTGGCATTTAGGAAGGCTGTTATGACCTCTCAAACTAGAGCTACGTGTTGGGTATAGAGAGTCACAATATCCTGTTACTAAATGGACTATACATGGCTATAACAAGGCCTCTCTCTGATATAGGCATTGGTCAGCCACTGGCTTTGGGAACTCTGTCTCTAGGCATCTTATTGCCTGGGTAGTCATAATTTCTGGATGCAATCATTCAAACTTGACTGAAATTATATGCAAGGGTGGCTTTCTTTTTATTAAACCAGCATTCTAGACACCAGCCTACCTGGTTTGGACTATTAATTCTGATCACGTTGAAAACCAAAATGACTAACAGTATAAAGAAAGACTGTCAAATTGAATCTTCGCCCCTGACTAATCATAATCCCTGCCATATGTCCTTGGCACAAATCGTGTTGCTGCCTGGGGCAGTTCATCCTCCGCAGTGAGGCGTGCTGGAAATTTGTGTTGGTGAGGACTGTTCTTGCCATTTTACACTCCAAAAGGGTACGAGAAGCTGTTTCCAAAAAGAATTAATTTCAAGGCATCTATTTTCCCTGGTATTCCTAGGGTTGGAACTATAGAAATAAGGTGTCTTAGATTTGGTGGGTATGACACAAGGTTTTAGTCTAACAAAAATCCATCAAAAAAAAATCTATTTTCTCTACTAGCCAACTCTAGATTTATTTAACAGTTTATTCACTATTAAAGCTTAAGCAGTGTGAAAGAAAAGAGAATTTGTGTCTGTAAGAAATGCATCCTACTCTGCACTAAGTAATCTTTAGTTTACTAAAACTTTAGCTGACAGGACCCTATACTACATAATCTCTAGTTTATAGGCAATAGCTAGCTATACCATATAGAAAACATTATTCCAACCAAATTCCTGAGTGTATTTTGACTTACCAATTGATCTGGAAGCCCCAGTCCTATTGGGTCAAGGTATTTAGATTCTAAGATGCAAAGTAATTATAGAGCATAGCACCTGACTTATTTTTATTTATTAATTATTTGTTGGCTCTCTACATAATTTCTCTAGACTTTTCTAAAGATGGACAACATCGAGAGATACTTTACCCTCATAGCTCCCTTTTAGATACGAGGAAGCCAAAAGTAGAGAGGTTCAGTAACTGCTTGAGGTAGTATAGCTTGTTAGTTGTAGTGCTAATGTGAGTGACGTAGTATCACTTCTACCACATTCCTTTGGTCACAAAGTCAGCCTAGATTCATGAGGAGGGGAAATAAGTCCCAATTCTTGATAGAGATCATGGCAAAGCATGTGTGGCCATCTTTAACATACTATACTTATTAAGTAGAAATTTTGCTTCACAACATTTTAGGCTCTTTGTGGGTATTTACTGCCTTTTTAATTGAAAAAATTTTAGCCATTCTTTCTTCATTTTTTTTCTTTTCTATTTTCTCTCTCTTTTCTTTCTGAACCTTCAATTACATGTAGGTTAAACTCTTGATATTATTCCACAGGTCAATGAATCTCCATTTATTATTTTTTATCCTTTTTTTTTTCTCTTCATGCTTTAGTTGGGATAGTTTCTACAGCCTGCCTTAAGATTCACCGTTTTGTTTTTCTGCAGTGCCCAATCCACTCTTAAGCCCATCTAGTGAATTTTTTCCTTTTTTCATATTTATAATGGTTGTTTTAAAGTCCTTGTTTGGTATTTTCACTATGTCTGGGTCATCTCTGGATCTGTTTCTCTTGACATTTTCTGCTTATGAGTCACATTTTTTGTTTGTTTGTTTGTTTCCATGCATATGTAGTGATTTCTGATTGTATGCTGGAGATTATGAGCTCTCATACTGAAAGTCTCGGATTTGTTACTTTCTTTTATTAAAACTTATTTTTGAGCCTTGTTAGGGTAGTTCTAGGTCTAGTTCTAGAATGGCTTTTTTGGAGTCTCAGTTGAATGTCCAGGGTGATCAGTGAGATCTGTCTACTCTCGCTGGTTAGAGCTGCTATATCTCTCAGCACTGTGTGACCTCCAGAATCTCCATTCAGCTTCTACTCCTTAGGAACTATTGTCTACCAGGCCTCTCCATGAGTATTGACCTGCACATTTGCCGTTAATGACTCAAAAAGACCCCTATGCTGAATTTTGGAGCTCTTTCTAAGAACAGCTCCCTTCTCTTTGGTTTACTTCACTGCAGACTCCAGCCATGTCAGCATCCATCAATTGCTGCCCCACCAGCTCCATGAGACTGCCATGCTCTACTTGGGCTTTCTTTCCTTGCCTGTGTTCCAGAAAGTGACCCAGGCAAAGCCCCAGAGCTATCGTGTGGATTACCACTTGTATTCTCCTTCTTTCTGGGATCATAGTCATGTGTTACCTGTTAGCCCAACATCTGAAAGCAGTTGCTTCATGTGTTCAACTTTTACATTGTTTACTGTGGAAGGGTTAGTCTGGCACCAGTTATTCATCATAACAGAAACAGAAGTTCTCTTCTTATATTGAAACAATAGATTTTTTTTAACAAATAGGACATTTATTATATTTTATTTTATTATTATTATTTTTTTAAAGATTTTATTTATTTATTTGACAGGTAGAGACTCGGAGAGAGAGGGAACACAAGCAGGGGGAGTGGGAGAGGGAGAAGCAGGCTTCCTGAGGAGCAGGGAGCCCAATGCGGGGCTCGATCCCAGGACCCTGGGATCATGACCTGAGCCAAAGGCAGACGCTTAATGACTGAGCCACCCAGGCGCCCCAGGACATTTATTCTATTTTAAAAAACATATATTGCCATTCTACATTATGTTCAACAAATGACTCATCTGCAGCATCAAATATAGAGATGATTTTGCTAGCAAACTAAAGACACCTATAGGGCTTTCTTTGACTGTTGGCTTGAAACCCCTTGGTTTTAGGTCAAAATGGTACCTACTTTGACATGCCAAGTTCTTTATTCTGTCTTGGGTTCTTTGCTGAAAGCCCTGGAATTCTGTTATCTAGTCTTATGAGAACTGAGCACTTAAGCTTCCATAATCTCATCACTGATCTAGAGATCTGTCTTCACCCAATGGGTCCGCATACCAGTTTTTCTATTCCTATCTGTTATTTATCAATTAAGGTAAAATTTAGGCCCACTCCCCCTAATTTAAATATACTTATATCCATTACAGGTATTGTGGGGCAGGAGAGATTAGTTACCACAACAAGAGCCTGAGTATCTCCATGCAATAATAATAAACTCCCTTGTAGTTGTTGCTGTTATATTGTGTATTCTAGTTTAGAACTATTTTGAATTTAATGGACTGCTCTGAGTGCATCTCTTTTGGAAAATCGTATCTGTTCTCTTTGTTTTTGGGATATGGCTTTAGAACTGCATTATTTCCGTTTCCCATGTAGTTTTTACCTTCAGAAAAGGCTGAGTAATATCACATTTTTGAATATTTAGGTTTCCTTAATTGGTCATGAAAATTAGCATGGGCTTACATGAGAAAAAATAAAAATGGGTCCTCTAAGAAATCTTGGTGTATACATAGGCTGTTACTGAAATGATTCTTTGTGCATTTTTTCACTTGAGAACACCAGTAGTCTGAGAATTCGTTATTACTCTGATTTGGTAAGGGTGGTAGAGAACAGCAAAAATTTTGTAGACAGTTTCTTATCCAAAAAGTAATCTAATTTTCTTTGAAATACTAACTTTTTAATAATAATACACTCACATATATAAATACAACAAGCACAAAAGTATATTTACTCTTCAGCAGTGTTCATTGGGCACCTACTATATGCTAGACACTGTTCCAGGTACTGGAGCTATAGCAGTAATCCAAACAGAAAAAAATCCCTGCCTTCCTGGAGCTTACATTCTAGTGGAGGCAATCACTATAATAGTAATTATTGTTACTATAAATACTATGTTAGGAAGTGTTAAGTGCTGTAGAAAAAAAAAAAAAAGAATGTTGGGTGAAAGTGGGTCAGGTACTGCCGAGAGAGCTGAGTTAAGCAGAGCGGGCAGGGCAGGCTCACTGAGAAGAGAATCTGTGCTCAGACTTGCAGTAGGCGAGGGGTGAGTCGCGCCGGCATCTGGGGACAGAGCGTCCCCGGCAGAAGGAATAGCCGTTGCAAAAGCTCTGAGGTGGCCAAAGGCCTTCAAGGTGCAGCAAAGACACCTGCGTGTCTGGAGGAGGAAGAGGGGAGTAGTGGAAGATGAGGCTCCAAAGGAAATAGGTATCAGGCTTGGGGGACAGACTATCCACTATTGTGGTACCATACCCACTTCTCTTTTAAAGCCAGAGATTTCCAACCAGCTGATCCAGTAAGGAGAGGTGTTTTCAAAACTCCCTGCAAATAAAACCTTTAAAAGGTGGGGAGGGGCACCTGGGTGGCTCAGTCAGTTAAGCATCTGCCTTTGGCTCAGGTCACAATCCCAGCGTCCTGGGATCGAGCCCCAATGTTGGGCTCCCTGCTCGTCCGGGAGCTTGCTTGCTTCTCCCTCTCCTCCCCGCTCATGCTCTCTATCGCTCTCTCTGTCTCTCTCTTTCAAATAAACAAATAAGTAAAATCTTAAAAAAAAAACAAAAAACCTCCCTGCTAAATCTTTAAAAAACAAAACAAAACAAAAACTCCCTGCTAAAAATGCTCTTCCCTCCACTGCTTCTCATGGGCTTGTTTCCTGTGCCTCAGGCGGGTTGAGAGGGATAAAAGATTGAGAATCACTCTTCTTAGGTAAAGTAAATTCCTCCTTGCCTCTGCCCCCATCCTCCCTATTCTTCCTTTCTTTCTCCTTCGAGGGTGTCCTTCTGGGCGCCCAGAAATGGAGAGCACTAAGAAAAGAGGATTATCAGAAGGCTCCAATTCAAGAGATTCCTATTTTCTAATCCTCATGACCTAAGGCCCTGAGGGCTCTCCAAATATTTACTTATAGCAGTGGCAGTTTTCTGAACAGAGTCATCTCAAATTTGAGTATAGCACTAGGTACTGTGGAGTGATTTTTGAGAGCCTCTGCTTACTATGGTGACAATTACATAGAAGAAAAAAAGCCATCATCTCAAAGTGACCTGGAAAGTATTTTAAAGAAGCATCAATTATCTGAGTCATGCCAGAAGCCATTTTAAAAATTTAAGTAACCAAAAGAAATTATTTTCAACTTAATGCTGGTAGAGCAAGTGTATTGCCTAGGGAAAATATGAAAACTTTATGTGCTCTTTGGGGTCCAGTAAGCAATTTGGCTGGGGTCCTGGACCTCTGGCTGGGGGTGTGTTGTAGAGAGACTTATGCCCAGCATGAAGATCCTGTACTGAGTTTAGATGCTCATGTACCATCAGAGAAAATTTTTTAAAAGGGTCTGTTAAAATCGGACAAGCCTGTACTTTGATTTTATATTTTCATTTTAATTGTAATAAGACAAATGGCAGCACACTGAGCCTAGTCAAAAAAGGTTTCTCTCTTTCTCTTCTCACTAACAACAGCAGGGTTGGCATTATTTAGATGTTAGCAGGGCTATTCCTGCCCTCTGCCTGAAGGCAGGCTCTTTCAACTGCCTGAATAGTCTTGGGCCCCAGACCTGGCATCTCTCACCATGGGACAGATGACAGAGTGGTCGTCCGTGAAAGGGAGGTGGCGGTATTCTGACCCCTAGTATTGCTCTGCTAGGGCCAAAATGGTAGTCCAGAGTGATCTGCAGGCACAACTCTCTTATTTGGGACACCAAGGGGGCAGTTTTTACTTTACTCTTTCATAAAGACATAAAAGCAAGCAGGCCTGATTTCTAGACAGGAAGGCATGAAGGCCAGGAATTTGCAGACTTCATGTGCTCTGCTCCCTGATGGCAGATGTGCGGGCCATATTTTGGAAGGGTCACAGAGATCTTGGTGTGCCTTGTGACAGTCAGTCTTAGCTGTGAGGATAAAAAGCTGCAGTTGTTCCTGGGTCTCAGGATCCATCAAGGGGATTTTTTTTGAGTCACCCTGAACACGGGCTGAATCAGGAGCGTAGAGATGATTTTGGCCATTGAATGAGTTGAGGGATGTGTGTGTGCGTGTGTGTGTGTGTGTGTGTGTTTAAAGAAAAAGAGATTTTCACTGGTACCTGTTAAAGATGGCAAGCAGACTTTATACAGGACAATAGGATTTTACAGTTGGGGTGGGAGATTAGGCTCAACTCTGAGTATAGCTTGGGCGAGTGGGAATTTATGGTCAAGGAGCGGGGCAGAGGCGGTGGTCAGGGGGTAGAAAATTACTAAGAGGAAACATCAGCAGTAAGGGGAGATTTGGCTAAACTGACCTAACAGGATTCTTGCTGAAGACAAGGCTGATCAGATTATCACCTGGGGGATGTTGGAGGATGAGAAACCAGATCCAATGTCAAAGTGGTCATATATGGAGGGTGGGAGGGTCTGGTTACATGGACTTGGCAGGGTTCTTGCTAAAACTGCATTTTACAAGGAAAGGCACAGATGGGCCTAAGAAAAGATTTGGAAGTCTAAGTAAATTTGGTCAACAAACAATCTTGGTCAGCATGTATGTGTGTGTTTGTGTATGTGTGTTTGTACATTTGTGTGTGTGTGTGTATCTGTGTGTGTATGCATCTCTGTATGTCTGTGTGCCTGTGTGTATGTGCCTCTGTGTGTGTGTGGTGTGTGGTGAGGGGTTGGTGAGTAAGAAACTCATTCAGCCGATCTCCAGGGGAAGAGCTGTAGCAATACACTACATTTTTAGAACTAAATGACCAAACAGTGGTGGGTCTGTAGTCATAAAAAGACAAATTCAAGAAAGGACTGATTTTAGGAAGAATTTACAATAATGCCTGCATTAAGTCTTTCTAGAACTTTCATCCTTCAATGATGTCTTCTTAAGCGATCACTTCTTAAGTGATGTTCCTCTTCCTCTTCCTATTCCTTTTTCCTATTTTTTTTTAAAGATTTTATTTCTTAATCTGACAGAAAGATATAGCGAGAGAGGGAACACAAGCAGGGGGAGTGGGAGAGGGAGAAGCAGGCTTCCCACTGAGCAGGGAGCCCGATGCGGGGCTCGATCCCAGGACCCTGGGATCATGACCCGAGCTGAAGGCAGACGTTTAACCATCTGAGCCACCCAGGCGCCCCCCCCTTTTCCTATTTTAATTGTGATTCTTACCACATTTCACCTTGGTAATTGATGTACGTGTACAAATCTTCCTAATTCAGTTTTAGCTTCCTTGGTGCAGGAGCCATGCCTTGAGTGCCTTATTCTCCCCTCATATACTAAGTAAATATTTGCAGATTGAATGAACGCATTTTCAACACCTTCTTTCTGAATTTTGTTGACATTGTCGGTAAAACTTGTAATTAGTAAAGAGTAAACCTTTCAGTATTCTAAGTGGTTAATGATCATATAATTAAAATGATAACATGATAAGTGGTAAACATCTTGAGTTTCAAAGATTTTTGATATATCCATGTCATCATTGGCAGTATAAATACACATGATTTTAGTATATTAATACTCATCTAACCTCTGTGTCAAATGTTTTTGCTGGTAAAATAGGGTTCATAATACCTGCTTCATCTAACAGGGCTGTGATGATGAAAATTTTCAAAGCCCTTTGGAAAGTTAATTGTGTTACAAAAAGACCGAGATTGTCAAGCACATAGTGTTTGAGATCTTACGGTTGTTATAATAGAGAAAGAGAAAAACATACATGCACATCTCTCTATAAAAGCTTCAAAAGGCACATGAGAATAATAGTACATGTTTTTAAGTACTTTTTTCCTTGTTTTCATTGAATACTTTTTTAAAAACTTCTTTGTGGCTAATAATGATAATGAAGATGATGGTACTACTACTAATAATAATAGCTTCTGTAGCCTTTTATAATTTATAAAATTATAAAATTACTGCATTATCTTGGATTTAACAGTTTCTTTAGGGGAGAGGACTGGCTCTTATACCCAAAGTTACGGTTGAAGAAATGAGTCAAAACCAACCGCAGTCATTTTAATACAAATGTATTTGTTAACATTACACCCAATGTTCTGAAATACATTTACTAATTTTCACAAGACGTCTGGAAATTAAAAAAAAATACAAATAAAGTATTTGAGGAAATAAAGCATTCTATACATTCCCACAAGATGACAGTACTACTATAGTATATGTTAGTGTTGTCCATTTCCTGGCTGAGCCTTCTGTTTATGATTGTGGGAAGGCAGCTGGGCAGAGAGCAGTTCTCCCGCCCCCTCTCCCATTCCCTCCTCTCTTCCCATACTTTGCACCCCCACAGTTCTGACTGTTGGGTGTTGGAATCCGCTGTCCTGGAGGTTCCCCAGAGCTTTTGCAGGTGTTAGCACTGAGGGGTTTACTTAGCAGATTGACGAGGGGGTGGCCTTCCACATGGCAAGGGGTTTACCAATATTGATTATCACGTAGCCAAACAACAGTAGTCATCTAAGGGGAGATGTTTTTGCTAATTTTGTGGTTATTGCACATTTTTTCTCACAAATGCCTATGTGTTATTATTTTGTGCTTTAATTAGTGCCTAGATAATCCTAAATTGACTGGATTAAGATTCAAGGGTATATTAAACTTTCACATTACCTAATGAAGGCAGGCAGCACTGAGAATCCAGAACCTTTGCTATCTCTTGCACACCTAACTTTGGTGGTTCTGATGTGTGTCTTCTCTGTGCAGTAAAATAAGATCCAGACCACAATATAATGGATACCGTCATTGCAGTACTTACCATACAGTATTCTAATTTTGGTTACATGACTCCCTTCCCCAGTGGATTGTAAGCTCCTTGTGGATAGGGTTGTATCTTGTTTACCCTTGTTCTTCTAAGGAAAGGTATCTAATGTACAGCAGGAAAGCAGTAAACGAATGTGCATTCATTAAAAGATGTGTTTGGCAGAGAGTCATTTAAAATTCCATAGATTTTGATAATTCATACCACAATGTGAAGTCTTATTTATTTGAATGCCATTAATTTGAAATCTAGATGTGACAAAAAGTTACGTGTTAAAACCACTCTTCTCAAGATCATACATGCATTCTAGGAAAATGATATTTTTGGATCCTGCTAAATAGACATTATTTACCATTACAATTTATACAGTATTTAAAATAATTACATTTTATCAGAAATATTTTTAGTTTGTGCCTTTTGCTAACTTAGATGGGTTAACATCTGTCTCACCTTGCTATCGGAGTTAGAAAGTTTTCAATGACAGACTGAAATTCATTCTGGAAGAACCGAAGAACCACAGAAGAAAAATACCAAAACAAAGTAGGAAAACAGTGAATCGGTGGTTTATAAAAGATGAGACCCAAATAGTATATACCAAATGAATGAATAAATGAATGACAGTATCTCCAAGAAGACAAAAGTTACATGCATAAAATGTGAACTATTCACATCATGAAATAAGAGACCAAAAAGCAATATTATCAATTGGCTTTCAGAGAAGAGAGGCAAGGTTGTAAGGAAAAGCTCCACGAAGGAAATGAACCCTAAGCTGGTCATAAGGAAATGAGTCAATGTGAGAAAATAACTTCATATCTGCATTTTCTTTATTGCGGTGGAACACATTACCACAAACTTAGTGGCTCAGAACAGCATACGTTTATTATCTGGCCATTTCTATGGGGCAGGATCCAGGACATGCTTGTCTGAATCCTCTGCTCAGGGTCTTAAAGGCTGAAATCACGGTGCTAACGGGGTGATGTTCTTTTCTGGGGCTTGGGGACATCTTTACACGCACATAGTTGTTGGTGGAATTCAGTTCCTTGCAGCTGTAGGATGGAGATCCCTGTTTTCTTGGCTGGCTGCTAGCCAGGGGTCTCCCATACTCCCATATTCCCACCTTGCCACTCTCCTCCAACATGGCAGCTTCCTTCCTCAAGGCCGCCAGCAAAAGAAGCTCCTGCTTCTTCCACCCTCTTTCAAATGATCCACTTGATTCTGTCAGGCCCACTTGGGAAAAATCTCCCTTTTGATGAACTTGAAGCCAACTGATTAGAGACCTTCATTATATCTGCAAAATCTCTTTACCTTTGCCATATATCATAACATAATCGTGAGAGTGATAGCTTACACTTTTGCCGTGCTCTATTGACCAAAAGCAAATTACAGCTCCTGCCCACACTCAGGGGGATTGTACAAGGATGTGGGTCATTGGGGGTCACCCTACGTTCCTGCCTACCACAGTGTCTTCTTTTGTAAGAGCATGTTTTAAAAGTGAGGGTCTTTCTTTCTTTCAATCTCTCTCTCTTTCTTTCTTTCTCTCTTTCTTTCGTTAAAGATTTAAAAAAAAAAAATGAGCCCTGGGTGTCACATGCCAGGCTAAGGAAAAGAACTTCTTTGAACTTGGAGCCTTTACTTATTTCTACTTGGGGGACCAGCTGTACATAGTTATTAAGGGAATGGAAAGGATCCTAGAGTGAGTTATAATTAGAGAAGCCCACATCATCATTTTGAAACACTGTAAGAGCTTCCTAACTGGTCTCTTACCTGCTGGTCTTTACTCCCTCACATCTGCCTTGACTTGCCAAGGTGATCTTTTCAAATGCACATCCAACCCTGCCACTACCCTTCTTAAAACGCTTGTGCTGGCTACTAGATGGAACCAAGCTCTCCATCCTCCTAGGAAGGGGCTGCCATGCTGTTTAGCTTCATGTCCCAACACAAGCTTCATGTGCCCTTCATTCACAATCAACTGAGGCAGTGGCAGGAGAGGCTGAGAGGAGGGGATGGGTTTGAAAGGCATTGAGTAGGTAGAACTACCTGGGTATGCTGAGGTTGAGGATGAGGCTGCTCCGTGCATGCCAATAGGAGTGCGGATGCAGTAGCAAATGTAGGAGAGAAGAGTTAGTTTGAGGTCACCCTAGAACATCATCACACACTAAGGACTTGTTGCAGGCATGACCTCCACAGAGATGAGAATCCATGCGGCATTAGGAAATTGTGGGGTCACAAGAGAAGAGGGACAACAGAAGGACTCCCCCGGTGGTAGGTTACAGAGGTGGGATAGTAAAGATGTTAGTTTACAGCTGAGTGCAGTTTTCCGCATTCCAGGAAGTACCGAGTAAAAACAATGACAGATAAAACATTGCTTTTCATTGTTTCTGTGGGCGACATTAATAGGACCTAATTTGGGGATGCCTAAAGAAAATATCAGGAAGAGAGGTTTCAAAGTTGTCCTGGTTATCTCAAATTAACTTTGTCTTTTCAAGTGTCTTTGGTCACCTGGCCTTTCACAGTCTGGTTACAAATCTTGAAGTTCTTTTATGCTTGTTTTGGACTGTATGGAAGTACCTAAGTTTTTCTTATGCTGCTTTCTATTTCTTCTGGAGGGTGTTGGCCCAAAAATGTGTTTAAGCTGTCCTGGTCTGCCTTCCTGAGATGGGACACATGCCAGGGAGAGTGCACAAAATGGGATGCTGCTTTTCTTCTTGACGGAAGATGGACTCTAATCTCCACTTACCTTTTTTCCTCTGTAACTAAGTAGAATCTACCGTATCAATGCCCTGTCAGTTTCCAGCTCATGTGGTTCTTGTGATTCCTCCCATGGTCATTTGAATGCTGTCATTGCTTTGGGCCTGCAGACTAGTGCCAGCGCTGCGGTGGCAGCAGCCCGTGGAGTTCACACGCTGCTTGCTGGGCTGAGCGTGACTCCCTGCTGGTGCCAACACTGCTTCCCACCAAGTGTGCCCCGCTGGCATGATTCCTCACCAGGGGGCGCCTCTGCCGGTTGCCCTCACTGCCTGTGACATGCATTCTCATTGGGCACACAAGGACACTCGCTGAAAGTCGTTTGTACCCCTTGATTAACTGCTGAAGTTGTAGCCACTGTTTCAAAGCCCCTTCACTTTGGGAACATACCTTCTGGTAGGGAGTCGATAAAGCCCTCACAAAGGGCCAATGAGTGGAAGGAGGCACTGGTCCTGATGTGCTATACCTTCCCTGGTGAAGGAACTTTTACTTTGGGAGCTTGGTTATCTCATAAACTGGACACTAATGCATCAGGATTTCCCCTCCTCCTCCCTGGGAAACAGGGTCCAAGTCCTTTCAGTAGAGGTTATTGGGAGGCTAGTTGTAGGCATACTCTTTGAGTCTAATTTTCTTGGGCCTGAAAGTGTCATGGGGATAGGTGAAAAGCCTCTTAAGTAAGCTTTCATGAGTTTAGGTCTTCCCCTTAGTGACAGGTCATCTTTAGGATGTCCTGTCCCAAAGATGTCTCATGTCCTCCAGAAGTGGTCATCTCTCATGGTGGGATCTGTCTTCCTCCTACAATGTCCCAAGTTCCTTGGGACTCTGGCACATCCAGTCCTGACCTCTGTGTTAGTCTAGGTGATGCTAAAGGATGGTGTGGTAACAATCCCCCAACCCTAAACACACACACACACACACACACACACACACACACACACACACACACACCAAATCTCAGTAGCTTCACACAATGGAGTTTTATTTGTCACTTGCACAGTCTCCATCTTGTGGCTATAGCATCTAAAACACATGTCTTCTATATTAATTTCCTAGGACTCTCAAACAAGACACCATAAGCTAGGTGGGTTTAAAAAATAGAAATATATTCTGTCACAGTTGTGGAGACCAGAAGTCCAAAATCAAGGTGTCAGCAGGGCCCTGTTTTGAAGGCTCTAGAGGAGGACCCTTCCTTGCTTCTTTCTAACTTCTGGTAGTTTCCATCAGTCCTTGGGGTCCCTTGGCTTGTAGACTCATCATTTCAGTCTCTGCCTCTACCTTCACATAGCCATCTTCCCCGTGACTCTGTGTCTCAATTTCCTTCTTTTTATAAGAACGTGAGTCCTTAGATTATGGCCCACCCTAATCAGCATGACCTCATATTAAGTTGATTATATCTGCAAAGATCTTATTTCCAAATAAGGTCCCATTCACAGGTATCAGATGTTAGGACTTCAACATATTTTATGAGAGGGACACAATTCAACCCATAACACTGCAAAGTTGTGGCTGAGGAAAAGAGAGACGGAAGACATCCCATGTCTTTTAACAGTCTCATCTCAGAAGAGATACCTGCTAGTTTTGTTCACGGCCCACTAGCCACAGCATGGCTCCAATATAACTGCAAAGGAAGATGGTAAATTTAGGGAAGCACATGGATATTTAGTGAGAATTACTGTCTCAGTCAAGTCCTTGACCAGCTCATTTCTTCTGATCCTAGAAGCCTCGGGAGCACACATGAGGCTGGATAGTTTCTGTGTAATGTGAAATATCTATCAAGGAACACCATATGATCCTGCAAAACATATTGAAGGAACAGACTTAGAAAACTGAGCAAAGGAAAGAAAAGAAACAGTTATGTAATCTGCAAAACTATCCCATATTTGTTTGGTTCTTTGGTTCATCTTAATCCAGAGAATACGAAATGGTGGGCAACAAGTTGGATCTAGTCCATAGATGTTATTTGTGTGAACTACACAATGTTTAAGGAATGTGAACAAAATATCTAGATATCTTTCCTTGAACAATTGGAAGATGTGACAACATCTGGGCCCATGTTTCCACAGAAAAAAACACTAATAAGGAAAACAGCCAAAGAAGGCCTGCTCCTTTTAGACAGTCCCATCTTTGCAGTTAACTCTGCTCTCCACCATTCCCTCTAGTATTGCCCACACTGAGGCTCAGTATCAGTTCTCATTCATCTTTGTGCTTTCACCATTGTTTTCATGTAGGAGAGATTTTTCCCCCCTTATATTTGGCTCTTTTTACCCACTTGATTTATCTGATTGGCCACTTCAGGCCAAGACTTGGACTCTGATTCCTGCTTTAGCCATCTGCAAAGGAAACACTCCTCCTGTGTTTCCTTCACTCTCTCCACTACTGTGGTAGCCCAACACTCTGACACTGACCTGTGGGTTTTCCACACCAAGCAATTTTGAGACACTGGCTGGATCTCCTACAGTTGAACTCAATTCAGTTCAATTCTGACACTGTCTACCTAGAGATAGCATACAATCCCACAGGTTATGGGCTCAGTCCCACAAAACTGCCCCATTGTACATGCCTCAGATGCCAATCACAAGTTCAGATTGTCACTGTGCTTCTGATGGGCTATAAATCGAAGAGGTTCCTACCATTTCCTCCTCCGATTTGATTAATTTGCTAGAGTTGCTCATCAGAACCCAGGAGAACAGTTTACTTATTAATATATATTTATATATATATATATATGGATATAATTTAGGAACAGCCAGACAGAAGAGATGCATAGGGCAAGGTATGGGATGGAGTACAGGAGCTTCCATGCTCTTTCTGAGCATGCCATGTCCCAAATCTTCACATGTTCACCAACCTGGAAGTTCTCTGAATCCCATAGTTCAGGAATTTTTATGGAGGCTTCATTATGTAGGCATGATTGATTAAATCATGGACCTTCAGTGATTGACTCAATCTCCAGACTTCTCCCCGGAGGTTAGGAAGTGGAGCTGAAAGTTCCAACCCTCTAATCACATAGTTGGTTCCTTTGGCAACAAGCCTCCCTCCTTAGGTTACTAAGGGTTTTCCAAAAGTTACCTTAGTAACATAAATGCAGTTGTAAAGAGAGGGTCTTGTTATGAATAGCAAGACACCCATTTTACCTTTATGTCTCTGAAATACTTCAGGAACTAAGGACAAAAGATCAACTATTGTAACAAAAGATGCTCCTATGGCTTTTATATAGGAAATCACAAGAGTTTTAGGAGCTGTGTGTCTATCCACAGTGGATAGAAACCAAATATGCATTCCTTACTATAAATCAGAGTATCGCACCATCTGCAATAGTTGTGACTTAAGGTGAATGGTTGACAAAAGCCTGGAAGTACCTGTGATGGGGATAGGTTTATAAATGTTTGCAGTGAAATACTTGCAATTGGGATGGTTGCATAAATTTGAATATAATTAACATAATGAGTGTTGACTGAAGTAAATCCTTATTGATACAGCTTTTTGTGCCTTTTCTCCCCTTTATAGACCATTGGAACGATCCAGTGAAGATGTGGATATAATCTTCACAAGGCTGAAAGAAGTTAAAGCTTTCGAGAAATTTCACCCAAATCTCCTTCATCAGATTTGTTTATGTGGTTATTATGAGAATCTGGAAAAAGGAATAACATGTAAGAAATGTAACTCCAGTGGTGTATTTTCATGTATGGTTTGTGATCATTTGTAGTTATCCCATGGAGATAGATTTCTTTGACTTTTCACAGCATGTAAATGTTCTTCCAGGGTAGCCTGGAAGATGGAACTGGAAGGATGTACTGATTCATATATTCAGCTAAATCCTTAGAAACTCAAATAGTTATTTTCTTTACCCCAAGAAATATGTGAGTCAGTAGGATATTAAATAAAGATAAAAGGACTCTTAATGAATGTTAATAGTAATGTTTTGAATCAACCTGAGTGATATCATCTATTTCACGTGTGAGTAATGGGCACGGAAAGAGAACAAGAGGGTGGCAGCTGCATTAAAGTTTTTTTTCATTAAAAAATAATGCCTTTCCATCTGTTGGGACACTTTTATGATACAATAACAGAAAGCTCCCACCCAACTGGCTTGAATATCGATTACTCCTACAAGGAGGGAAAAAATCAATTACTCATATTCAAGGAAGTCTTGAGATAGGATGGCTTCAGAGTTGGTTAATTAAGTGACTTGAAGACATTACTAAGGTCACATGTCTCTCCCATTTTGTTTTTGTATATGTTTTGCTATGCATCCTCAGGTGTTGGCTTTTGTTGTCAGACTTGACCCAAGTGATTCTAAGACACCTATAGCAATTAGAGGCATTACATGTGTTAGGAGGGGAAAATTTCCCCCTACCCCTCGTAGTTCTTTTGGCTGGGCTAATAAACTGACAAGAGACAGACTAATGGGAGAAAAAAAAATCAAATTAAATTTTATACATTATTCATACATATGGTCATCTCATAGGTATGGGACCTAAGAAGCAGGCTGTTTATATGCTTTTTAGATAAAGAAACAATAAGTTTGTGGAAAACCAACAAGACAAAGAAACTTAAACTTGGGTACTAATTAGTGAAGAAACTAAGCAGAGTTTGTTTATATAGCTTCTCAGCCCTGAATTCTCTATGTCTGGTGATAATGATGTCTACATCTTGGTGCAGGAAGGGTTCCTTTCACATGGGAGACTTACTTCCTGCTCTCCAGGGGACAGAGAGGAGGGTCAGCGTGTCCTTGCACTGGCTGTTTCTCAAGTAACTTTAATTCAAAATAATCAATACACCACTTTGGCATATTTTGGGGTAACTTGCCCTGAGCCTCATCACATGACAATACAAAGATACCCTGCTGAAGGACTATTTCATCTTGTGTCTATTTTCAGAAGTCCCCCAGCAGACTTCCTATTTCATTAGCCAGAATTGCATCACATACCTGCATCTAAACCAGTCACTGTCAAAGATAATGGGATCACCATGATTGATTTGGACCAATCCTGATTACTCCACTGGAGCTAGGGAAGAAACTCTATGCTCTGAGCTCTTAGTCCTGTGGAGGAGGGTGGAAACTTGATAAAATCTATGTTAACTTAGATAAGAGGAGGGGGGTGTGTGATTCTGAGTGGGAGACCAACAGGGTCTGTCAAATATAATTGTAGAAAATTTGGAAGACAAGCAAAAGAAAAATGATGTACAATCCCCAAATGCAGAAATTGCTATTAACACCTTGTATCCTTCAAGATGTCTTCCTACATTCCTACATGTGTACACACATAGTCATACTTATATTTAAAAGTCATCCATACATATTGTTTTCAAACCAGTATATATTTTTTTCTTACTGACATCAGAAACTTCATTCTTTTGGGGATGAAACTCTTACTTTCTGTTTCTTAAGGCCATTTTCAAAATGAATCTTCCATGATTCATTTTGTAATGTAAAATTGATTGGCAGGTGATGATGTCTTTTGGGGCCAAGAAGTTCATGAAAGGCAAAACCCTAACTCTAAACTAAGTCAATTACAAAGACTAGGAATAGCAGAGTTACTGGAGAGGCCAGCTATAAACTCATCAGTCTCTCATCTTAAGCTTATTACTGCACCTGTGTGGGATGCCATTGTTCTTCTTGCCTTTTCACAGCACGTCTTGGGGAGTTTAGAGCAGCTTGTCGTCATTATTGTGCTCCTAGAAGCTTGCTCTTATGCAGGGAGCACTAGCCCTGCCAGAATTCAACTGTTTCACTGGGTTGTCATGTGATTTTATATTGAGTCTCTTGATCTCTGACTCTAATTGTGAAAAGAATTTTAAAATATTAGATCATTCAATCTATTTATTTAGCCAGGATATTTAAAAGGATATTCGGATTTGTATGAGAGTTTTGAGCCAGTGTTTCAGAATGATTTTCCAAAGTACTGGTCTTAACATGATATGAGAACTAAGGTTCTCTCTAAATACCTAAATGTTTTCTCTCTGAGATTACCAAAGTGAAGAAAAGTCAGGTTCAGAAATTTCTGATGAGAGTCATTTCCAAAGAGTAGTTAACTCTTAAGGCCTAAAAGCAATGAATTTATAAAACAAATAAGAAAAAGGACAGTGATAATACTGGTTAAAATTTTTAAAACAGATTTTATTTTTCTTACTCATTTATTGATGAGCTTAAAAGGGGACATTCTATTCTAAAAATACATTGCTTTTAATATAAGTAAATTTAGGAAATTGGGGTGGTAGACTAGTATTTTGTTGAATCAAATAACCTCGTTAATATGTACCCCATCTAGAGTAATTACTTTCTAAGAATCACAATACTATGAAATATATTTAAGGTAAATTACATAAAACATCAGTGAATTCTTCTTAAATTCAAAGGATCTTATAGCATTTAGGGTTATCATCCCTTATTACTACTCTGTAAATATAAGAGTTCCCTTTAATAGAGTTCCACTTCATAGAATAAATAAGATATAGCTTTGTTGACAGAGGGGAAAAGAGAAATATGTCATGCTTTTATGGAAACAGATAGAGGAAAGGTGGAGAGCTTTGCTAGAGCTTTGCTAGATCTTCTAATGACCAGTGGTCATACGGTAAAACCAACTTATATTTGGTGTATTTACCTTACTGTTTCTTTTTCAGTATTTCGCCAGGGTGATATTGGAACAAACTGGTATGCTGTCCTGGCGGGGTCTTTGGATGTTAAAGTGTCTGAGACCAGCAGTCACCAGGTAAGATAACGTATTCTTTTTTTTTTTTTAAAGTAGGATTTATAATTATTATTTTTACAGACACATTAGGTCTATATCTTTTATGCCATCAAAATTACATTTTCAAACTCCTCTCCTCTTTCCATAGGAAGGAGTTAGACAAGTGTTTGTTGAATTCTTTTATTAAGTTACTCAACAAACATACATACTGCATGTCTCCCATGGTTTGAGTATGGTGACAGGTGTTGGAACATGACGCCTGCCTTCCAGGAGCTTGCTATCTCTTGGGAAATGCAAACGATTCAATTGCAATGTGATAAATTGCTGTTGCGTAAATTGAAATGTGAGCAAAGGGGACAGAGAATCAAGTTTTTCTAGGTTTGTCCTCAGATCCTTCCTCCATCTGGTATCCTGTCTGACTTTTCTTTGTTGTCGAAGTGGTCCCCTTGTCAGCCTTGTAGGCACTACAGTGATGCAGGGGAAGTGTGGTTGATGCAGTCTCCCTATAAATCGTGCTCTCTCACTGTTTCTCTGCGTCATCTTATCACATGTGGAAGGGCCAATAATATCTTTTCTTTCTAAAGTGTGGAACTTGCTTGCTTGATCTTCATTAGTGACCTCTGAGGAGCTTAGCATCCTAGTAGATAAAACTCATTTTGTCTCCTTTCTCCTTCCCCCACCCACAATATTTGTGACTATTTAAAATTGGACCCAGACTCTCCTTTCACATCGGCAGTGAACCTTGCTTATCCTTATTCCATGGGGCCCAAATGTTTGGAGCCAAAAACCTGTATCTCAAAAAGACAGACCCTAAACGCCACCTTCAAGCCTCAGTATGAAAATGGCCCAAGCTTTCTATCTGCATATTCAGGATTCATATAAAAACTGCAGGAACGGAATTGGCTAATTGTAACATCAGAAAGAATTATCAAGAAAAATTTATAAATCAGTTAAAGGGACAAATAAATAGCCTGCAGCCAAACACCATGTTTAAGGCAGTGCTTCTGAGCCTTCTTCATATGTAACACACTTCAAATGTGAGAAACATTTATAATGCCCTAAATTTGAGATTTAAATTTTGTAGGAACGTGTGTGCATATTGAAGTTATGGGAAGCCAACCACCTAAAAATGGAAAAATATCCTAAAAATGGTTGGTAAGTGGACATTTGGAATTTGGAATATAGTTGCCAATGTTATTCCCATGGTTATGGATGGTTAGAGTGCCCAAGTCCAAATAACCTATAGGTACTTTTTCTGTGGATCACTGCATAGAAAGTCCCATTAAAAACTACCTGGGACCTGTGCCTTTCAACCTTGTTGGGACGATCCCTCTTCTTCTCTCTCACAGAGCCAGTTTTCTCCTGGAGTTCAGAGGGCCAAGGTAAGAAGTGAGTTTTTTATTCTTGTAAGCTGCCTTAGTTTCTCAATGGAACTGAGAACAAGCTAGCATTTCTTGGGTATCTGCCATGTGCTGGGCGGTGTTCTAAGCACCTAATAGGTATTTATTTACTCCTTTATTCCTCACAACAACCCTACAGGGTAGGTCAAATTACTGTTCTTGTCTTACAGGTAAGGAAGTAAGGCCCTGACTGGTTAAGTAACTTGCCCCAAATAACCTAGAAATTAGGGGAACCAAGATTCAAACCCAAGAAGTCAGTCACCTGAACATAGGCTGTCAGGCACTACTTCTGTGCTTTTGACTCAAAAGAAATATGGTGACTCCCGCACCTTCCCTCTCTCTGCTATTCGTCATCTTTTCAGATTTCACCATGTCTCTTATCTCTGCACACACCTTCCACCTGCAGACTGCTATCCTGGTGGGGACCCTTGGGCTCCTTGCTCAGAGCTGTTCCTGATGCTCACTGTAACCAGGTCTCACCTGTGTGGAGGTGTGGAGGGGACAGGGCCCTAGTAGAGGATGGTGCTCCTCACTCCTCCGGGTGGTCCTGAATGAGTGATGATGGAGAGAGGGGAGGCACTGAAAAGAGAAGGTGAGGGAAGGGAGGAAAGGGGAGGAAGATGAGAACTAAAGGGGAGAAAAGGGAGAAGGGAAGGAAAACACAGGGAGGAAAGAGAAGAAGAAGAAAGGCAGAGCAGATGTACCTAAGGGATGATAAATAACATCAGCATGAATGTGCTGAGACATCAGATGTTCAAAGCTGGCCTGAGATTTTGATGGCATTAAAATAGGATTTGGCCAGGGGCTCCTGGAATATTGCCCTGGACCAGTTCTCTCTCACCACAGTGTCCAAGCAGAGAATAGCTGAGTAACACTTTGTTATTAGCTGTGGGGTTTTTAAAATCTTAACAAACCTTTAACTTCAGCTGTAGTTTTGACCTCAAACCCATGCCAAGAACTTTCCTAAGCTGAGCTTGGTCTTGTCTTAAGTTGTCAGGAATTTTAGCTTTATATCAAAGCTGGCTTACTGCCTTCTCTGTGTACATCACCCCACATTGTCCAACCAGGGTTTTCTGGACTGATTTACATCACTAAGCCATAGAGAAGAGAAAGCTCATTGACTTCTATATCCTCCAACCCTCCAGAGAGGAGTCTGAGAAATACAGAGGGCCCAGCCGTCCAACCAGCTCAGACGGTCACCTGCAAAACATGGTTGCCACCCTCTGGGAGGAAGAAGCTAAAGAGAATGAGCAAGATGGCTGAATCTCCTCCCATGGCAGGCCGTTTGACAGGGAGAAACAAAAAAGCCATTTCCACCTGTGCTGGCCTTGTAATGGGCTCTGGATCTCTGCCCACTAGTGACGTGGCCAAATCAGGGTGATGAGTTAGCCAATCAGAATAGTACTGTCTCTAAGTCAGAGTTCTCCAGAGAAATAGAACAAATAGAAGATGGATAGATAGGTAGATAGATAGATAGATAGATAGATAGATAGATAGATAGATAGATAGATATTTTAAGGAATTGACTTATGTGATTATGGGGGCTGGTAAGTTTGAAATCCATATGGTACAGGGTGAAGATCAGGCAAAACTTGATGCTGCAGTCTTGAGTCTGAAAGCTGGAAACCCAGGCAGAATTCCTGTGTTGCAATCTGGAAGCAGAATTCCATCTTCTTTGGGAAACCTCAAGGGAAACATGTTTGCTCTTAAGTAAGTCCTTTGATTGGATGAAACTGACCCACATTATGGAGGATAATCTGCTTTGCTTAAAGTCTACTGATTGTAAATGTTAAACAGTATCTTTAGATTACAACAAAATGTAGGCTAATGTTTGACTAAGCAACTGGTTATCCTGGTTAAGCCAAGTTGACCATAAAATTAACCATGAGTTACCCCAATGGGGAGTGAAATGAGCTTGGGCCATGGGAAGAGAAGCAAGGGAAGGCCTACAATTGCTACCCCTGGAGACCGGCAGCAACTTTGCTAAGAGCCTTCATTGTAGCTTACTCGCTAGGGATTCTGTGTGCATCATCTTTAGGCATTCATGCCCTATTTTACAACTGGGCTTGAAAACAAGGCTCAGCGACATTAGGTGAAACTTTCCCGGGGCCACACAAATGTACTTAGCCAAATGAAGACTTAAATTCAGGTCTGACATACTCCAAATTTCATGTTCTTCCTACTGCTCACACAGGAAAAACGGTAAGCAGGGCAGGAAAAGAAAAAGAAGAAAAGTTAAAAGAGACTAAGAGCAAATTAAGGAAAGAGAAAAGAGGTAAGGGCGCAGAAGAGTGAAATCTTTAAGTGAGTAGGGCGGTTGCTAGCCTGCCCCTCCATTTTCATTCAGGTCTCTCCCTGACCTGTGTGCCTTTCTTCTCATCTGAGAGTCAGAAGTCAGAGATGGGAGTGATAAATTCCCAAACTTACCTCTGAGTTTCTGAGATACCCTCTGCCACCCTCGGTGGGGTGTTAGTTGAGCAGGAATGGTGGGAATAAGAGCAGACGTAGAGCATGGTAATGGAGCGCCCACTACAGGTAGCTGTGTGAAAAGCACTTTCCATGCATTATTTCATTGACGGCTCAACTACAGGGCCCTTCCTTGATTAGTGCTATTATAAGTGTCATTTTACAGGTAGATGCTAAATAAAGATCACACAGCCATTAGGTATCAGAGGAGTTCTTTGCGGTTCTGGGGCTCAGGTTCTTGACTATTACGGTTGTACAGGTGCCAACCAGAAGTAATAATGAATGTGGGGAGAAGATTTTCCCCTATGGCTCCTGAAACCACCTGCCCGGTTCCAGCTCAGAGCTCCACACGTCTTACCTCCAAGCCCATCTTGCAGGTGTTTGCTCCACCTTGGACAAGCTCTGCTGGGATGCGGGGCCCTCTTTACACCACCTTTCAGATCATCAGTTAAATGAGCATGGCTCATCTCTTCAAAAAGGTTTCTGGGTTTGAGGGTGGGATAGATACGTATGGATGCTAAGGGAGGGAGATTAAGGCCCTATGTAGAAGGCGGAGGTGACAGGATTGGAGTTTGTGTTGATGGGATGTATGGGGGCTGAGGGAAGGTGGGGATCCTGACTCAGAGGAAGAGGTAGGGGGTGATGCCAATAATTGAAATAAGGAGCACATAAGAAAGAAAACCCTTCACAGATTCTGATATAGTATTTTTATGTCATACATTTATTAGGCATTACTGATTTGATGGAATTTTTTTCTGAACAAAATCACCCTATTTCTTTTATATGGCGATAGGAAGATAAAACTACACATAAATTTGAAGAATACAAAGAGCACAAATACTTTATTTGGCTCATAAATTTATATTACCTTTCTGCCTGCTTTAATATAATACTACTTTTTCTCCTTTTCCATCATTCCCTTATACTTTTTTGCTCACTAGCTTAAAAAAAACACAGCTTCTTGCCTTCTTTATGATTGGTTTGCCAGATTCTTCTTGAATTCTTTGGACGGTAGGTTGAGGGTCATACTTACTTCTCACTGGTGACATGCTAGAAGCATAGTGGTAGTAACTCTCAGCGTTTAGAAAGCATTTCACTTACCTTGTTTTGTCTGAGCCATCTATTAGGCAGACCCAACTGTGTTGTATCTTGCTCCAGCCCCAGGTGAATGAGTGGTCTGCTCAGGATGACATAGTGGTGACCCACAGAGCTGGAGATCACCATGCCTTCCTTACCCAATCCATGACCTGCGCTTGCCATCCTTACATTTAGCCAGCATGTGTGGCCATTTGCCTGGGTGCCTGTAAGGGGTCTTCAGAGGGCACTTGCTCCCGAGAGCCTCTAGTGTCTGTGGGTGATGGTGGTGGCGTGTAGATCCTTCTTTGCCCCCCTTAGATCACTGGTGCCTAAGATTCTGACAAAGAAAGCTGTTGATTCCACGTTTGGGAAAAGTATCAAAATATAAACACTCCACTAAATGGTACTAAAACCTTCAGGCCCTTTCCTGGGAGGGGAGGATAGAGACAAAAAAGCCATTGGACTCTGGGGAGTGAGGATGTCTCACCTCCCAGTTTTGCTTGGAGCTGGCCCACCCAGTCAGTTTAGACACCACAAGTCTGCCAGCTGGGGAGGCATGACCTAGCAGACAGACTCCGTCTCACCCTGTGGGTCTGCTCCTGACTCAGGACATATCAGACAGTGGTATCAAATCCTACTGAGTGCTGGTTGGAACCAACTTCTCTCTTTCTCACACATGCCTTTCCCGCCAGAGCCCCAAGCCAACACTGTCCTGCCTCCCAGTTTCCCTCCACGTGAGTCCCCCCCCCAGTCTGGGGTTCGAGCGTGGACTGGAGGGGAGAGACAAAAGTCTCTGGATGAAGAAAGAGATAATGGGCCCTACCTCTCAGAGACCTTCCTTGAGGAGCTGGTGCTACATTGCTTTCATTTCTTTTGCTGTGGCCTTGAAACTGTGTTTGTGCTGAGAATTCTGGGAAAAACATAGACTGTTCTGTTCCTGTCATTTTGATGAACTTTTAGAGGCTGCTGTCCTTGGAAATATCTTCCAATAAATTATATTGCTTCCACTACTCCATAAACAAAACCTACTCCCCAAACACTCGTACCCCATGTCCATGTGTAATTGTCAGAAGCACCTCTTCCAGCTTTCCGGGTACTTTTTCTGCCTTGGCCATTCTTTGTCTTACCCCTTGAAATTCAGAGTGCTCAGCAAGGGGACCTGCTGACAGACCTCGCCACCAACCCACGGCATCCCAACTGGCTCACATGCTCATGTAGATTTCCACTTGGCAACACAAATCCTACCAAGGATTAATCCTCCCCATTCCCACTGATACCTGTCCCCGCACTCAGTCTCTTACCTAAGCCTAACTGGGACACAAACGCCTTCAGATGCCCACAGCTGAACTCTGGTGCTCCAGAACCTGCCTGTCTTGGGTACCTATTTAACTTAATGGCCTAAAAGTTAGAGATTTTACGTTCCCACTAGAATGAATAATGCTGTGGGTGTACTTTTATCTCATTAATATTTGAATGGATTCAGGGTGAGAAGTGAGCATTGGAACAAGTGGTAGTAAGTAGTAAACTTAAAAGCAATAAATAGGCAACCATACTTAACTCTGTGTGTATGTATATTTCAGAAAGAGAGAGAGAAACAGGGTCCTGTTTTTCTCTGCAGATTTTATAAATGAATGGCTTTTTTTTGGCATGGGGTAAATATTTAAATCCTAGAAATATATCAGATTTAATAATTAATCTTTGCACCCAAAAAGTATATGTTTCCAGTCACGTGAGAGGAGAATTTCTCATGGCTGCTTAGTGACTAGGAGTCCATGCTACGAAACAGAGAATAAGATGGTTTATTAATTCATTAAAACTTCTACATCTCTGTAATAGATGCTTATTTAAAATGTGTTTACCTAATGCAACATAGTGGTTAAAATCAAACCTCTTCTCAAATCCTCTCTGCTACTTCATTGCTGTGTGACCTAGGCAAGCTAGATTACCTGTAAATTGGGGATAATAATTCCTACCGTAATGAGTTAAAGTCTATAAACCACTAAATGCAAAGCTTGCCACAGAGCAGGGGTTCTGGTACTTTTTTCTTACTAATTCCAGAAGGAAAAATTTGTTGCTAGAGTGGAGCGCCACTGTTCCAATGCCTGCAATGCTCTCCTTTTATCACAAGAGGGCAGTGCTAGCATAGAGAAAGCAGGAAATGTACCCGGTATTGGAATGGCCACCTTCAACTGTCAATATTGTTCAGCCGTTCCGTGGGATCAGACAGTCCTGGCTGCTGTAGGCACTTGTATGTTATCCACCCTCTCATCTGTTTCTGTGACATTATCTGGCAATTTTTAGTCCAGTTTTGGAAAACACTCTCTCACTGGTACGTCCCCCAAAGTAAAATGTGCTTTTATTTACCCTCTCTTTGTCTCTCCATCAAAGATGTTTGTAAAGTGTTGGATTTTTGTTTATGAAATTTGAAGGACAGGCATGTCTCTCTGTCATGTGGCTCTCTCTGTCCTTTTCTGTCTTTCTGTCTTAGCCTGTCTGATGCTCTCATTTACTCTCATTTCACCCCATTATTTTCAGACAGAGAACATTGCTGTCACCGGGGAACATTTTCTGAACACATTTAATGAGCCCCTGAAACGTGAAAGCTGCCAACTCTATAGTGGTTGTTTGGCATCTCCTGTGACTTGTCTGCTCAGATCATGCTATTGGTTAGGAACCGATCAGAAGGTTGTCTAGCATCCTGCATGTGGCACCCACACACTGTAGTTAGTTTTGTTGCCATGTAATTCTTTGTTTGGGTGGATGCAGGACCGGCTCTCTGCTGCAGGGAGGCCAGCCTCTCTGATTCAGTTATCAGAATGCTAATGCTAGTCCGTTCTCAGCGCAACTTCCTCACCCAGCTTGAATGATCTTGTTGAGCTGTGTCTAACACTCTGATGCTAGCGAAGTGCTGTCACAGTGACAAACCTGTCTTTGCTGTCTGTTAGGAAAGAACACATGTGACTTAGAAGTATTTTGCGTCTGCGCTTGGCCGTAAATTCTTCAGACAGCTCATACAATTTTAAATGTCTTGACAAATTCAGAGATTAGGTACTGTTACATTTTTATTTCTTAAAAGGACTTGGAGCACTCAGTAAATTCCAGTACTGAATTCGAGCTCATGAAATAAACCCAGGCACTACCAAACTTAATGGCAAGTATTGCCTATAGTCCTAAAATAAGAATCATCAAAATATGTGCTTTGTAAGAATTTATGTTTCAGGGTCTACGCACTTAAAGGACCAACTTGTTCCTTGATGTTAAACCCAACGGGTGGTCAAAACAGTAGATATGCTATGAGACAGTTAATTTTTCTTGAACCATTAATAGAAATGATTTAAATATGCTTACTAAAAAATCTGATATCCCTTGAAGGTACAGGACAGTTAAGAAAAAATCTTGATGTACTTATCACAGAGAATTCTTACACCCGTTTTGATGATTGTTAGTTATTTCAAATTTCATCCGATTGTCTGTAACTCGTGTGAGTTGGATTTCAGCGGATGTGTATAGACATTTGCAAGACACGTTTATTACCTCAGTTATCAGTGATACATAGCCATTGGCTTTCTTAACGCCATTCCTATTTTCTTAGTGTAGCTATGTTTATAATGCAACAAACAAATAAAATGCTTTCATAAGAGAACGCCTACTTTAAGAAAACCTAATATATCATAATTCAGATGTACAAAGCAGACAAATTAAGGGGTGATTAGTAGCAGCACAAAAGGATTCTTTGATTTACAGCAGGATTCGTCAGAAGGGTTCCTTTGAATACAAGCTCCCCCAGAGAGCTGAAGTGTTTTGCAGATCATTCAAACCACTTGACATCCAGACCGGGAGACAGAGAAACTTGGAATTTAAGTGTTGAAAAACCATCATCACTTGAAGATTAACACAAAGTGAACGTAGAAATTCTCTGTTCTTTGAATAATAGAAAAAATATAATTTGCTTTTTAGGAACGTAGTTAACCTATACATGTATATCAACATGACTAAGTCAGAAATAATCTTTTCCATTATGTATGGAGCATCTACTATGTGCCAGGAACCATACCAAACTCCGTCTATATATTATTTATATTGAGTCCTGCTAATAATCTTATAAGAAAGATTATACCCATTTCATAAATGAGGATATGGAGCTTCCTGGGATCATTCTACCCAAAGCTACAAGACTAGGAATTGGCAGAGAAGAGTTTTGAATGCTCTACAAGGCTATGCTTTCTTTACCGCACTGCCTGGAGCGGATTTTCCCCACCATGGACAAAGTGTTCTGACTCTGGGCGCTTCCAGGTGTGTGCTTTGCCCAGTGTTCCCTGCCTTCCATCAGGGAGGCTTTGTTGACATGTTTGCTAACTTACTTGACACCAACCTTTATGAATGGAGATAACCAGACCCGGCTTATCTCACTGAAACACATACGGTGCCAAGAGAGTGTTCAGGATTTCAATCGGTGCTTAGCTGGGTAGAGGAGGAGAGCCTGGAAACTGGACGCCACTCATGGTGGTGGTAGGAGCTGTCTCGAGGGCATGTTCAGGCACGCGGGGCCGGGCATGGGAGGATGCTGAACACTGGAGCAGCATGGCCCCCAGGTTACTAGGGTAATGGGCTGAGTAGGTCTAACTAGTGGTCACATGATGGGCAGGGAATCAGGAAGCAGGTCCAGTGATGGAAGCAGGCAGCCAGGTGTGCTGATGAACAGGCCTGGCTGCAGAAGGGTGCTGGAGAGGGACTGGGGCCCAGGGAGGGCTGTCAGAACCAGGCAGTTGGCCATGTTGAAAAGAATTAAGATACCCGGCAGGTAACCAAAGGAGAGTCATAGAAAGACAGAAACTCCGTTTCTCCAACTGAGGTAGGAACTCTGTTATTAGAACTGGGGCAAAGGATCAGAGTGGGAAAAACTAATGATTGTTTACATTTCTTCTAATGAGAAAGAGGGTTGGTGCCCCAGCCTGCACTGGATTTGATCCACTAGGTGAGGGTCAAGCAGACCCCAGTATTGGAATTGGAGTTAGAGGGGGAGCAGTGCTGTTTTCTATTTTCCTGGAGACTTGGACTTAATATATATAGATAAATATATATAAATAAATATATAGATTGGCTGATTGAAAAAAAAACCTATGTGGGTTTAATTATTACTTTAATTGATTTCCCTATTCAACCTGGGCAAGCAGTACTTCAATTTCCTTTGATAATTGAAGAGGTATATGGAGAGGTGATTAAACTGACTAGTTCTAGTCTTAACTCTTCTGCTTGCTAGCCATGCTCCTGGACAGGTACCTGAACATCTCTGGGCCTGATTTTCCTCAACCTATGAAATAGCAATAATGTTGCAGGATTGTTTTAATATTACCATCGATAAGAATATCCACAATTTATTAAGCATTTCTTTTGAGCCAGGCTCTGTGTGAAGCAGTTTAAATAAATTATCTCATTTAACTGTTTTGAGGAATAAATAAGGCATCATAGTCAAGACACCTGGCCCAGTGCATGGCGCACGGTACTCCACTCACACACACGGAGATCCACTTGCATGCTGACGCACCGTAGAATGTTTACTCTTAAGGGTAAGGGGGTGATTAAGTGTTCTAGAGGATAGGAGGAGTGATCAGGTTGGCTGACAGGTGAGAGAGTTGCATCAGGTGGGAGGAAGAAACCAGATGATATGTCAGTGACACGCCACAGGTCACTCTTTTTTTGAGCGCCCTCACCCCTTTATGGAGTAGAATTGGCCTCCAAGACCCAATGTACTTTACTAACACAAGGAAGTCTTTCCATGTGTCACCCAAGGGATATTACACTTGCTGTGTGTCTGCTGCAAAGCAGGAAGTGAAAAGCTGCGGTCTGTCCCTCTTACAGAAGTCCCTTTGAGAATGCTGGGGCAGCCCAGCACCTCCCCAGAGGTCTCAGGGTAACCTAGGACTCACATAGCCATGTCTGGCTAACCCACTCTCTTGGTTTGGGTTTCCCTAGAAGCTGACCTAGAGACTAGGATTTAGTTGCAAGTGGGTTTTTTGAAGATGCCCCCAGGAAGCCTTGTAAGGGAGTCGGCACTGAGACAAGGAGGAAGGAAAGCCAATAAAAATGAGGTGAGAAGGTTTCAGCTGGGCTCACTCTTTCAGGCAACTGTCTAAGAAACCGTGGAGGGTTAGGAAGCCGGCGTACTTTTCTCCCTACTCTCCTGCCTCTTTGGTGGAGGTTGCCCCTTCCAGGCCTTGACTGCCCAGCACTCTGCCCTCAGGTGGAGCAATGCAGATGCCTGAGAGAGGAAGCTGCACGTGCGTATGGCAACTGTCCAGAAAGCTATGATGACTCTGGGGGTGGGGTGAGGTCAAGAGTGGGGGGGGTCTGGCAGGACTCCAACAGCCTCTGCCACGTCTACCATCCTCTGCTGCAGACATTCAAGGTTCTAAATCTGCATTTCATGTTTGCAAATCCTTAAAATAAATTGCCATCTTATCACAAAGTAGAACCTTTCTTTGCTGTTGTTATATTCCCTGCTCAGGGAATATAAAATATTTCTTCAGCCTCTGTGTCACTGTAAATATTTTCTGACAGGTGGCCTTTCTGCACCTTCATCTGCGAATGAGCAGAAAATAAAACAGCCTGAGTAGTCTCTATTAAATAAGTACGGAGACATGAGAAGGTCTCTAGAGTATGTGTAAACTTTAAAGAAACAGTAATATTACATTGAGAAATGGACACTTTCAGCCCCAGGCAAAGGCATGCATTGAGCCTACGTGCAGGGCTTCCAGCTTGGAATTCTGACCGTAGGGATCTGGTCAGATGTGAGTGTGGACCGAAGTAAGAGTGCTTCCACCACACGGACTCACATTCATCCTGCCTTTCAGTGTACATGCTGAGCAACCTATCTTGGTTCTGCTAAATGAGAGAACACTGGAATGCAAATTTCTCTTTTTGATAATTCTCTTCTTAGCACATTGCAATGCCCTGTCTGGGATTCAGAAAATAGCACCCATGGACTCTAAAGGTACTGATTGATCTTTAGAGTGAAAATGTTCTTCTTAGGACCTTCTTCTTCCCAGTGCCCAATCCATACTTCCCAAATCCATTCAGCTTTCTAAGTGCATTTGTCTTAAAAATACTGAGTCTGCTGAAAGTTAGGTTTGGACTTAGAAGCAATACTCCTTTCAGGTGAGGTTTTCCAGTCCTAATTTCAAGATCATCTCTTGTATTTATAACTCCCTGTGTCCTTAAACTGAAGAGGATCACGTATGAAGGAGGAAACGTGGGAAGGACGGATCCCACATTCAGTTATGGTGGGAGAGCGAGGGACACTGGAAATGAGCCGAGGTGCTCGATCAAAAGGCCGAGGCTGGGACTGTCCCCTTGAAAAGGTCCTGACCCGTGACTTGCGCTGACAGTACTAACAGGACTAACGTTAGCTATGGAAGGCACAGGGAATGTTAAATTCTCCAGGGGACAGTCAAGAATACTTTCCATTTTTTGTCCATCACAAGAGCTGTTCACGAGCAAGAAGCTGGGCTCATGTGACTTTCACAGCCTACGTCTTTCTTTGTATACCTTTTGGTGACAAACTACGTAGTCAGGGATAGGAGGTGAGAGAGGAGAAGATAGTTCAATCCAAAAAAGTCTATAACTAGCTCACAAATAACAGATCTTCTTAGTTCCTTTGCATTATGCTTTGCGGATAACCTTAGATATTTAAGCCATGTGGAGGGTGGCAGGACTAATATTAATGGTGCATCCCTGTCAAGTTTTAAAATAGACTTTTACACTGAAAAGTATAAAATAGGCAAAAGAATCCTTTCTGAGGGGTTCAGATGAGAAAGTAGGCAAGTGGGACTGATAGTCTAGAGAATTTATGGAAGTCTGTGACTTATCATAATCCCTTTTGTGCTTTTACTAGAATTTTAAAATTACTCAGAGGTAACTAAGTCACTGAATATTGATATTTCGGTTCTGGGGATATTTTTCTGACTGAATTTGTTTGCACCTGCCTCTCTGGAAAATTTATTAACAGGCTATTCTTATATTTCCCCCCATTCATTCTTCCTTTTCTGAGTCATTATTGATTTTATTTTCCTGAACACAATTTTATATGGTAATATCTGGGCAGAAGAAATTTGCTATGGTTCAAGGAACTGGATTCTTACGGGCATTTGTCTTAGTAATATGATTACGGAGTCACTAACTTGATCTTAATAACATTTGCCTATTATCGTCTATTAGATGCATGAAAGGAAAACTATGCTTTCTCAGAGGATTACCCTTGTGTATCTCCGTTAGTTGATAATGCCCTGCAAAATTAATGGCCAGGTGATTTTGAGGAGCTATTTGCATTATTTGAAATTAGTTAGGATTAAATACAAATACTATCACCAATGTCACATGCAGATTGGAAATTACTTTTTTTAGTATACCTTGAGAAACGTTTATATCATTGATTCACGGTATTTTATAAACTAGCCACACTGCGCCTCATCTGAAGCTGTTTTGACTCTGTTGTGGCTGCAGGAGGCAGCACGATACAAAAAGCCTGGACTCTACAGTCACCCGTGGTTAGACTCTTGACTGCATCCCTTACTGTGTGCGTGGACTAGGGCCGTGTTACTTGACCACCCCACCCTCAGTT
The DNA here is from genome assembly GCF_003265705.2 of Callorhinus ursinus. NCBI lineage: Eukaryota > Metazoa > Chordata > Mammalia > Carnivora > Otariidae > Callorhinus > Callorhinus ursinus. Next base: position 57,599,876 of record NW_027397064.1, on the reverse strand, counting down.
ACCTCATCTCTTCAAGACAGGCTGACGGGGCAGCATCCCAATTCCAGTTACCTATTGAAATATCATAACTGCATCCTCTCACTAAAAAACTCTGTTCATTTTCAAAAGATTCCCTCCTTTTTTTCTTAATAGTAGTCATATAAAAAGATAATCCTGTCCACAGAAAGACTTGAACAAGGGTACCGCTAGCAGCTTTATTCATAATATCCCTAAACTAGGATCAACCCAAATGTTCACCTGTAGGACAACGGATAAGCAAATTGTGGCATATCCATGCAGTGGAAAATTACTTGTCAGTAAGAGGAAAAAAATTACTGATCCATGTGACAATGTGGATGAATCTTACAGACATTATGTTGAGCAAAAGAAGCCAGACACCAAAGAAGGCATATTGTCTGACTCTTTTTTTTTTTTTAAGATTTTATTTATTTATTTGAGAGAGAGAGAGAGAGAGCACGAGCAGAGGGGAGAGGCAGAGGGAGAAGCAGACTCCATCCTGAGCAGAGAGCCCAATGCTGGGCTCCATCCCAGGACCCTGGGATCACAATGTGAGCCGAAGGCAGACGCTTAACTGGGACTGAGCCACTCAGGTGCTCCTTATTTGACTCCTTTTACATGAAATTTTAAAACCAGCCAAACTCCAGGCACCTGGGTGGCTCCGTCAGTTAAGTGTCTGCCTTTGGCTTAGGTCGTGATCCCAGGGTCCTGGGATCGAGTCACACATCAGGCTCCCTGCTCATGGGGAGTCTGCTCCTCCCTCTACCCCTCCCTCCTACTCATGATCTCTGTCTCTCTCTCTCTCTCTCTCTCTCTCTCAGATAAATAAATGAAATCTTAAGAAAAAAATAAAACCAGCCAAACTCCTTTATGGTGATAGAAATCAGAACACTGATTATCTCTGACGGGAGGTTCTTGACTAGAAAAGGGTACGCGGGGAATTTCGGGGTGATAGGAATGTTGTATGCCTTGATTTTGTTGGTGATTACACCGGAGTATATATTTGTCAAAACTTGTCAGACTGTGCAATTGAATCGAGTGCTTTATTTTGTATAAATTATGCTTAAATTCAAAGAAAAGACAACTCACCCATATCAGTTCAATGTTTAATTTTCTAATGACCAATTTTGGGGATTCTCAGGATGCAGTGACCATCTGTACTCTGGGAATTGGGACAGCCTTCGGAGAGTCCATTCTGGACAACACACCCCGCCATGCGACCATCGTTACTAGGGAGAGCAGTGAACTGCTCCGCATCGAGCAGAAGGACTTCAAGGCTCTATGGGAGGTGAGCCCCAAGGCTTCTTTGTCAATTAATGTAGTTGCAGAAAAGAAAGGGAGCTGCCACATGGATAATGGCATTACAGTCAAGCCTTAATGCGTTCTGTTCTGAGCCGGTGGATGGAATTTAATTTTCAAAACTTGTTTTTGAAATGAGTGAGTGAAAAAGCCATTTTGACACAAGACATCCCCCCCTTTTTTTAATTTAGTGCTTGCTCAATTTTCTGTAGTCTGACATACCTTATAATTATTTCTTGAATGACCATAGAGTTTTTTATGTATTTCCTCCCTCTTATTCCACAGATGTATTCTTAACCAGGGAACAAAATACTTTGACATTTTCTTTTGCATTTTAAAAATCATCGTTGACATGTTCCCTGGTAAAGTGGAATGAATGGGGTTAACATCTGCTTCGGTTAAATGCTTTTAAAAATGATGGGCCCTGTAATAAGGTATGGGAAATGAGGGACATAAAAATGTCTGGTTACTTGCCAACCTCAAAATGCATAGGTGGCACAGCAGTGGATGGATCCAACGGGTGCTGGTGGCTTTTGCATTTACCGCTGCTTACCAGCGCCCCTTAGGGTACTGCACTCATTTACAAGAAGTAGGGGGAATAAATCATCTTATATGCAGTAATGGCAAGTGGAGCACTTAGAAAGGCCCAGCTAAGCCTTGCATCTTTCACGTTCATTCCTTTTCAGTTCTGCAAGCTTCTGATTTTAACCTGTGGTTGTTCCTTATCTTTGTCCTTGACTCAGTATGTCCAAGTGTTAACCCATCGAGCTGGCAGGCTTTGCAACTTGTCCCGGTGTGGCTAAGATTTTAAACTTGATCTAAAAAGAATTTTATGTAATCAAATAGTTTCCTCCAGAGCCAAACAAATGACAGATGCATTAAGGGAGCAAACCTGCAGGTGAATGAGTGATGCTTTGCCTTAAAAGTCCTGCAAAGCCTTGGAAGGCCTTGGTGGTGAAACCTGTTACTTTTATTCTTGGCAGTAGTGAATAAATTGCGGGGTTGCTTGTTTGAAATGTTCCTCTTAGAAAATATTAAAGAGCTCCAACTGCTCTGTAAAGTTCAGAGACAAAAGCTAGTTTTAGGAAGGCAAAGTCAAAGTAGGTTTGCATGAGGTGTGTGCGGAGAGGTTTTCTGTCAATTAAAAGGGACCAAGCTTGAGGCAAATAAGTCTTTTTTTTTTTTTTTTTTTGGATCTTTCATGTTTAAAAGGTAAACTGAAAAAGTCTTTTCCAAAAAAGAAAATTTGGAAAACTGGTTTAAGAAAAATGATTTCCACCTGTGATGTATGTCATTATAACTGCTTTTGTCTGTTATGACTTTTTCAAGTTGCTCATTGAGGATGGTTTGTGGAAATATTTAAAGTTTTATTTTAATTAGGAGCCCTCAGTACTATGAAGGAAGTTCCTGAGAAGTTGCTACCTGTGAACATTTAAAAAAAATTTGTTATTAGAAAAATTGTCAAACATACAGAAAATCCAAAAGGATAGATAATACAGTGAACACCCAAACATCCCCACTTATGGCAGTTGCTAACATATAGCCATATTTGTTTCATCTTTGGGTTTTTTTTTGCTGAACCACTTCAAGGTCAATGACAGACATTATGACATTTCATCGTAAATATTCAGCATAATCTCCAAAAAGTTAGAATACCCTGCTACATACCCATAATACCATTATTTCACTTAACAAAACTAAAGATAATATCCTAATATCTAATACCGAGTCCACAGTTCAAACTTCCCCATAAATACCCATAAATAAATAAATATTTATTCAATAAATATCTTTTATTTCTGTTTTATTTCAAACCAGATTCAAATAAAGAACCACGTATTACATTTGGTTGTTATAGCTCCGTCAATTGGTCTCTCTCTCTCTCTCTCTCTCTCTCTCTCTCTCTCTCTGTCTCCTTCCCTCCTTACCCCTTTCTGTCTCTTCTCTTTCTCCCCATGACATTGACTTGTTAAAAAAGCCAGATCAGTTTCTCCTAAATTCAAGATTTGTTTGATTGTTTTCTCATGGTATCTTTTTGTACCCCTACCCCAGGGCTTCCTATAAATGGAAGTTAGAGCTAAAAGCTTGATGAAATCAAATCAAACATTTTTTGGCAAGAAAACGTCAAAGGTGATACTGAGTACACCAGGAGGCTCATCCCGTCTGGATGCTTTACTGATGGGTGACGTGTTAGTTTGATTAGTGTGATCCTGTCGTTAGATTGCATTTGAGTACATTTTAGGGCTGTTTTCCACAGATATTTCCCTTAAAGGAAAATTACTAAATGGGGGTGTTGATATTGAGGGTTGTCTTTGGTATCCCAAACCTTGTCATGTGGTTCTCCAGCTTGGTGGGTCCAACCCTTCATATGTGACTTCAGAGCAGACTTCTGATCTCCCCTGTCAGTGACTTAAGTGAGCTGAAAAGACGGAACAGAGTTTTTGTCTGACTTCTTATTTTACAGGTGGAGGACTGAACCTCACAGTGAGTAAGAGATTAGTCAGATACTTCATTTTATTTGCCTGTTCGTGGAACTAAGTGCAGAATGCAAACTACATGCTCAGTCAACATTTTAACTGGCTAAAATGAAAATGCAAGAAACTCCATTATCTAGCAATCTCTTTGAGTCAGAACTTTATTAATGGGCACAATTGTGCACCTACACTACGTGATAATCCTAAAACCTCGTAAAATTCTAAATTACCTTCTAAATAAAAAAGATGGACTTAAGTTTATTCTACCATTCGTTTTTCAACAAATATTCATTGAGTATCTCCTGTGTGTCAGGTGTGGATGTAGCAGCAAATAAGATTGGCCAAGTTCCTGCTCTCCAGCAAAGGCTTCCGTTCTACTTGGAGAATACAGAAAATAACCTACCAAGTCATAATATTATTTCAGAGTATAATATATCATTATCATTAAATAGATTTTATTTCTATCTGAATGAGTGGTCCATTGATGACATATATAGCACTGATCTGCTAGCAAAATATCTGATATTCAGAATACCTGTTCCTTGATTATGTCAGATAATAGAGTTTATGAGTCAGCCATTTATTACACTAGTAAATAATACTCATTAGCAAAATTAAAATTCAAGCTCGCACTGTCAGCTGAAACCTAAGTTAGATCTGCCTGCCAAACATTAAAAGGAAAGGATTATGTCAGGAAGGGTTCAGGTAGGAGCCTCACTGAACTGTGAGATAGTGGGAAGAAAGCAGCAGAAAGGTAAGCTGGATAATGCCTCTCTTGTTGGCAAGGTAAGGAGCTCAGTGTTGGGCTATAGGTTAGAAATAGTAAAAATTAGAAAACCTGAATCAAGCATCTAAATTTGCTACTTATTTGTTCATCTCATTTGACTGCTTACTTCTGAAGGATGTTACGGGTGGGTCCATTGTATATCAAGCACCCTCTTGTTTAGCTTTGTCTCCTTATCTATGCCCTGTTGTCACATAAAGGGGCCAAAAGATAAAACACGAGGGCCAGAATTCTGAGTTACTTCTTCTAACTCAAAAATTAAAGATCTGTAGCCACTATCAGGTAGCACAGTCTAAAAGTAGCTCTTTAATAGGCTGAGCAAATAGTTTATTTTAAATCTTCCACTTGGGACTTTAATGGCAACACAAAGCTAGGGAACCCTGCTCCCTTTCCTGACCAAAGGCAAGTTTCATCGGCTCTCTGCAGGAAGAGAACATACTCAGAGAACTACATGTGAGATTTTGAAATCCTATTCAATCTCATCCCAGAAACCTCTTGCTTTATATTGTCTATTATGTTGAAAGTTAAATTGGTAGCACCCAGTGTATTTAAAAAAGTTATTCTCATAAATGTAACCAGAAGCATTATTCAATAGCCTCTACAAATACATCAAAGAAAGTATTCCCCAAGCTGAGGTAGCAGCTTGATGCTTTTCTTTGCATTCTGTGTCTTTCCTAATGAAAGCTGCTTTCTTTTCTCCTCTCCTTCCATGTTTCAGTTGCTAATTTATGGTCAGATTTGAGAGCATTGTGTTGCTCCATCTTAAAACAAAGTCATGTTTTCTTAACATAAGTGAATTATGGTAAATTTATTCAGAGTTGGTCAATAATGCATCCCCCTTCTTACACCTCTGTGGTATTGGAACTTAATAAAATATATGAACCAGGGTATAAAACATCTCATTTTTCAGTAGCATATGGGTGATGGAGAGAGAAGGAAGAGGAGAGGAGAAAGGAGATAGTTCTGTTTCTGAATTTCATGGAAGAAAATTAATTGAAAAGTCTTGAAATACCATGTTTAGTTCTTTTTTTAAATTCTTTTTTTTTTTTAAAGATTTTTATTTAGTTATTTGACAGAGAAAGAGAGAGAGACACAAGCAGGGGGAGAGGCAGAGGGAGAAGCAGGGAGCCTGATGTGGAACTCCATCCCAGGACCCTGGGATCATGACCTGAGCAGAAGGCAGACATTTAACTGACTGAGCCACCCAGGCGCCCCCAGCATGTTTAGTTCTGGAGACAGCCGTGATTTCAACTCTTTGGCATTAGTGGCATTGCATACCCTCAGTGAGAAAGTTAAATGGCAGAGTAGTGGAAGGTAGGTTTGCGAGTTTTAAGCCAGTTATTAATATTTGATCCAAGATTGTGGGCATTTATGACTGCTGGTAGCTCTTGGACTAAATAAAGAACTGATTTACTATCCAAATCCGTGAATTTCTTCGCAGCACATATAGGATAAGGTTTCCAGTAGTTACAAATGACTACAACAAGGGGTTTTTTGGCTTTTCTTGTTGACCTTCTATCTAACGTCATGTGTGTATGAAGATGCTTTCAGCTTTGCAGCATGTTTTGACATCTGTACATCGACTATTCCAAATACATGAAATTGAATGATGAGGTGAGTCCAGTGTATTCAGAGAAGTAAATTCAAGAGGAACTCTCAATCGAATTCATAAGAGACACTACTGAGAGATCCTTGAAATAGTGGTCTACCGTCTGCCTAGCTGTGTTTCAATTGCATGAACATCATCTGGCCAAAAGCTTTCCTTCCTTGTGAGCCATGTTTGAGCATGTTCAAAGTAATGATACGTATTTATGAATAAATCATTTGAAATTTAAAGACAGCAATAAAACTACAGAGCCTAAAAATAAAAGCAATATTTTAAATTTATAGTCTGACCCATTCCGTAATAAAAGTGATTTCTTAGCTGTAATTGTTACCTTCTTGGCATACATTGTGATTTTGTTCTAACCAGGGGATCCCATGACACAGAGAACCATTGCTCAGACGTAATGATTGATACAGGAGCGTTTATTCCCCGAATGTGTCTGTGGCCTCAGTAAATATCATTAAGTGACCAAAAATCTGTTTCATGCTTTATGGGATATAAAACTGAATGGTAAAATGAGGAAATAAGTGCATGTTCTGTCTTAGCAAAAGAATGCAATTTGTAAACAGGAATATTTCTTTTCTTTTTTTTTTTAGATTATTTATTTATTTATTTGTGACAGAGAGACACAGAGAGAGAGGGAACACAAGCAGGGGGAGTGGGAGAGGGCTCCGCAGGCTTCCTGCGGAGCAGGGAGCCCGATATGGGGCTCCATCCCAGGACCCTGGGATCATGACCTGAGCCGAAGCCAGATGCTTAACCAACTGAGCCACCCAGGTGCCTCAAAACAAGAATATTTCTAAGAGTATGAATATTGTTGCAGAAATATTTTTACATCTGTCTCTACTCCCTGATTTTCAGAGTGTTTTATTTCTCTATCCTATCAGATATGTTGGCAATTGTGGGACTGAAAAGCTTTTTAATTATTTCCATTCACTGCCTCTTCTTGGACTATTCAGGGAGAAAAAGTTCTTTTCCATTAATAATCTTTCAGGTCACTGTGAGAATAGGAAGTATTGAAATAACAGCAGCTTAGTCTTTGTTGATGTGCTTTAAAATCCTTATTAGAATAATATACTTCTCAGAGGCATCCTCTCCTGCTTGAATAGACTTGATGTTCCTGTCTGTCTCGGGCTGTCAGAAAAATTAAAGCCAAATCTTAAAACATAATATCAGAACATAAAAATCTCCGAAGTCCTTTGGGTGGTTTTATTACTCTATTTAGCATGCACACAATTTCAAATTGTTTCACTTTTACTTTAATGGGAGGCTTCCAAGGTGGGCTGGTATCTCAGGTAAATGTTTTAGTGGCCCTGGGCAGTGAGGCAGGACTGCATGACCCATCCTCAGACAGGCAGCCCCTTGCCTGCCTGTTAGTGCACAGGGACCCACACTCTCATCTGAGGACTGGCTGGAACCTAAAAGCCAAGGGACGTGCTTTCTCCCAAGTCAGAAGTCTGTGCTTACTTTTGGCAATTTTGGAGCTTATACTGTAGGGTTATTTCCCAGGCCAGAAATTTGCATCAAAGAGCTAAGAAAAATACATCCAAAAATAAACATGAAAGCCAAGATTTCATGCCAGGAACTCCAGCCACACACATCCTGTTGGCTGGTTCTCTTGACTCTCCTCGCAGTTGTGATTCTTTTAAACCAAGCGGAAGCCTGCTCTGATGACTTGGACCTTATGTCTGCTCCAGGGTCTCACTCCTCTGTCCTCAAATCCAGAAAGGAAGGGAGTGAAGTTATTAGGAGGTAACTAAGTTAAATATATGTGTATGTATATAGGAAGTCTTTTCCTATTGTCTTTGGCTGCCTGAGCTTTTCTAGAGAACCACCAGCACCGGACTGAGATCCTTTTAACACTAATAGATACAAACAAGGAATTATCGGTGATGAAGGTGTATTTTGCTGTTCAAATAAAGGACAGATATTCACTGGATATTCGGGAACTTTGAGAGACAGGAAAAGAAGGACATATGCCCTACAAGGTCAGAATGGTTCTTTTTCTATTCTTTGGTGGGGAAATGTTATATGTCACAGTTTGCATTTTGGTTTGAGGAATTATACTGTGAAACATCTCTGGCTTTTCTAATTATGTTCCACCAGACCTAAATATATACAACGGGACTGACATAATTTGATTTCATCTTTATTTGTGATGCGTGTGTGTGGAGGGAGGAATGGCGGCTCATCTTTTTCTGATTGTGAAGGGTATGTTTGTTTAGCCTGATGATCTTAAATATGTTTCTGTATAAACAAAGATAGTTGTTCATAACTAGTCAGTTACATTTATCACATTAATATTAAATGTATGTATTTATCTGATGACATATTTGAATGGCACATATTAAAAATGAATTTGGGGCAAGGAAACAGATCGGAAGTGATGGTATTTCATCCCCTGGCCGCTCAGTGGGTATCTTGCCTGCAGCTCTGACTATATGAATTCCTTAGTGTTTATGGGAACTCTGTTACATTATTGATGACTTGAAGTCATACCAGCTCCACAAGCTATGATTTCACTATTTCTCAGAAGATGATCAGGGGGTCTGAGCAGATCAAGGCTTGGCTGGCAGGTGCCAGCAATGTCCAGATGCTGCGGGTAGGCCTGTTGGCCCCATGCTGTAAGTAGTAGTCAGCGCTTCCTAAGTGGTGCTCTTCTGGGTGTTCATTTCAGGAGTGTGCACTGGATACTAGGATCTTGTAGAAGCTGTTGTTAGCAGAGATTCTGAAATGCCTCGCATGGCCGTGCATTTGCCAGTCACCTTTGACCCCTCACTGCCTCCCACCGCCCACCCCACCCCATACTTTTATCTTGCAGTGGCCCTCATTACTCTCCCAGCGAACCTACTATCTGTGTGGCTGCTAAGGAGCTTCTCAACTCCATGTTAATTGATGCCACTTTGAAAATTTCATCTTTTAGAAACTCCTGTCGTATTCAACAAACATATACTTCGTTTCCACCACGCGGAGGTGCAAAATGTATCATGTCTGTCCTGGTTTACAATCTAGTGGAGAAAACAGACAAGCATAAATACAAATCACCCTAATGTAAGACAAACTGGAAAGTACTCTAAGGAAGATCCAGTGTGCCGGAGGACATCCGGGGGAGGGCAGAGAGAGATTCATTTCCATCCAGAGTATCATTTCCAACGAAGACAAAGAAATCGGGGTCTGAATTCTTCTGTGGCTAACAGGGCTGTTTTTCAGCATCCCTAAAGGATTGGGGTCAGTTAACCAAATTATAGCATTTGAGGCTGTTGTGTCCCAAGGGGCTGACCGCACAGTAGAGGCAGGGCTTCTTCACTCCTATTGTGCTCTGTGTTCTGTCTTCTCCTCCTGTGATAGGCCCCTGGGCAGGCTTGGATAGGGGTCGGCCTGCCCTCTGAGGGTGTCATGTGTTGCATTCCCAAATGCCTTTGTGTTTTGTTTGTTGTTCAGTCATCATCTGGAGAAATCCGCTCTGAGGTTTAATGCGTCCCGCAGGCAAAGGCAGTTCTAGCTGGGAAAACTTTTAAGAACTTGAGACTCAGAAGGAACTCGTGGTATGGACTGGGGGATATTGTTAAGCTCTTTATGTGTAGGAAGCCCTGTGGTCATGGGACTTTTCTGTTCTCACTGGGCCGAATTCCACTCCTGCGTAGTCTCCAGGCTGCTGCGGAGAGGTTAGAGCCCAGTCACTGGGGCAGGGTGTCTGACACCGAGGAAGGAGCAGCAGGAAATCCTGTCACAAAGTCAGCCTCTCCGAATTCCTGCAGGTTTGCCTGTCGTTGATCTTACTAACCTCAGTGTTCTGAGCTGTCTGGCCCAAACCTTAAATGCAAGACAGACCTTCTGAAGGTTCTTGATGTGGTCAGGTGGTTTGGCCTGAAATTCTGATCTATTCCTGGTTTAACCCAGCTCTGCTAGATAACTTTTTGGAAAGCTCTCCAGCTCCTGGGCCACCTATTTGTAAGTGTAAAGATAGGTTTACTTAAATCCTGCCTTGCTGTCAGGAGTGCTCCAAGTTAATGTTAATTGATAACTGAGGTGCCTTATGAATTGGAAAATTTAGTGCCCCCCTCCTTCCCTTTTGGTTTGCAAATTCAAGAAGGCAAAGCCACAAATTATGTGACTGTAAAGTGTAAAGTATAGGCAACAGTTCATACTGAATCAAATGATATCATTAGAAAGGCAAGAACTTAAAAAAAAAAAAAAAAAGAAAGGCAAGAACTTTTTGGTATCTTTCATCATTTACAGTTGTCATTCTTAAAACTAGTTCTACATTAGAATTACCTGGAAAGCTAGTTAAAAATTCCCGTGTGTGGGCCCTCCCTAGAATTATGAAACCAGAATCTCTAGAAGACTGGCCCTGGGCATCAGTGGCTTCTTCAAGCTCGCCAGAGGGGCTGGCTGAGGGCCTGCCAGGGCTAAGAACCTCTGTCTTCCAGCAGTGGGCTTTGCTAAATGGGCACCGTGCCCCTTTGCATCTGCTTCTGAATTTACCTGCCTGGAATTTTTTTCTGTGCTAAGGCTCTGTGATTGAACAATATGCTTATTCCTTATTTGTGTTAAATCTCCTAGTGTAATTTTTCCTTCTCTCATATAGACATTCTACTTCCAAATTGGGGTTCCTGCCAGATTTAAGTAATAATGGCAATCAGTACTTTAGAGATACAGTTAGTGGTGTTTTTTGTTTGAGTGTTTGTGTTTAGAGGTTGCCTGTGTGGTCTGGTTATTGAAAGTGTGAGAATCAAGTGCAAAGTCCACCCCCCCCCAAATTCCACCATCCTACAAGCACACATTCTCTTATCTGTCAGAACAATCTTGTCGTTACACATCACCTAGCTCCTGGAAAATTCCACACTGTACCTCTGTGAGAGAATGAGAGTGAAAAAGGCAAATAATATAGCACTATTTTGAAGAGAGCTTTGAGCTCATGGGCCCCCTGAGAATGTTGAGACCCCTGACCTGTCCCCAGACTATACTTTGAGAATCACTTCTCTAAGATAAATTCCCAGGAAAAGAATACTAAGTTGAAAGGTATGAAAACATTTATGTCTCTTGATAAATATGACCACATTTATTTCCAGTAGCTTTTACTCTGCCACCAGGAGTAGTTGAGCATGCCTATTATATCCAGCCATGGCCAGCATGACCGTTACATATTTTCCTCCATTATAATAGACACTTTATTGTCATTGTGTTTCTTTGATTACTGCTGGGATGGTTGAGATTTTCTTATATATTTCTTTTCTGATTATATTTCCTCTTTCAGCGACCATGTTACTCACCCATATGTTGGCATTTATTTATCAGTTTATATGAATGCTTTATTTGGCCAAGACATTAACCCTTTGTTGTAATTCCTGCAAATATTTTATCTTGGTCTTTTGACTTCTCATTTTTCATGAATTTAAAGTACATAAATTCTAAATCCATTAAATCACCAACAAAAAGGCTATTTTGTGGCTTAAAAATTTTTAAATTTGTTTTATAAAGATATTATCTTTCCTTTGTAGATGATTTGAAAAATCACGATACAGGCAATAATAGCGTTTAGTCAGTGGTGCTGTCTGCATGAATTGAATGAGTTTTAAAAATTTTTTTTATTGCTTCTCACTTCTGCTTCAAAACATTTATAAATGCTCTTACAAATTCATATATTGGCTCCAAGTGTTTCTTATAACATCTATGTCATAACCTATTTTTTATAACCTTATTTTAGCAACTGTAACAAAATTTTCTTAAGATTTCTTTTCTGGATATTTGTACCATTTGTTCCACTGCTCTTCTGCTTCGGTTTCTATGAAGATCTCAGTGATTTGATGGTGGGCACTGTGATCCTCCATCCTTAGATCCCACTGTCCTACTCACCCCGCACACACACACTCCCTAAACACTGCTCTAAGCTTTGAGTCTGAGTGAAACATGAGTGTTACTGGGATACCTTCTGAAGTTAGTGAAGTGAGTGCTCTTTTTTATTTCTATTCTCTTTATTTATTTATGGGGGGGTAGGCAGAGGGAGAAGGAAAGAATCTCACGATGACTCCCCCTGCTGAGCATGGAGCTCGACTTTGGGGCTCAATCTCATGACCCTAAGATCATAACCTGAGCCGAAACCAGGAATCGGATGCTTCACTGACTGAGCCACGCCGACACCCCAAGTGAGTCCTGTTTTTTGAGCATCTGTAACTGTTTGTTTTCTTTTCTTCACTGTCCAGAATTGTACCTACCTCTTTAATAGTTCTGGGGCAAGCACAGCTCTTAGCAATAAGTGTTAATGAAAATGGCTTTTCATTTTTAGGTCTTTGCTATTTGTTGAGGGTTTTACTTTATTTGTTGTTGAAGCATTTTTGCCTGTGCTTCACTTTGTCTAAAATTCATACAATTGCCTAGTACAAATATACTGAAAAAGGAAAAAAACCTCCCTATAAAAACTTACATTGTATCTAATCCCCGTTAAAAGCATAACAGAACTCGGAAAAGGGAAAATGTAGTAAAATTATCAGATATGGCATTTAATAAAAGATCTACCTAGTCAGGGCGCCTGGGTGGCTCAGTTGGTTAAGTGTCTGACTCTGGATTTCGGCTCAGGTCGTGATCTCAGGGTCGTGAGATCCTTCCCCACGTCAGGCTCCGCGCTGAGCATGAAAACCACTTCAGTTTCTCTCTCCCTCTCCTTCTGCCTCTCCCCCCTCTCAAGTAAATAAATCTTCAAAAAGAGAAAAGATCCACCTACTCAGGAACATATACAACTTTGTGAACAACACTGTAAAAAGTACTTACTGAAAAGTTCTAAGTTTTAGGATAGCTTTAAAAATGTTAGTGTTCTACTTCTCTGAAAACTGTATTGCAGATCACACTGTCCATCGACATTTTCGTTCCTTAATTATAATCAAAGGTTTTGTCATACATAGCAGATGGCACATTTAATGAGGTGATAATTAATAAATGAAAATTAATAAATTAAAATCATTGCATGACTTCCTGATAGTAATAATTGCAAGCATGTGCATAATAGTCTGAACTATTATGAGTCCTGACATGGTTAAGAAATTTTTAGAGACGTTTCAGTAGAGTTGGCATTCCATCTTCCTGAAATTCTCTTTCTTGCTTTCTGCCTGTGGCTTTATACTTTCTTCTCCCTCATCCTAGCCCCTTCTCCAGACTTCATTTAGGTCTGAAATGTCAGACTTAGCTTTTTTTCCATCCAACTTTTTATTCAAACTTTTAAACATTCAGAAAAACTGAAAAAGACTAGTAGGAAATCCCAAGTTTACTTGAATATTTTAGGTTGATTTCTTTCTCCCTGCTTCTCCCTGTCCTCGCCAGCCTCCTTTTATAATCAATTGTGTGTTTACCTCTTCCCCATCCGTTCCATCCCACCATCTCTGGGACCTCCCTTTTCTCTCCTCACATCTAGCCAGTGTTAAGGGAGGCAGGCGTGGTTTTTAAAGACCAGGGACTGGAATCAGCCAGATCAGGGTGACAGTCTAGCCTTTCATTCATTCTGTGTCCTCAGGCAAGTTACTTTACTGCCTAAACCCGTTTCCTCATTTGTAAAAGGAGGTTAACAATAATCTTATCACAAATGGTTGGGAGGAAGAAATGGTATAATGCCAGCAATCCTTTAGGCCCCAGGAAGCACCAAGAAAAGGTGCAGAGGGTAGAGACGCATAGATAGGCCGGGGGAGTTGGGGTACACGAGTGCCTGCTCAGACGCCTAGTGCTGCTGTCTCTGCTGCCCAAGGATAATGTTTGGACTCTCTCTGTTGGCATCCAGAGCTTCCTAAATGTGCCCATACATCCTTTTCCAGCCATATTGCCTCTATTAATTTATCCAACTATTTTTCTCAACCTAAATCCTGTCAGCAAGCACTAGTCGGGCACTGGCGAAATGCCAGGTGCTGTGCTAGGCACTGGGCACACAGATGCGAACAGCGTGTAGCCCTCAAGGAGCTCACAGTCAATTGGAGATAAATACGGGACAATAAATTTTAAAAGCGGGTGATATGCGCTGTCGCGGAGGTGCGTGCAGGGGCTGGAAGTGGGAGGAGGAGATGGTAACTGCCAGGGAGAGTCAGAACAGTTTCCAGAGAAAGTCCCCTTGTGTGTCTTGTCCTCCTAAGGCCGACAGGAAGGTGACTGACAGAAAGATGTCACCAGACACGAGCAGAGGATTCAAGTGCTACCGTGGGACCATGTCTGTTGTGGTGGAACATGGAGGAGGGGTCATAACAACCCTCCAGTTCCACGGCAAGCTTGCCTCCTTGGGTTCTTCATGGAAGGAAGAGCCTGTCAGAGCTGCCTAGCCTTTCCTGGGAACAGCGCAGGATTTTTATCTCCTTTCCCCTCCCTGGATCCCCCCTCCCCCCAGGTCTTCTGGACACTAGCACCGTGCCCACTTGCTCCCTGGAGCAAAAACACGTAACAAGCCCAAAAGTGTTAAGGTCCCTTTACCTCCAGTCACCTCCTTTCTCCACCTGTCCCAAGACCCAGCCCAACTGCTGTCTCCCCTAACATCTCCTGGTCTCCTGATCGGGTGAATAACACCAGGGAGGAACAATGGCAGCCCCTTCACGTAGGTGTTAACAGATCTGTCTGTGAATGAAAAGCCAAGAAGAGGCTGGTTGCCTTCTGAGGAGATGAGGGTCCAGATAATGAAAAAGAGCATGACTGTAAGACAGGTTGAGATCAGGTTGAGGGGATGGGGAAGATCTAACACCTGGGATGGCCAAGATTCAGGGAAAGAGGAGGCCCGGAGCACCGCTATTCCTCTAAACAGACTGAGAAACCTGGAAGCTGAGAGGTTCTGGGGCTGAGAGAGCCCCGAGCAAGAGGCAGAACATGGCTTCAAAACCAGAGGAAACTAAGGACTGTTAATAGACACACTCTGGGAATCCATATGGTTTCTCCCAGATTTGGAGCCCATATAGGTCTTTATCAGTTGGGGCTTTCAGTGGAGGCTGTGCTGATGCTGGTGCAGTCAGGGTTCCTAGTAGCCATTAGGCCTGGGTCCTTGGGTCACAGAAGGCACAGAGCACTCTGGGTCACTCTTTTTAATCTCTCTGTTTCTGTGGGGCTTGGCAGGGTCTTCTCTGTTCTGATAGAGAAGGAAGGTGAGCTCCCTACAGTATCCCATTTGTGGTAATCCATGGCATGATCTAAGACCAGATCTGATTAAGAATCATTGTGGTCATTTGGACTTTACATTCACATGATGGGTCTCTGCCTGTGAATAATAACTAATAGTAAAAGATGAATTGTACTGACTACAAACTAAGAGCCAGAAGTCATTCTTATCTTTTCACATATATTAGTTCTTTAGTCATAAGTTATTACCAGCTTAGTCTCAAGAATGTATTTTTTTTTTTTTAAGAATGTATTTTAAGTATCCAGAATTCAGTTTTGGGAGCTTTTGAAGTAAAAAGAGCACCGCCCCCATTTTTTTATTTAGGAAGAATTCAAGATTAGACCCAAATGTTATCATTTTTCCCTGTAGTAACAGGATATCTTACTTGGTCCATTGTCAGATGAGTTTATGTGTAGTGTCAGAAAAGAGGACTCGTCCACAACAGGTGACTGATCTAATCCAGATTTCATGAGCTCTGGGGAGTTCACAGATCAGCTACTGAGAAACCTGCCAACCTCTGATAATTTTTATGTGTGTGAGTTTTCTGAAAAGAGAACTTTCATCCTAATTTGAAAGGGTCCCATTGCCCCCCCAATGATTAAGGACCATTTTCTGTAGAATCAGGATACAGATCAGACCATATAGTCTGTACCCCCTTTATGTGGGAGAATACTGAACATTTACTCTGAAAAAATCTTTACAGAATTTGTGATGTGAAAATGGAGATGGTGGATAATTTTCATTGTGGCTTTCAGGCTGAGACATTGGTATCCAGAAATTCTTCTTGTAGTGAAAAGAAATCATTAGGAAAAATGCCAAGTTCCAGCCTCGAAACAGAAATGCTTTGCAATAAGAGGTTCTACCAAAGCCTGTTTTAAAATAAATATTTCTAATTCATGGATCCATCGCTCCTCTAAATAGAGCACATCTGAGTATTTTGTATCCAGTTCCAAAACGATTGAACTTTAATAATAAGTTTTCATGGAAGTGTGGTTTTGTATTTTCAGTTCCATACCTCTCCCCCAAAACCACCCACATATAATAATGTCCACACTGCTAACTGGACACCTTCAGACAATGGTACTTCTAAAAATTAGCTATAGCATGGCCCATCATGCAGAACAATAATTGTCTTTGTTTTTTATTTAAAGAAATTTAGTTTATTGAGACTAGGTAGTACATACACATTGTAACTAAATTGGCTAATTGAATTTAAATTTTAAAAAAACTACAACAGAATATATATAATGAAAAACATGCTTTTCTCTCACCCCTGCCCTAACCACCAGACCCCTTGCCAGAAGCAACCCACCATTACTGGCTTCTTCTGTAGAATATTTTACACACAATATTCTCTTTGGTTGGTTATTGGGCAGGACTTCCAAAACTTACATTTGATTCTTTTTCTCAACCTCTTGAGAAAGAAAAAAAAAAAAGCTTTAAAATTTCTAAAAAATCAAGACATTTTGAATCACAGTCTTCACACAAATTGACAAATTTAGGTTACTTTTTCCTTTTCCTTTACTATTTGTTTAAATTCCAACAACTTGAATCTCCTGTCGGCATGGTGTGGTGTTGCAAATCTGAAAACATTGCAAAATGTGACTGTGTTTCAAATAGAAAACTTGTAGGAGACTTTTTAGTATAATTCGTTTTAATTTTTAGTTATTACAAACTAGTAAGTTTGTTGAAAATTCAAATATACATGATGAGTAATATTGAAAGTATAAGAGGTAAATAAAGAGGTAATACCTCCCTCAATTTGAATAGAGGTGTTTAATCATCTTAGCTATGGTATTATCACATTGATACCATGCTAGTAAATAAAAAATGGGAAATTCTTTTGGCATTAATTTTCCAAGAAGTTCTCCCTGTAAATAACCTCTACATATCTTTTACATTTCCTGAGTTGATGTATATGTACCAATCAAGACAGGCATCCCTTGTGGTGTAGATGACCTTGCATCCATGGCCCTTGAGAGAATAAATATGTATGTTGACAGTGCAGCTGTCATGAATTGAGTTCATAAAATTGGATTTGTTTTTTTTTTAATATGACATATTATTCTTGCTTAATTTCATTGTGCTGACCATGGTTTCAGTGCTATAAATCAGGGAGAATGTTTGCCCACAAAAAAAATAAAAAAGAGAGAGAGCAGCAATAACAATATGAAATATTGCCTTTGTTTTAATAAAAATGTTTCTTCTTTGGGGTACCTGTCTTCTTTCAGCTGTGTTCCCTGGGTCTTATTATTTTTTTTTATAAGTTTTTTCTTTAAATAAATCTGTGTTGACTTGATGTAAGGAGTAACATAAAGCTCATAAAACTTAAATGTGAAATAAAAGAGTGGGTGAGGTATGGTAGAAAGAAACCTATTTTTTAATGCAGAAAAGCAGGACGTGTATATACATGTTCAAACAGTGCAAAGTCGACTACATAATTTGTGGGGCCCAGTGCAAAATAAAAATGTAACATCCCTTATTCTCCCCGGAGGAAGAAAGTGTCACTAATGGTGCTAAAATACAAAGCTTTTTCGTTTCTTCTGCATTTTCTATCTCAACTCATCATGTTTCTTATTTGCTCTTTAATGTTCTAAGGAAAAATTAAATTATTAGCACAAATTTTCTGTTTGTCTTTCTATGGTGCAAAGCCAATTTTAAATGCAAATGTAAGGACATTTAACTTGTATGTGGAATCACCAAAGTGATAATAATTTCTGTTTCCTGGCTTGTACATGCACATGTATTATATTCTTACTGGAACAGTAGAAACCATGCACAAAACTAATTCAACTGTTTTTATTTCAGTTCTTGATGCACACAGCTTCTACCCATACTCTCGATCTGCAGCTGACAGATCCCTAAGGCAGGGCTCAGGAAGAGGAACTATGAGTTGCCCTAGCTTTCTTTTCCCTTTATGTCATTATTTTCTGTGTAAGTGGTTGGCTCATACAGGGAAGTAATATGAATAAGAAAGGATATGATAGAGTTTCTTTGTCAATACCACTGCCCTCTTTCTGTGCTCAAAGCAAACTCTGATTAGCATGGGAAATGGGGCCTCTGGGGCTGTCAGCACCTGCACTTGCTCTTTGGAAGATGTAACATGCTCACCGTGTACTTGCGTTGAGTTGTGTTGAGCTCCCATGCTTTACAGTTGCACCTGAATCCTGTTCTCACGAGGCATCGTGAATGCTCTGTGTGAAAGCGATGTCAAGGAACAGTGGACGTGCACATGGCCTGTCTCTGCTCACATACCTGTTCCACTGTTCCATTGCACTTCACTTACAGAACACAAGCTCAAAGATAAAATTACTAAGAATTTCAAGATTGTGATAGCAGAGCATTACACTGGGAGCCCTATGTGCCTGCACAGGTCTCCTGCCTGTGAAGCCAGCCCTGAGTATAGAAATGCATTAACTGAATGCCGCTTACATTCCCAGCTCCTTTCCCAAGGGGAATTATTTCAATAGCTTTTTCAATAACATTTCTGATGGATAGAGCTATAGAGAGGTAGATATGTACATATATAAGGTGGTAGATTAAATATGGTCACAAATTCGGCCAAATTTGTTTTTCCAACTGAGAGGTGGAGTCTGCTTTCCTCCTCTTGAATCCAGACTGGCCCTGAGACGTGCTTTCATCACGAGAATACAATAGGAATGACTGTGTTTGACTTCGAGTGTTAGCTTACAGAGGCCTTGCAGTTTTAATCTTGCCCAAGGGGAGCGCTTCCTCTATCGTGTGAAGACACCTGAGAGGAGGAACCATGTGGTCATTCCAGTCATTTCAGCCATACCAGTTGAGGGCCCAGAGAGGTGAGTCCATTCAATCCCAACCAACTCCCAGCTGGCTGCGGCCACCTGAGTAAGCCCAGGTGATACCAACAGAAGAACTGCTCAGAACCCACAGAATCGTGAGAAATAATAACAGTCACGGTCTTACGCTACTAAGCTTTGGGGTGTTTTGTTATAAGTAATAACTATATAATGGTATTTGCATTAAAAACATTTAAACCTATATACCTCCCACAAATGAGATTACATCATTCATATTATCTGTATCTTGCTTTTTTCCATTTAGTGGATCCTAGAGATCCTTCTGCTCAGTGCATTTGGATTAGCCACATTATGCTAAGAGTTTTTCATTGGCTGGATTGCCATAGTTTATTTAACCTATTCCCCTGTTCATGGACGGTTACATTGGTTTTTGTTGTTGTAAACAGTGCTGCAGTGGACATTCTTCTACATTATATCTTAATGTATTTTTATGGAGTAAGTCCTTACCTATGGTCATTTTGTGAAATTTACAAGTTGATGAATATTTTCCAATTACACTTTAGAAAGTTGGCACCAATTTATACTTCACTGTGTATTTATTTCAACAATGTGTAATTTCAAACTTTGAAAATTTTGCCAGGAAAAAAATTGGTATCTTATTATTATTTTGTTTACCTAATCATGAGTGAGGTTAAGCATCTTTAAAAATATTTCTTGGCAGTTGTGGTGTTTTGTTGTTGTTGTTGTTGTTTTGGTCTGTGAGTGAGTGACCAGTTTATATCTTTCGTCCAGTAGTCTACTGTGTTGTATCTGCAGTTTATAAGATTATAAGAGCTCTTTGTAAATTAAATGTGCCTCCTTTTTACCATATGTATTAAAATATCTTCCAAGTTTTTTGTTCAAGATGCATTTTGTGACCAGGCACTTAGGACTAGAGAGACATTTTCTGACTTGCTTTATGATTTTTTTTCCT
This sequence comes from Callorhinus ursinus, assembly GCF_003265705.2. Taxonomy (NCBI): domain Eukaryota; kingdom Metazoa; phylum Chordata; class Mammalia; order Carnivora; family Otariidae; genus Callorhinus; species Callorhinus ursinus. The sequence continues at coordinate 57,579,852 of NW_027397064.1, read as the reverse complement.
CAAGACATTTCACTCATTAATTTTTTTCTTCTAATCTCTTTCCCTTGAACTATGCCCCAGTTGCACATCCCTAAGGCTATATTACTATAAAACAAAACTTTTAGAAGACATTTTGTTGTCTATCACTTCCCTTGGAAATTATTTTAATTTATCCATTTAATGTTTTTTTCCTTTTGCTACTTCAGGGAAGTATGCTTCTTCAGGAGGTTAATCCTGAATTAGTTGGTTGCTAGGTCTGTTGACTGCAAAATACAGTTCCCAGCAATGATTCATCCTTATCTCTTTGGGGGAAACCAAAGCGAAGAATGCCTTTTAAATTATATCACATACTGTTTTTGTTGGCCAGATCAATGGCTTAGCCGTTTCAGTACATGGTCCCTTGTTCTCTTTACAGATGAGATACTTCCAGTGGGACTATCTTACAGGGCTGGAGCTAAAGAACCCTGGATGCAGAGACGAAGTAATTCCACCTTCATGTCTGGATCTGATCATTCCCATACCCAATGCATTGCTCGTCACTGGTTCTAGAAAAATGGGATAGAGTCATTTATGGAAAATAGCAGAGGCAGCTCCAAAAACCTTAGGGGAGGAGATTGATAGGAATGTCTATCATTTGGGTGCATGTTATGAAGGAAGAGGAAGAGAACTACTCTTAATTAAAAACTTGATTTGGCAAGGCAAGCTAAAATGGTGGTGAAAAGTGCTGGAAAACAGTAAAGCAGAGCTAGTGAGCTCCTCTTCCAGAAAAGCTTGGAGACCTCTCTTAATACACAGCAATCCCCTTGGAAATAGATAAGATGTTTATTTGTCAAAACCAAACATACATTCAAAGCTTTCTCTTTGAGAAATGAGAAGCCTGTCTTAAAGATTGGTTTTCAATAAAGGGAAATATTCTTCCTTTATTTTTTTTTTTTAAACTTCCAACTTCCTTAGCAGGAAGTCTTATTTTTTTTTTAAAGATTTTATTTATTTATTTGAGAGAGCGAGAATGAGAGAGAGAGCACATGAGAGGGGGGAGGGTCAGAGGGAGAAGCAGACTCCCCGCTGAGCAGGGAGCCTGATGTGGGACTCGATCCCGGGACTCCAGGATCATGACCTGAGCCGAAGGCAGTCGCTTAACCAACTGAGCCACCCAGACGCCCTATTCTTCCTTTAAACATCAAAATATTTGGCAGGGGGCGCTTGGGTGGCAGTCAGTTAAGAGACGGACTTTTGATTTTGGCTCAGGTCATGATCTCAGGGTCATGACATTGAGCCCTGCGGAAGGCTCCACGCTGGGCTTAGAGTCCATTTAGGATTCTCTCTCTCCCTCTTCCTCTGGCCCTCCCCCTCTAACTTAAAAAAATATATTTTTGGAAGAAATTTTTATAAATTATAATCTCCTCCCATTTTGTCTTAGGTAAAATACTACATTTTGTTTTCCTCTATCATAATGACTGTGTCATCCTGGTAAGTTTATGATCTTGTACTGTACTTCAGTTGGCTGGTAGAAGCCCTCAGGGGCTTCTAAGCTATGTAGTTTTTGCCCCCACACTGGATGGCACCACTATGTAACAGAATTCTATAGTTTTTCTGTTTTCCCCCTTGCTCCAAATTCCTGGCTCTCACTCTTCATAGCAATCAATATTCTTGTCTGTAGAAACCCCCTTTATTACCTGGCCCTGGTGTTTTTTCTCTGGTAAGTGTTGGGAAACAACAACAGCCACGCTTTCAGCACGGTGTCTAAAGCAGGAGTGAACAGACCTTGAAGAAGTGAGCTGTTCACGCTTGTAGCAGTGTCATCTACCAGCTCTGATGCATAAAATACATGTCACATTTGGTTTGGTGGCTTAGGTGACTTATTCGCAGCTCTTAATTATGTTCAGATTGATTAGGAGATCTGTACAAGGGACCTCTGGATTAGTGACGTGTGGCTGAAGGGATTTAAATCTTTATAAAATATTATTTCTAAATTATGTGTCAACCTGTAAACATTATTCTATGAATATATATATATTCTATGAATATATTCATATTCTATGAATATATATATTCTATGAATATATAGGATTATATATTCATTAATACATAGAGGGGGAAATTTCTAGGGTGGAAAGTACATGGCCTGGCTGTCATATAGACTTGAGTCAAAATGAGATTTTACTGCTTCCTGGCTGTGTGATATTGGGCCAAGGGTTTGTACCCTAGTTTTCTCATCTATAAAATAAGATAAAATATACTTGCATGGTTGTAGAGTATCTGAGTGTCTAGCACATAGGTGGACATTGAGTGAAAGAATTTCATTAAATGATAACAAAAATTATCTTTTATAAATGTAAATCATTAGAGTACATTCTCAATATTAATGATAAACTAGTCTGTTACTCTTATTAATAAATAAATATACAGTTAGAAATCACCAGAACAAGACTCCACACAATTGTATAATAATAATAAACTCTCTTAACAATTATCCATTTCTAATTCAGAAGTCAAATTATCAATGGCCGTGAAAGACTGAAGTCATGAAAGAGCTCAGGCTAGCCAGTTTTTCATTCCTTTAAAGTTTCCATTTCCAGATTGGAATGTCAGTCTAGGGTGAAAAGAGGATGAGATTGAGTATCACTCTTCCAAACTCTCCCTGACCTTGAATGAAGGTGGTATTTCTAGCAACTCCAAATCTTCTGAATAGAAGTGGGAGGCAAGGTAACTCCTGACCCATTTATAACAGAAATAGACTCTCCATGCAATTAAAGATGTCACATCTCAGTGTAGATGCCAGGCTTATTTTGAAAAATGCAAATTGATAAATAGCAAACAATCTTGGCACCAAAAAATTTCACAGTGGCTCCCTTTGGGTGCCAAAACTTTCTCATGTATAGACATGTAGGCTTGCATAAGTATGTGTAAAACACACCCACTTCTATCTACCTACATTTAGTTCTGTTCTGTGCCAAGAAGGCTTAGGTCTCAGTACTTTGAGGTTAGAGGTTTGGTGCTTTGGAACCACCAGAAGTCAGCTGGGTAGGGGGTCAGTGGAACAGCCTTTTGGTTGTAGCTCTTGGTCACATGATGTCTCAGATGTGAAACATGAGCGTAAACTCATAACCCTGATCTTCCTTTCTGTTGATGTGATAAAACAGGCTGTGTTTGGGTGTTGCCTGGTAGATGAGAATAATAACACTGTTTGAGTAAGAACAGTGTTGTCCTGAGGCGTGGCGTCCTTTTGACTTCCTCCCCCAAATGGAGCACTTCCTGCTTTCCAGCTGAATGGTGAGTCATGTAAAGAGACTTGAGGATGTGACACAGGAGATGGGTCAGGCCCTAATTATCTGAATGGTATGAATGACAAATCTGCGCATATCCCATCCAGGTAAAGCCAGGAAATGCAAGAAGGGCTGGAAATAGCTCATGGCTACATGGCAGCATCTCCCGAGGCTAGTCGTTTAGTGCTTTCAGCGTCCCAAAGTGCCACATCGAAGTAGTAGCGTTTACCAGCATTCTCATTGCAAATATGAACATTCTGATGCTTATTTCTATTTCTTGCGATTTCTGGTCACTGGGAAGCATTTTTTGAGTTAATTCAGAGTGACAGATTTGTGAAGTGTTGGTATACCTGAGCTAGACCTATGTCTGTGTTCTAATAGCAACATGTGGCCAGAAGAACCATCATGCAAGAACACTCCCTGGGGTGTGTAAGGAAGATGGCTCATACTGCCTATTAAATCATGTTCTTCTAGAACATAAGCATTAGCATTTGTTGTCTGTCAAGAGGCACTTATATATATTATCTTGTTTTATCCTAATTATGACTTAATGAGGTAATAATAATAAACAAAATTAATGATATGCCTAATGCTTACTGTGGGCTTGTCATTATGCTAAGTAGCCATTTGTCTCATCTAATCCTCCTAACAACCCTGGCCAGTAGGGATTACTGTCCCACTTTATAAGTTAGAAAACTGAGACTTAGGTTGAGGAATTAGATGGCTAATAAAGTGAAGGAGTTAGGACTTAAACCAATCTTGTCTGACTTCAAACATCGTGATTTGTACCATGTTATTTCTCTCTTACTGTCCTAAGATCAAGAGGATCAGTAACAAGCTAGCCAACCAACCAAACAAGGCAATAACCAAATAAGCAAACAAACAAACAAACAAAACCAGTTTCAACCTCCTTTAATGGAATATATATGAGCAAAATGCTTATATTCAGTGGGAGAGCAGTAGCCCAATATAGCATAGGGTACTATTCTCACTGACACTGAGAAGAAAATGGAATCTGTAACATTGAGTTAAATTCAACAAATATGAAATGCCTACTATGTTGGTCATGCTTCTTATGAGACCCTGAGGTGAAAAATCAAGAGATACTTAAGAAAAAAACATCCTCTTATATAAGAAAGCTACTGTTCTTATTTTATCCCCTCATGCTATTACATAGCATTTCCTACAAGAAGTGGCCTGTTGGAGGGTATTCCCTCTGATTTGCTGAGAGACGAGACATGTTTATTGTTCTGTATATATCATAATGTGAAAGAACAGCCTTCTAAAAAATGGCTTCCCCATTTCAATCTCAGCGCACATCACAGAGAGAGTCAGGTTGATGGCCCATCATGCTAAGATGATCAAATAGTCCAACCTCTAAATGCACTGGGAAATCTGGGTGAAAGGTAATCTACCATTTCCCACCTTTGTTTTCCCTGCAACTTGATTTTTGTTGTGATTGACTTAGAGAAAATGAAGTATGATATATTATATGAGTCAGCCTTTGGATATTTGATTTATGACCAAAAGTAAAGAAGAATCCAGGGACAGTTTTGTCTAAGGAACTCTCATGTATTGTATAAAGTGAATATCTTCAATAAATGTAAGATCTTTCTAAGCATGCCAGTGATGAAAAGTTTAGCTCCAGAGCGCCTGGGTGTCTCATTCGGTTAAGCGTCTGCCTTCTGCTCAGGTCATGATCCCAGGGTCCTGGGATTGAGCCCCATGTCGGTAGGACCCAGCCCCATGTCGGGCTCCTTGCTCAGTCGGTGGTCTGCTTCTCCCTCTGCCTCTGCCCCTCCCCCTGCCCATGCCCTCTCTCACTATCTCTGTCTCTCAAAGAAATAAAATCTTAAAAAAAGAAAAAGAAAAGTTTAGCTCCTTTTACCACATAGGCATATTTTTTATTGTGGGAGCTCTCTTTGGAGATGATTCCAGAGGACTTTGTATGTACATTTTGATACAGTTTGAAGATACTGTGCACACCAAACATTTTGCTGCCCTATGCATTTTGTTTACACATGTGCAAATTTATCTAAAGTCCAGAATGGTATGGCACATACACAGTACACCAAACACACAGTCATGGGAGAGGTCAGGAGGAAGAATTACATGAACCATGTATTGGAGAAAATCAAACCCCATTTACTTGTACCATATATTGTTCTTTACTACTCTTACTTTTTTCTTAAGAGCCACAAATTATGCCAGTTTCCAAATATGGGCAATTAAATAAGATTGTCTCCTTACCCTCCCCTGATCCCCATACACCAGAGAACAGCCCCCTCCTAATATAGATCTCCATGTCCCAACTCCAAATTATCAGCAACAAATTGAGATCTCCATTTATACTTTTATTTTCATGAAAGAAATATATTATGGAAATAATTTGGTGAGTTAGAAGAGATTATTCAGTTTCCTTATAAAGTCAGTCTTTTCCACCATCTTAAGCTTTAAGGAGAAATTTCCATTTATTCATTCATAGAATACTTACTGAATATTTAGTAGGGGCACATCATCGTTCAAATGACCTTCAAAAACTATAACATATGTGCATTGGGCCCAAGGAGGTGACTGTCTAATTCAAGAGATAACTCACATATATATGAAAAGTTGAATATTAATATAAAAATTAAAAGTACTAACATTAGGGGGGAAATTAATGGTCCACAGAATGATGAAATGATCTATGTCATACTTCCTATCTTCTTAAGTGCTGAATACCTGTTTTCTTTCTAGCACTTTGTCTTGTGTTTCATCTGTAATTCAAAGCCTGCATAAAATCTCACTTCTTCCTTTGAAAACTTTGAGCATGAGGAGAATTATGGTCAGATTATCCTTGAGTCCAAAGTACTCATTATGTGCCTTCTTTTCCATTAAAGCATTTGTGTTTACTTGCTTTTTGCTTGTTTATGATTCCATTCATGTGAGAACTGGTTCAGAGATCCTGAGCGGGAATGTAGCTACTTCCACATCTTTAAAGAAAGATTTTCCTCTAGGGAAAAAAAAGCTATGCTTTTAACTGAGCATGCAGTTCTGGAAGGCAAAGGAGCAAGTGGGCATCACCTGACAGAACAGATCAGCCAAATCAGCCTGGCTATCAATGGAGTACTATGTTTCTGGTTGATCTCCTACACAACACTTACTCTACCCACTTAGCGATGAATCACTTGTTCTTTGGTCCTCTGTGCCTTTCTCTTCATTGTTGGTACTTTTACTGTCCACTTTATACTTCCTGGCATTCTGTTCAGTGGTGGGGTGGACTACTCGGTAATGGTCAAGTCTGAAAGGACTGAGTGGACTGTCCATAGCCAGTGATTGTCAAATCATGGGCACTCAGTTAATATTTGCTAAATAAATAACTGTAAACACTTAGATGTAAATTTTAACCAAAATTAATGTTATAGTTCTTTTATAGGAAAGAAAATCCAATGGAAAAACACCAGGTGAAGTAGCCCTTTCCTTCCTCTTTACGCCGTTTCAGGGAAACTATCTTGAGATGTCTTGGTAGTGCATCCTCTTGTTTTCATAGTTGAGAGGTCCAGAAGCAGCTCCAGAGAGCTAATAAGGATTTCCCCAAGGCTGCCATGCAAGGAAGTGGCACAGCCAGACCAGCCTTGGTATTTCCCCATTGCTGGCCCACACCTTGTCCCTTTAGCAGAATCTCTGAATAGGAGTTAAAAGTACATGTGATAAGGTAAAGCTTTGAATTAACTGTGTTTCCAAAACTATTTTGAGAATCTGATGAGAGTCATAGACTCTCCCTCTCCTTAGAAAAATGCATACATACAAAACTTTGTATATAATTTTAGGCATGAACTTCATGAGTCTCATCCAATGACAACCATCTAGGTAGGGTTCATGATGCCCATTTCAAGAAGTCCTGATATGGATAGTATTTGACAGGAAACATTCTGCCTATTTCTAAACTTTCCTATACTCTAATTACACTTGAGTAATTATAAGACCATACAATGTGGATGGTTACTACCACTTCTCAAAATGCCCATTTAGAATTTAATTATTAACGAGGGAACAGTTCCCAACGCAGACATCCAAATCTACGTGTTGGCCGAAAACATCCCCCCCCCCACACACACACCCACTCCTGAACATAAACTATTAATTTAAAAAGCATCTACTTTACTCAATATAAAGGCAGTTTAATGACTTGAAATTTTGGATTTCCTATTAGTACCTAATCCTCCATTTAGAATTTTTTATTGTCCCTCTCTTTCTATCATTTTTTATATTAATCACCTGTCCTAGTGTGTATCATTTATTAAGTACCTACTCTGGAGGCTAGAACATTAGTTATGCAGCAAGTATATATAGACCATCTGTTATGTGTAAGATATCCTGAGAGATGATGGAAACGGGTTCCCCAGAAGATACAGGCGTGGTCTTTTTTCTCAAGGAGCTTATGTAGGTCTTAGGTCTTTATTAAGTGCTATTTGAACTTCAAGCCAGAAAGACAGAGACAAAAATCACTTTTAGGTGAGGTTAACAACATGAAGGAAGTGAGGGGTCTGTATTGGGCTTTGGAAGGTAAGTGGGATTTTAGAAGGCCAAAAAGAAGGGGAGTGTATTTTAGTTGATTCCAGTTATCTGTTGCTACATAACAAACTACCCTAAAACTAGTCACTTAAAACAACCACACTTTTTTTATTATTTAAATTCAATTTAGTTAACATATAGTGTATTATTAGTTTCAGGGGTAGAATTTAGTGATTCATCAGTTGCATGTAACACCCAGTGCTCATTCCATCAAGTGCCCTCCTTAATGTCCATCATCCAATTACCCCATCCCCGCCCCCCCCCCGCAGCAACCCTCGTTTGTTTCCTAGAGTTAAGAGTCTCTTATGGTTTGCCTCCTTCTCTGTTTTTATCTTATTTTATTTTTCCTTCCCTTCCCCTATGTTCATCTGTTTTGTTTCTTAAATTCCACATATGAGTGAAATCGTATGGTATTTGTCTTTCTCTGACTGACTTATTTCGCTTAGCATAATAGCCTCTAGTTCCATCCGCATCGTTGCAGATGGCAAGATTTCATTCTTTTTGATGGCTGATGCAGAGAAAGGGGAACCCTATGACAGTGTTGGTGGGAATGCAAACTGGTGTAGCCTCTGTGAAAACAGTATGGAGTTTCCTCAGAAAGTTAAAAATAGAACTACCCTATGATCCAGCAATTGCACTACTAAGTATTTATCCAAAGGATACAAAAATAGTGATTCAAGGGGCATATGCACCCCAAGGTTTATAGCAGCAATGTCCACAATAGCCAAAATGTGGAGAGAGCCCGGATGTCCATCAACAGATAAATGGATAAAAAAGATGTAATATACAAAACAACCACACTCTTATTTTGCTCACAAATGTGCAATTTGGATAGGGCATGGCAAGGGGTAGGGGTGGGAGAGAACAGCTTATCTCTATTCCACTTGGGTTCGTTTGGGGACAGCCTAGAGGATAGCTAGGGGCTGGAATCAGCTGAAGGCTCGCTGCTGGCATGTCTGTTGGTTGACGCTGGCTGTCCGCTGGCCTTTCCGCATGTCTGCGTGGCTTTCCCCTAGCAAGGAGGCTAGTAACAAGAGCCAGTGTCCTGAGAGAAACAGGCAGAAGCTCCTTCAATTTTATGACCTACCTTGTAAGTCATCCATTGCCTCTTTGATCATATTCACAGGTACACCCAGATTCCAGGAGAGGGAACATAGGCCCAACCTTTAACTGATTAATGTCATATTGTAGGAGGAGCATGTGGGATGGGAGATATTGTTGTGGTCCTTCTGGAAAACACAGTCTCCCACATAGGCCATGGAGTTATAGCAGTGAGGTTTTAGAGGTGGTGAAGTTAAAGGTGCTGGGGCATCAGTTTGGGTGGAACAAGAGAATCTGTGGATAGGAGCCTGGGAAAATGGATAGGAATCTAAGCCAAAGAATCTGGACTTGGATCTCTTGACACGAGTGGGGCTTTAGAGTTTTTGCTAGGATCACAGTGACAACAAGAATGCTCAGTTGTATGAGGGGAGATTGAAGGTGGCACAGTAACCAGGCATTTATCACTGCAGTCTAGATACACTGTGATAAGGCCATGCCTAGGGTAAGTATGGTCTAGAAAAAGCGAACAGGTATGAGAGATGTTGTCAGGAACATAGGATGTTAAAAATAATTGGATAAGAGGAGTAAAGAAAGAGAAAAAGGGATAATGTCACTCTTTAGAGCTAAGTAGAAATATAGACCCTATTCTTGAGGACATGAGGATATTTATCATCCCTATTCCATTTGTGAATATTCATATTTATATATTTCATTGCAGCCATTTTGATTTTGACTTTGAGATTGTGGGCCTGAATCCCCATTTATAGAAGAGAAAATAATTACCCAAGTGTCCTATACTAGGATCTCTTCTCTGTAAAGGCTAATCTGTGAAGGCCTTCTCTGTGACCACCAGCTAAATCTTGAAATCTGTACACATTTAATATTTACAGAAATAGATCTTGTTCTGACACCAGGTGGCTGGCTAGCTTATACCTGACAGCAGCTAGTACTTTTGCTATTAAATTGTTAATCCTTTTAAGGCAGGGGTTCGTGTAGTGTTTGTAATTGCCTCACACATAGAAGAAGCTTCATCTTTGAGGTTGAATGCAATCGATATATATGTAAAGCAAAGACTCTTCTTGTACATACAAGTTAGGCTGTATTTTCTGATTGGTCGGCATATGCTGCTAAGTAAGTCTGCGTGCTCCATCTTGCCCAGCCCCCAGGGAGACTTGGAGCAGGCACAGCCTCCCAAGGGCACAATGGCTGTGGCCCTGTCCTCTCTTGGAAATCTCATCTCAACGTCCTAAGCTGGGGTTGTGAGACCTGGGGCAGAGGCTGGGGTTCGGTCTGTAATGCGTGTTGATAGTTTTCAGATGCCACGTGGGAGAATGGGTCTGGAGAATAAGCACTTCCATCTCAGGCTTTTCTACTGTGAAGGCAGTCTCTGCTTCTCATGGAGTGAAAATTACTTCTGGACTTCTCACCTCCTCTTATTTGCCTCCTTCCTCTCCTACACCCCATGGTGAATCAGCTGTATGTTCTTAAGCATGAGATTCAATTACTTTTATTGTTAGGCTTGGCTATGATCGTCTTTAATAGTCAGAAAATTATCCAGCATCTAAAAAGCACAATTAAAAAATTCAGCCACAGTGTGTCCCTGTGAGTTTTGGCTGGCAGCAAGGAAGTAATTCTTCTGAGGAGTTCTTCTAGACATTTGGCATTTAGTACTTGCTCTCCAAATTTTATTTTACAAATGGAAGCCTGAGGTTTTGTTTCTTTTTTTTCCACTCCATTCAATTGCAGGCATATTTTAACCAATCTCAAAATGAAAGTATCAGTTTAAAGTCATCTGTGAGGTAGAAAATATTTTGTAGCTGATAATCCTTACTTTCTATGTACACCACCAATCAAACACATGAATACTGAATGTTCAGACCCTGGTTCTAGCCCTAAATAAATTTGCATCTTTGGGATACTTACTTAATTTGCTAGCAACTTGTCTTCTTATTGGGAAGAAGGAAAGAACATTTTAACCAGCCTTATAGATAGTCTGATAGGAATACTAGTGCAAATGATATTGGTGAAAACACTCTAGGAATCATCGTGGATGATAGTGACTTAGGGCATTTGCAGTAGGGATCATGTGGAAGTCATTCCAGGCCAGGCTAGAGCTGCTTTGGATTATATGGGAACAGGGAGTCTTAGAGCTTTATGGACCTAAAGTATTTCTGACAGCAAGTGTTTCTCATAATATGCCATGGCTCAATCCGTGACAGGAGAAGTCATTGCCTCCTACACTTTCAGGGAGCAGGAACCCATGGTAGCAACACTTAATGAATGGCCTGACAGCTCAGGGAACGTCCCTGCCTGTGTTGTTTTGAATGATGCCAACCAGTTTCAAATGGGCAGGATTAACAATACAAACCAAGCCCAGATTTTTTTTAAATTAACATCTGATGTTTGCCAATCAGAGGAAAAGTAATAGAGTACAGCAATCTTAGAGCTATGCCGTCACCTGGACTAAGACATCCTGCCATGAGATAGCTAGGGACAGCAGCCGGCCCCCCTGTGGCTACCAGGGAATGGATCTGGCAAATGAAAGGGAAATGTGGAAATATTCCTCAGACATGGCAAAATGCATAAACATAAAACTGACCATTTTAGCCATTTTAAGTGCCACAACTCAGTGGCATTAAGTACATTCATAATGTTTTGCAACCGTTACGACTATCTCCTTCCAGAACTTTTTCATCACCCCATAAGGAAATCACATATCCATTTAGCAATCATTCTCCGTTTCCCCCTCCTTCCAGCCTTGGCAACCACTGAGCAGGTTCTTTAGGAAGGGCCCTGAAGTTGGGAATTAGGAGATGGCGGTTCTTTTCAACTCTAAGCTGACTCCTATCTTTGTGTTTTCCAACAACATAGCAGTCCCCTCATAACAGCGTGATGGCAGACCTATAATTTGTGACTCCCTTTGCAAAGCTTTTAAAACAACTGTAGTGAGGTGTATTTATGTATCATAAAATTCACCCATTTCAAGTGTATAATTCACTGAGAATCTTTACAAGGTGGTGCAACTATTACCACTGTCTGGTTTTAGAACCGTTGCATCCTCCTGCTTAGATCCCTCATGGCTTTTTATAGTTAATCATATCCCACCCCCATCCCCGGGCAATCACAGATCTACTTTCCATCTCTATAAATTTGCCTTTCCTGGACATTTCTTATCAATGTAATCATGTGATGTGTGGTCTCTATTTCTGGCTCCTTTCACTGAATATCATGTTTCAGAAATTCATCCATGATGTAATATATGTCAGAAGATGTTTTTTTCATTGCAGTATTCCATTGACTGTGCCACCTTTTATCTACCCATTCACTTGCAAGCATTTTATGGACCCGGCATACTTTCTTTGTACAATTCTGCGACTCTGTGCAAACATTTTAGAGGAAGTTTCTTGTCTGCAAATTCTAGAGGGTTAGGTTGTTGGATGTCCTCTAATATGCCACTCACTAAGGTTCTGTCCAACAAAAGTCCCCAGGGCAGTTCCAAATTCTTAGATCATTCATTTATTCAGCAAATATATGTTGAGACCGCACAGCATGCCATGCTCTGACACAAGGGATATGTTCCTGCACTCTGGAAATTTTTGCTCTAAGTCGAGAGACAAAGCTCTCTTCACACCGTGCACAGCTCCCCTTCTGGTGGGTGAAAGGAGCAGACACATTCTATTGGGACAGATGTTTAGTCACTGGCAACTTTCTCTGTTTCCCCCCTTGAACTTCTCATTCCTCAAATACTCAATGCTCCTCTGCGGGGCTCCCATTTCACCCTGCATTTCCAGCACATTTTGTTTGATGTCTCTTCTATCTCTGGAATGTGAGCAACTTGGGGATAGAATGGTGTCTCTGTATATGCCTTGAGCGTAGAAATGAATGATGAATGAATGACTCTTACTGATGAATGCATGAAGGAGCAAATAGAAGAATTAGGGACACACTGGCCTCTTCAGATCTCTTGACTTCTAGACATCCTTCCTCCCTCTCTAGTTGGGGTCAGCAGTTACATGGTTGCCTCTCCAGAATGAAGGCATGAGTATACAAGAGAAAACACAGTAATCTGGAGGTCTCTCTGCTCCTTGGAACACAGGCTTGGCATAAACTTCTTACCCCTGTCATTGATATTTTAATAGTATCCCTAGGGTCTCTCTCCAGGCAGACTATTTAGGGAAACAATATGAAAATGATCTTGCATGCCAGGGTGATCGGCCCCAGATGCCAAAGGTAGTGACTTAGAATGGCTTGTCCAGCCTGTCTCCAGGCCCCTCCCTGCTCTGTTCTGCCACCACTGGGCTCCCACACTTAGCTTCCTCCGTGACTCCTGCCCTGGGTCATCCTGCCTGACCAGAAAGCCAGGAGTGGAGGGGACAGGACACATCGTGTGTATTCCTGCGGGACACTGGGCTGAAGGTGGAAGAAGGAAGACCCAGGAGGCTCCACCAGGCAAGGTGTTTCGTGTGGAGAAGAGAAGAGGTGGTTCTTAAGGGCTCTACTGCTTGCCAGTTCTGGTGGCTGGGGTCTAATCAGAGTCCCATTAAAATTGCTGGGATAAAACATTAAAAAGGGAAGAGACATGGAAATGTCTAGTCTTGGAGATTAATTAAGGTTATTTGAAGCTTTAAAAATAGGCTATAATTATTTTTAAGATTATGTTATTTTGTAGAACTAAATACATATGTGTTATCTACTTTAATAGGACCACGTTTTAGCCTTGTCCATCTCAGGATAACTGTGGAGATTTTCCTTTATTTGCATGACCATTGGTTGGGGCCCATTGGTTTAGTCCATCATACAAACGTACTTCATGGCTGGTGACCATTATACTACTGGGGAGGGTCTACTATGGGCTACTATGTCCCTCCACCCATTACAGAAGGACTCTTTATCCCTGGACGAACCATAGCCTGCTGGGTTCCATTTCTTATTGGCAGAGAAAGATTGAGATGCTAGTTGGAGAGAAATTACCTTGGGTTTGGGTTGATTCTATTTTGCTTACCATCTTTGCCATTTAAAATGTGCTCATGCTTGAGGCACCCCAAATACATTTGATCAATTCTAAATTCATATACAGAGATACTTCTCTCTGAGTCAGCGCTAGTGAAAATGCAGTGACACCTGGTACTAATCTTGTGAATCAAAAGTCAAAGTGTACATTCTTTTTTTTTCCTTCTTGACACTTTGCTTTTAATTCGCACTGGATCCTTTCTTTTGAGTTAGCAATTTCATTTTAAGTATAGAAATCAAGTTTAATTAAAGCTTTCTTGCCATTTAAAATAATAATTTGTTTATTTAGCATTCTTAATTACCTTGAGTAAATTGCCTATAGAAGCTCACCTAATTCATTTGTTTGTTCAAATTATTACTGTCATTTGCATATTTTGAAAGACACCACTTTAATGAAACACTGGGGTGAAGTCAGGGCAGATGATACTTTCTGTGGCAAATGCTAAGGCAATGGTCTTTCTGCTCTAGTCTGTTTGTTCAGCTGGAAGGTTTGCATCATCCTACTGAGTTTTCACAAAAGATCAAAGTTTTAAAAAGCTTCAGTACTGGAAAATCATTAGTAATGAAATGCCTGGGGGGGGGGCAATATAATGAATGTGAGCAGCATTCAAGCAAGTCCAGTTAGGAACTGCCACTTATGCATCTCCCTTTACCTTCTTATAATGAATTCTTGCAGACTTGAAGGTATATATAACATTTCTAATGCATTTGAGGAACTTAAAATAATTTATTGAAGGGCTTTCTGTTAATAGTGAAAAAATGTGATGTTGAATAAAGGCAACAATTTTATTCTGAGGGTATTATAACCATTTATCAGTGTTAATAAATGACCACCTACAGGAGACTTTAGAGAATTTACATTGATAAATAGGTAAGAATGATTTTTTATTTGCTTATCAATTACTTTAGGTTTTAAGAATGGGTCTTAGCTCATAATCTTTGGGAGTGCTATTTTGACTGTTCTTTGGGAGCTTTTCTTTTTTTTTTTTTTTTTTTAGCATGGAGGAATAAGGGATTTCTTCATAGTTCTGCACAAGTTTGCAGGATAATTTGATTGAATCAGTTTCTGATTTATTGACTTTAAGTAAATCCCGAGCCTCCTAAACTTTAGAAACTGACTCATAGTTCCCACTATAAAAAACCCAATTTGATAGAGCATACTAGAACACATTGCATTAATTTAAGTATCTCCAGGTTTCCTATTGCCTATAACCAAAATGTGGAAAACATTCTAACAAAAGCCCTTCATTAGTGTTAGTTATATACTAAGAGCATCTCTGAATGATGTGACCAGAAGGCATATCTCAAATAGGAAACATTCTCTCTTATGTACTAATGGATTATTTGTAGAGAAAGCACATATGCATCTTATGGAACACTAGTAATGAAAGTAAATGAATAACAGAGCCAGTTTTTGATGTTTGCACTCCAATTTAAAGGTCTATGATAAAGGCAGGAAGATTGCTCTTTTCTGAGCCTGGTTGAGCCTTCATCCTACTCTTCTTTCTTTGTTCATGAAGGCACAGCCCCTGGTCCGCCATTAATAGGGCATGCACTTTTAGACCTTCTCCCTGTTGTAACAGAAAGGATGCTATCCTGATGCTCAAGAGTCCTGCTGTGGTGACTTAGTAACCCCATGACCTTGGGCAAGTTACTTCCCTGGACTTATTTCCTTATGTGGAAAGCAGTTGTCTATGGATGAATTAGACATTTTTTTTTAAGGTCATTCTAATTAAAATTCTGTGCTTCCAGTGGTAATGGATTATCTCTGATCCATATTCCTACCCATGGTCTCCATCAACTGGGTACAGGTGTGGGAGTTGGAGAAGCCAATTCCTGGAGTCCAGGTAGAGTGTGATGGTATGAATTAGGGTGAAGCAGGTCGGCTGATTGGGGCATCAAGCCTACTGCCTTATCACGCTCTCAGTCCTGATGAGCCCACCTATGCCCACACACTGAAACTTTGACCTCACCTGGGTTTGTAACTCTCCCCACTCCCCACTTGGGGTAGAGGGAGGTGGGGACACTGGGAAGGATGTTAGAGATGCAAATATCTGGAATATGCTCTTGATGTCTAAAATAAAACTCTACCTTTATTTAAAGAACACAAAAGAAGAATTCTTTTCCTTTTGTTTGACTTAGAAAACAAAAGGACTCTAAACATTGTGACTTGTAAATGTTGATTTTTTTTTGCATTAGGGGATTTTATTTTATTTTTAAAGTTACAAAAGAAAAATATCAATAAATATCATTAAAAATTCAAACCATATACAAAAGATGTTAAGTAAAAAAATGAAAGTCCTTTCTACTTCCACTATCAAGGGGCTATCCACTATTAACACTTCTTTTGGATAGTTCCCAGATACTTTCCTATGCACACATCAATGCAATTATCATATATACCTATCTTTTTGCCTTAAAAATTGAATTATACTGTAAATACAATTATGCCAACTCCTTTTTTTACTTAAATGTCTTTCCTAGATATTCTGCTGTGAGAATACTTATAGATCACAGCAAGGTATGTGTTCATTAAAAACAGCTGGACTTGTTTGTATAACTATGTAGACATAGTTATAAAAGCAGTAACTCAGTAGACAGTGTCAAACTATAACATATTTCATCTTTCTGTTTTAGGAATGTTAGTGAGAATTGGCCAATCTCTAGGTAGCCTGGTGTTACTTGCCCTGAACTTTGTCATAACCTGGTTCCCAGAATGAAGATAACGTTATTCCTTAAAGTAGTTCTCTATTAGCTATTCTGATGAATAAATATATGCTCATTGTCAATAAGCTAATATATAGCCCTTCTAGATTTTATATTTAGGTATATGCATTTTTAAATTTTGCTTAATGCTTATGCAGTGCTTACTATGTGTCAGGTACAATTCTAAACACATTTCAAATTTAAACTCATTTGATTCTTTTAACAACTATATGAGGTAGGTACCATTATCCCATTTTAGTTTCCTTGTGATTTTTCCATCTAAACAATTATGTTATCTGCAGAAAATGGGAGTCTTATTTCTTTCTCTCCAAACTTTATGTCTTTTATTGATCTTTCCTGACTTGTGCTGGTTAGGACCTCCAGCACCAGGTGAATAGAATTGGTGAGAGTAGGCATCCTTTTCTCGTTACTCATCTTCAGGAAAAGCATTCAATATATCACCATTAAATAAGATTATAACTGAAGATTGAAGAAATCCCCCTTCCATTTTTAATTTACTGAGAGTTTTGATCATGAATTGGTATTGAACTTTGTCAGATGCTTTTCTGAGTATATTAAAATTCTATATGGTTTTTCTCTTTTATTCTGGTAGTACATCTATTATAATAATTGATTTTTAAATGTTAAAACTGTGTTACATTCCTAAGATAAACCCTAGTTGGTCATGATGTGAAACAGGATAATTATCTTTGTATATTACTAAATTTTATTTGGTAATATTTGTTAAGGAATTATTGTATCTATATTCATAGATACTGAGCTGTAATTTTCTTTTCTCATTGTATTTTTGTCAGATTTGGTATCAGGATTAAGCTGGCCTCATAAAATGAGTTGGGGAAGCTTCCATCCTGCTCCATTTTCTGAAAAAAAAAACGGTTTGTGTAAGATTAATATTATCTTTTCCTTAAATGTTTGATAGAAGTCACCATGAAACTATTTGTCCTGGAGTTTTCTTCATGGGAAGGATTTTGATAGTGTATTCAATTACTTTGAGATTGAGCTATTAAGATTTTTAATTTCATCTTGTGTTGATTTTGGTAAATTCTATTTTTTAGAAAACTTGTCCATTTTATCTGTTTCCAAGTTCATTGACACAAAGTTGTTTATTATAGTTATTTATTATCCCTTCAATATATTCAGATCTCTGGAGACATCTTTTTCATTCCTGATACTGGTAATTTTTATTCCCTCATTTTAATTTTTCTTGATCAGTCTAGCTAGGAATTTGTGAAATTTGTTGATCTTGTAAAGAACTAACTTTTGGTTTTCTTGATTTTCTCTGTTGTTTTTGTGTTCTTTTTCATTGATTTATGCTCTTTTAAAAGAATCATTATTTCCTTCCTTCTGTTTCCTTTGGATTTAATTTGCTTTCTTCTAGCTTCTCAGGTAGAAACTTGAGTCACTGCTTTTATGCCTTTATCCTTTTCTACTATAAACATTTATAGCTATAAATTTCCTTCTCATTACTTAACTATGGCACACAAATTTTGATATGCTGCATTTTCATTACTCTTTACTTCAAAATACTTTCCCTGTGATTTCTTCTTCCGTTCACAAGTTCTTTAAAAGTGTGTTCTCAATTTCCACATATTTGGGGTTTTCTAGATATCTTGTTACTGTTTTTTGGTTTAATTGAATTATGGTCAGAAAACATATTTGGTAGAATTTCAGACATTTGTAATTGATTGAGATTCTGTTTATAGCACACCAAATTGTCTGTGTTGGTGAATGTACCATGTACCCTTGAAAAGAATGTGTATTCTGCAGTTGTGGGGTGCAGTGTACTATAAATGTCAGATAAGCCAGTGTAGTTGATGGTGATATTCAGGTCTTCCATGTTCTCACTGTGTTTTGTGTGTGTGTGTGTGTTTTTGTCTTGTTCTTCTATTAATTACTGAGAAAACAGTCTTAAAATCTCTGACTATGATTTTGGATTTGTCTATTTATTCAGTTATTCTGTCAGTTTTGTTTCAAAATGTTCTGTTATTAGGCACATATCCATTTATTATTTTTATCTCTTTCAGGTGAATTGCCTTTTTTGTCGTTATGAAGTGTCTCTATGTCTGGTAATACTCTTTGCCTTAAAATCTAGTTTGTATGATATTAATATAGTCACTCCAACTTTCTTATGCTTTCTCTTTTTCCATGCTTTTATTTTCAGACTATCTATTCCACGTATTTAAAGGATATGGAGAACACATAGATGAGTTTTAATTTTTTACCCATTCTGGCAATTTCCATTTTTAACTGGAGTGTTTAGTCTGTTTACATTTAATGTAATTATTTATATGTTTGGATTTAGATTTACCAGTTTGCTATTTGTTTTCCCTTCATCCCATCTACTTCTTTGTTCCTCTTCCTTCCTTTCCTGCCTTATTTTGATTTAATGAATATATTTTAGAATTCTGCATTAGTTTGGTTCTTCAGGAAGCAGGTACCAAGATGAAGTTATCTGTGCAAGAAGAAGAGGAGAGAGACAGCATCTGTGAAAGGAGGGAGGATAAGGTAGAAAGAGCCTCAAACTGCATTATGACTTTGAGAAAGTCTCTGCCAGCCTGATGGAGGATTTTGGTCAAAGACTGTTGATAGGTGAGTGTTGCACTGGGCAGAATTGGCCAAGTGCGCATATCCCTGTCATATTCAGTCATTGACTAGCTGCAAAGAACATAGCTTTGAGTCACTTACAGTGGATCCCAAAGGTGCTGCCGTGGGATGCTGTCAGCTAACTGCACTCCTCACAGCTGACTGTCAAGTTTCTTCTAGAAGGGAAATCCCAGTGAGGCATCTTCATGGCTACCACAAATTCCATTTTAATTTTTCTATTGGTTTTTTAATTGTCTCTCTTTTCATTAATTTTTAGTGGTTGCTCTAGAGATTACCATATACATTTTTAGCTTTTCCCGTTCTACTTAGAGGTAATACTATACTGCTTCATGGCAAGCATTGGAACATTGCAACTGCATCGTTTCATTTACTGACTCCTCCATCCTCTGTGCTGTTGTTGCCATGTATTTATGTTACATCTATGTGTGTTACAAACCCCACAATATAGTGTTATAATTTTTTTAAAAAAGAATAATTGTATGTCTTTTAAATAATTTCAAAGGAGTGTGTGTGTATGTTTGGGTGTGTGTTTTATACCACTCACATATTTATCATTTACCATTTTCAGTGATCTTCATTCCTTTCTGTAGACCCAAATAACTATTTGTAGAGTTTATTTTTGTCCTGTAGAACTTTCTTCAACCTTTCAAGTAGTGCAGATCTGTTGGCAATTAACTCTTTTAGGTTTTGTTTTTCTTTTTTTTTTTTTAAAGATTTTATTTATTTATTTGAGAGAGTGAGAATGAGAGAGAGAGAGAGCACATGAGAGGGGGGAGGGTCAGAGGGAGAAACAGACTCCCCGCTGAGCAGGGAGCCCGATGTGGGACTTGATCCTGGGACTCCAGGATCATGACCTGAGCCGAAGGCAGTCGCTTAACCAACTGAGCCACCCAGGCGCCCCTAGGTTTTGTTTTTCTGAAAATGTCTTCATTTAGCCTTCGTTGACTAAGAATATTTTTGCCAGATATAGAATTCTGGCTTGACTGTTTTTGCTCCTGTTGGCAGTTATAAAGATGTCATTCATCTACATCCTAGCCTACATTACTTTTGATGAAAAATTAGTATAGTTTTATCCTATATATAATATGCCATTTTTTCCCCTGGTTGCTTTCAAGATTTTCTCTTTGTCTTTGAATTTTAGCAGTTTGAATATGTGCCCTGGCATGGGTTTATATTTTGTTTTGTTTTTATTTATCCTGTTTGGGGTTTGCAGAGATTTTTAAATTTGTAAATTTATATCTTTGTTTTTATCAAATTTTGGCAAATTTGGATTATTTTTTTTTCAAAATTTTTTTTCTTGCCCATTCTCTCTTCACCTACCATTCTGGGATTTCAATTATACATGTGTTATACATGCTATTATATCCCACTGGACCCTGAGGCTGTGTTCATTCTTAATGTTCTTTTCTCTCACAAATTGGATAATTTATATTGTTCTATCTTCTAGTTCACTGATAATATTTTGTTACCTTTTTCCTAATCTGCTGTTAGATCATCCAGTGAATTTTCAGATTTTTTTGTTTAGTTTTGGAATTTCCAATTGGTTCTTTTTTTTTTTTATAATTTGTCCTTCTCCCCTGAAATTTCTTTTATATCCTTTAGCATAGTTATAATAACTGCTTTAAAAATACTTGTGTGCTAATTCCAGTGTCTGCATCATCTCCGAGTTGTTCCCTATGGATTATCTTTTCTTTTGAGGATGGGTTTTCCTGTTTCTTTGCATATCTAGTAATTTTGGAATGTACCTTGGACATGGTGAGTGACATGTTATAGAGATTCCAAATTGTGTCACATACCTTTGAAGAGTATTGATTTGCTGTTTTAGTAGGCAGTTAATTTAATGGAAGTCAAATTCCAAGTTTGTCTTCCCTGTGATGGACAGCAGCAAAAATCTATTTAGTTTTTGTCATCTTAACTGGTCTACTTGAAGTCTGCTCCACACATGTATAGTATTGGGAGGAGTCAGAAATTTGCTCAGATTGTATGTACTCAGTTTGGGGCTTTCCTTCTGTGGCTATCTTCTTTCTGGGGTTTCCTCCCACATTTTATAGCTGCTGTCATCTCTAATTTCTCAGCTAGTAAGATGGCAGAGACCTAGCTACCATGTGGAACTGACTGGGTCTCCCCTTAGATAAAAAGCTATAAAACATGAATAATTTTATCAAGAGCCATTCTTCCGAGTGTTATCCTCCTCCCCTACCCCTGCCATTAGCTCTTGCCTGATCTTGATCACTCTCCAGTGCCTTCAGATAGCTATTGTTTTTTAATATTTTATCCAGAGTTTATGATTGTTGTCTGTGAGAAGGTTGGTCTGATATGAGTTACTTTTATGACCAAAAGCAGAAGTCTATTATCCCACTTTATAGATGAATTTGAAAGACACATTACATTAAGTTTAAGTACCTTACCCAAGGTCATACAGTTGGTAAGTGGCAGGGCTGTGATTTGAACACAGGCAGTTTGGTTCCAGAGTCTTAGGATTTCTTCCAAGGGTAGAATTTAATAGCATGAATTTTCAGGACAATGGCAGGAAGTATAGAAAATAACTCTTGGACTTGTGGGACCTTACAGTGTTAATCCCTTATGCATTGGGCCATTCTCAAGATGTTACTACTCAGTGGATACTTCTTATATATTTGGATGTTTACATTATTTTATGTATATGTTTACACACAAGTTGTATTAAAGGATTATGTTGTTCTTGGTTAATATGTTGTCTTTGGTTATGAGAAATCTCATACTTTCAGGATCTTGTGATGTGCTCCTGGGCCATCTTACTTAGAAACTGGTGAGCTTTATCATGTGGTTCTTTTAGTGCTTAAAATAAAGAGAACTTTTGAAGGAAAGTAATATAAACAGTAATATAATGAATGTATAGAAATTATTTATTGAAGAAACTCAGGACCACAATTATGGGGTAGTTGGCTTTTAAAAATGTAAATCTGAGATTAATTTAGCTGATGCAAACCATAGACCTTGGAAGCCTAACAATAGGACCAAGCTTGAGTATAACTTGTTTTAGAGTTTCTGCTCCTTCCCCCTTGTTTCCCTTTTCCTCCTCTGGCCTAAGTCAGTTTCAGTTAACATTCATGAAATGATTCATTTCATCTTATTCCTCTAACCCTTGATTTTATCTTCACTTTGCATTTTCGAATCTGGCTTGCTTCATGTTCATTTCACCATAGTTTGTAAGCTGATGTGTAGTGATATCTTATTCATGGATGTTACTTTCAAACTAAAGGAAAAGGCCTATGTAATTTGCTTTTGGAATTTTCTCACATCCCACACCAGTGCTCGGATACCATACTCACGCTGACTGGCCAATAAAGAACAGGCGTTCAATTATCGATTGATGGTTCTGAATCCCAGCCAGTCAGTTCTGGGAAGGTGGGCTTATCTTCTGAGTTTAATAAAACTGAGTCCTTGAAGGCCATGATAAAGATTTTGGCTTTCATCCTAAGACTAACTGGAAGCGATGCAGAGTTTTAAGCAGTAGAGTGGCAAGCCCAGATTTAAATTTTTTAAATAATTACTCTGGATGTTTGTGGAGCAGTTCAGTATAACCAAGTTGTAGAGGATAGAAATTAATATAAATGATTAAAGTTTCACCCAAGGATATAATCCAGAGGAACGGATACCCCAGATAGTCTTCAAGCAGAACTCCCAAGTTTATTTCTCTCAACTGCAATGTTGAAGAATGTTGAGAAGCAGAAAGTTAGAGACTGATTTTCTTTTTTTTGGTCAAGGGCCTGGAATGTGAGTATTTTTCATTTCTGAACAGAGACATTTTATTTTTATAATGAAAAAATAAAGCAATGCAAATATCAAGGAATTAGGGAATTGAATATCAAAAAGCTACTAAAAATAGCAAGTCTATATTTTATGCCCATATAAAATAGATGTCATAATTTATTAATTTTAAAAAAGCAAAATTAGAGATGTAAAATACGTGTTTATAATTATGGAAACAATCGTGTTTTCTCTTAACAAAAATACACAAAATAAAGACAAAACTTGTTATACTTTATTATCCACCAAATTCTATTGCTTAACACCTGTTAAAAAGTTATGCTGCTTAAAATGAGAAAACAAACCTAATATTATTTCAGTAATCATGAAAATCTGGGCTAAAGGCTTTGAGGTGCCACTAAGAGAGCAAAATTTTCGTGAGATTAAAAACTTTCATATGAAAATGTACTCTGATGTGTTTCTTCTTCCCAAACATTTGAGGGGATTGAGAAAATTCTAAATGTGTCTTAAAGCAAGGAATTGACAACTCCTGAAATAAATACAGTCTGGCTTCTGCTTCAGCCGCTACTTATTGACGGGTTATAACAAGGTTAATAACGATTTGTTGATTGATTCCCCCAAATTTTTGTAGATTTTTGTGCTTCTTGTATGTAACTTGCTAGATCATAGCATTCACATTCCTCATTAAAATTCACATTAAAGGGTGCATATGTAAAACGATCATGGATGGGGAAAAAAAAGATTTCTCAGAAAAAAAAGCCAGCAAAAGGTGCACTGCACTGTGGGCAGTAAGTGGGGTATCAAGTTACTCTGTTTTTGTAAACAGTGTCAAGTCTGTATTCTGGGCTGAAAAACTGGCAAATGACAGCTCTCCCTCGTACTTCCTGAGGTCATTTGTACCATTTTAAAGGATAAATCATAAATAGACCTTTGAACTAAGACAGTCTCGCTGGACCTATCCTTTTGCGACTGACTTCCAGTCTCAATGGGATATTGAAGGGGAGGCTCGATAGAATAAACAGTGGAATCCTTGTCCGGGAATGACTGCCTGGCAATTGTTTCATGGAAAACAGGGAGGGGTGGGGGACAACAACCCTGCTCTGTTCACTGGCTCTTTAATTTAGATTACCAATGATAAAGCCGGGGCTCCGGCTAAAGAAAGGTAGGATGCATACGCAGAAACATTAGTGCTAATATGCTGCAGAAAGACAAGATAAATCAGCCCAGCTCTCATACATCACTGAGGGAGAAGCTGATTGCAACTTGACCATGTGCCTGAGTAGTCCCATCAGTGAGAAGAACAGAAACATGGATTAAAAAAAACTAGAATGTACCCTTAGGGCTACTGCCGTGCTGGACCTGGAGGAAGTATCTGGTGTAAGTTTCAGCTTGTTTTATCCACGTATTTACCAGTGTGTTCCCACGCAGGGAGCTTGTTTCTCTTTCTGGGTTTTCATGAAAGCTTCAAGCATGTTTATTTACAGTCGTAGACTTCATTTCGCATGGATGTAATATCAACCTAATAAAGTTCTTAACAGAGGACAGTTTAGCCCAGTGTTTATCCAGGAGAGAGAGAAACGTGAAAAAGTGATGGTTATCTTTACTGTCTATAGGAAGCCTGTGGGTGAGTTTTGTTTTTTTGTTTTTTGTTTTGTGGGGAGGTGAGGGGTTAGAGAGGTGGATTTTAAACTAAAAACTCAGTTCTTTTGCCATTCACTTAAAAAAAAATACGTATTGGTAACCCAGCATTTCGTTCCTCCTGTGGTCTTTTGTTTTGGGAAGAACTGTGTTTGAATATGTAAGCCAGACTGCTCGGAACACATTATATTTTATGACTGGGATGTTTGTATTGTTTCATATCTGTTATTAGACAAAATAATCATAAAGGGTGTTTTCTATGGACCTTTTTATATTCCAAAATTAAATACAGATGGTAATTTCCAGCAGTTTTAAAAATTTGTCAATTATTTAATTTAGCATCACTTAAGCATCTGCACAGGGAGAAAGCTGAGATGGTACAGAAGCTGAATAAGCATTGATTGCTCGTCTGAATTGCATCTTTAAAGTTTTTGCCTCAAATCTCTGATTTCACAGTTTATTTTTACCAAATTAGATTATCATATTTCATTATCAAGACTGCAAATGGGTGGAACTCTCTCAGATATCCTACATTTCCCGTTAAAACAGGGCGTAAAGCGCCTGCTGATTGTTACTCTGAGGGAAATTCTCATGTCGGCTCCCCGGGAAGATGGCTTAAATAATGCATGGGCAAGAGTGAAGCAAGATGGAATTTATGGCCCAGACACTGAGGTCGGGCTTTTGTTCAGAGGAAAGACTACATAAGTGTGAGCATATAACATACTCCCAGGCTCCAGGGGAAGGGTGTAACTGAATGAAATTAGTGGCCACATGGTGCTGTCCACATGTTATTCAAAACAAGCCTTAAAACAGTCCACTGAGCCTAAAGTGTGGTTTGAGGAGGGGAGGTGGGGGAAACTGGAAGTGTCAGCGGCAAACAGAATCCCCTGACTGAAAATTCCATGGGACAGACATAGGAAGTGAATGTTCTGTAGGAGGCAGGGTGGCCCTAGAGAGAATGGATGTGTGACTGATGAAAAGCAGCATGGCAGTCTTGTTAGGAAAGAATAAACCTTGACCAAACTGCAGCATTCTATATATTATATCTTCCATCTTGTCCTAATTAGAGGAATATGTCTGCTGAATCCTAATCTCTTTAATTGTTGATAGAGCAGGCATGCGATTTGCTATAAATACTCATGAGCATTCATTTCTGAAATAATGGCTGTTGCCAAATATATTAGACCGACAGGAGTGCTGGACTAGGGAAGGCTGTGCTGAATGGTTGAGTTTTGGAGGTAATGGACCAGTTGAGAATCATTGCACAGCTGGGCCAGCAGCTGCACCCAGTGCTCTGTCAAGTTTGGCCTCCAATTTCCTTGAACTTGTCCTTGTTTGCCAAAATGATGAACATAGCAAGAGCTCATTTCAGATGAGCCTGCCGCGAGCAAAAAAGACCCTTTCCAAGGAGTCTTTGTCAAGGTATGTAGTCAACAGCAGCAGTGGGCAAATGAGGTATTGATTAGGGAATGGGAAGTTTGAATGGTCATAAAAACAAAAAGCAAAGGAGAAGTGGTAGCATGAGGTAAGCTGGCAGAAGACCAGAGTACATTAAAAGGCTGCATTGGGTCATCACTGTCCTAACTAAAGGACATATGGAAAAATCCCATAATAATATCCAGCAATAATTATCTTGTAGTTAGGAAAAAATAAATAGGCCCATGGGTTGGAAGGCAGCCCAGTAATCTCAACGCCTTTTTTCCTAACATTGTATTGTTCTGATATTCCTTGGGACCGGGTCAAGAGGAAGTGTCATAGAGAGCATTTTATATTAAGAAGCGTCCAGTGACTAAACAATGCGATTAGTGGCAAGCCAAAATAAGAGTAGCAAGGACTCTCCTTCCATTTCTTGGTCCTGGCTTGAGCAAGTATTTACTTAGCACTTGCTATGTATCCAGCATGTTCTAGATACATACTCTAACCAAGTAGATTATAAACTCTTTGAGAACAGACTAGTGGATTATACTTCTCTTGTATAAAGCCCATTTCTTGAAAACCATTGCCTTGATATGGTAATAATTGCAAGTCTGTCTACTTCCTTGACTTTGAAGAGATTAAATATCAAATCTTTGCCATGCAAATGCTTTATTTTCCTGCTCCAACAAAGATGACTCTCCTCTCTTCAGATTTGAGAGCTAGTGACTTGAGCACTTACAAGATAGGTGATTTGGGACAAAATACTTAACCTCTGGGAGAGTCTGTTTCCTCATGTGTGAAATGAAAAAAGTAACACTCATCAGGCAGGACTATGAGGAGGAGAGGTGCCTAGTGCAGAGGCAGTGCTCTCCTCCTTCACAGGGTATAAGCAGGTTAAGTTACCGTATGGACTGAGTGCCTGCTCGGTGTGGAGGTGGGCATGGGGAGAGGATGAGGAGGGCAGCAGGAAAGCTGGCTAGGAGTCTGTAACAGAACCTTTGATGAGAATATGACCTGAGGCAGGACGGTGCCAGTGGAAACACCGAGCAAAAGGATGAATCTGAAATATGTTTTAAAGGGAAGCTGATTATATTAAAGTAGGGTGGAAATAACCATGGTGCTAAGGGAAAAGATTATGGGTTTGTGATAATGGCAAGGTTGGGTGTGTGTGCATGTGCGTGTGTGTGTGTGTGTGTGTGTGTGTGTGTGTGGTATTTGTTTGTTCTCCAAACCCAAAAAGCTGAAACAATACAGTTCTTCAGGGACTTATAAACCAAGAAAACCTAAGAAGAGAGAAGAGGAAATTAGAGTGCCTAGTTAACTTATGTAAAGGGAAAGAAAAAAATCAATAATAAACCAATAATATAGGACTGTTGCTGACAATAGAGTGAGAATTCAAAAGAATTGCTTAAAATGGCAAATCTATGTTTGGAGTTTTTCCCAGACAAGACCCACAATCATCAAATAATAAGGATCTTCTGCAATCTTGGAACTTATTTAAGTTTTCCTGAGTTAAAAAAAATGCCACCGAGAGGATACAAATAGTGTCAGGGTTGGGAAGAAAAAGAGCATGAGGAATGGAAATTCTCAAAATAGCTTGGTTCTAAAGAGGAGATGGAAGCCAAAAGATAGCTGGTTGACCTTTCAGAACTTAACCATTCATTATGACTTGTCAGAAAGTGTCAGGAAGTATGACAACCGTTATTTCTTAAGTAATTTATTGTGATTTTTCAGGAAATTCAAACAGGAATCAAAACTACGCCAAACCAAATGGTTGTGGACTGGCAAATAGGTTGTGGTCCAAATGCTCATTTCAAATCCTTTATCGGAACAATGTTGTAAACGTCTTTGGATTACTTTTCAAAAGTCTACCCAACTCATCCTATAGTAGAAGTCCTGTACATTTGCAATAAAACATTGATAGCAAAAAGACTTTATGTTAATAATTAAAACACAAGCAATACCATAAGAATGGAAAATGTTTTGAATGCCAGTAATTGGAGAAGTGCAGCTTAATTACAAGATGGTATGGGATGTAGCTATTTTTTTTTAATTTTATTTATTTGAGAGAGAGAGTGAGAAAGAGAGAGCACAAGAGGGGATAGGGTCAGAGGGAGAAGCAGACTCCCTGCTGAGCAGGGAGCCCGATGCGGGACTCGATCCCAGGACTCTGGGATCATAACCTGAGCCGAAGGCAGTCGCTTAACCAACTGAGCCACCCAGGCGCCTGGGATGTGACTATTTTAAAACTTATGTCCACTTTCACTGGCTTTAAGAGACTTTGATTTCTTGAATTTTGAAATGTAGGGATTTTCTTGTCCTCGTTTCATGAATTTTACCTTTAATGATACCTGCCACGATCAGGATTGTTTTCACCCATTGAAAAAAGAAGGGGAATGAGGATGAAATAAAAAGGGGGGAAGGAAAGAAGGATGTACCTAAGGTAGATGGGACAAAAGTTAAAAGAAAGAGGAGAAAGAGCAAGTTTGAAGAATGGGTGAGAATGATATTGCATGAAGGAAAATTAAGGGAGTTCTGACATTGAGAAGAGTGTGTGAGAATGCGCTTGTCGCTCTTAAGGAGTAAAAAATAAGGGAGACCATTGGGCCTAATAGCTTGCTGGATCAGCCACCAGGGGGTGCTTAAGACTCAGAGAAGTTCTTTTTGAGTAGGTGATGCCACTCATGTGACTGGTAGACCTGAGGCTAGGAACATTTGGTCCCCTTAAGCTTCCCCTTTTAACCACCTCTTGTCGATGCCTTCCCTATTTGATGTGGATACGATGGCCTTCGTTTCAACCACCCTCTTAGCAATATTTTCAGTTCTCCCATTCATCCATTCAGTAGAGATGTTACTGAGTGATTCCTATTTGTCAGGCATTGTAGTTTAGGTACTTAGAAATGAACAAAACAGATCTGTGCCAGCCCTTGGTCCCTACCAGGCCAAATAAATACCATCCCTTAATCAATGCAGTTGTGTGCTCTCTCCTGCCTACAACCAGACTGCCAAGCACTGCTTGAGAAAATCATACCACTGTCCAGATTGATGCTGTGATACACTTATGACCTCCAATCTCAATTGGATCCCTCAGTATAGCTCAGTGATCCTTATATGTTTTCCTAATATATTTCTGACATTCTCTCCAACACCTGTTTGAAGACTTTTCAACTTTTCTCCAGTCTTTGACCAAACCACGTCAGTACATAGCCTCACATCTCAGCATGCAGGATTTCAACTTCCTGCCACCGGATCAATTACCTGCCTAACCCAAATGAAACCAATTGACGTGAAAACTGTTCAGCATGGTGAAAGTCAAATCTGACTCCAGAAAGCCTTGGAAGACAATGGAGATCTTATACGTCTTTCTCTCTGAAGTCTGACTCCTCATGGCAGCTCTCAGTTTATAGATGATCCCTGACTTAAGGTGGTTTGACTTAACGATTCTGTGACTTTACAGTGATGTGAAAGCAATATGCATTCAGTAGAAACCAAACTTTGAATTGTGAATTTTGATTGTTTCCCAGGCTAGGGATATGTGGTACCACATTCTCCTGTGACACTGGGCTCCCAGTTGCTATGTGATCACAAGGGTAAATAATCAACACACTTAACAGGCATTCTGTGTTTCACTTTCAGTGCAGGAGTCCACAAATTATATGAGATGTTCAACACTTTATTACAAGACAGGCTTTGTGGTAGATGATTTTGCCCAACTGTAAGCTAATGTAAGTGTTCCGAGCACGTTTAAGGTAGGCTAAGCTAAGCTATGATGTCCGGTAGATTCGGTGTGTTAAATGCATTTTTGACTTACGGTATTTTCAACTTCCAGTGGGTTTATTAAGACGTAACCCCATCATAAGCCGAGAACGATATATATCCTCTTTTTCTGTCCTACTTCCCGGCCTCCTCCCCTGCCCCCGTATTAATTCACCTTATCTTACTCCTGTCTGTCTGATCTCATTCCTTCATGGGTAGAACAAACTAGACTATCCGGGTGTCTGCCATTTTCCTCCCACACTTAACCTCAGTCAGCGCAAGTCCTAGACAGTTTAGCAAGCAAATTATCCTTTTTCTGAGTGAGAGCAAAGCATTGCGAATATTGGTGACTTAATACACACATATTTTTAAATTGTCCATTTGTGTTCATGCGTTCCACCTCTCCCCAGGTTCAAATAGAAGAGTTCTTCCCTCTTCTGATTTCTCCACCTGTGTTCTGCATCTCATTCACCTCCATACTTTGGGGGTGCTTGCTTTATGCACACTTTGCTCTATTTCCTGTATCCTTCACCTTTTCAGCTCTAGTAGATCCTTATCAGAGTGTCCAGGGATGCTAGCTGCTCCAATCTTAAAAAAAAATAAGACACAACAAAACCTTCATCTTCCCTACATACTCTTTCATCTCCTCTCCTAACTTTTCCTCCCCTTTTCTAGCCAAACTTCTCAAAGAGTTTGTCTACATTTGTTGGGTCCTTCCTTCCCAAACAGTCCTCGGCCCACTATGATTTAAATTCTACCCCAGCCATTCGTGGAAGCCCCTCTAGCTAAAGGCATTCACTGCCTATTTGTTCTGAATGTGAAGAGGATTCTTTAGTCCTTAATCTTTCTACAGCATTTGACACTGTAGATCACCATCTTCTCTGAAATATAGTTTTCCTGTAGCTTCTTTGTGCTCTCCTGTGTCTTGGTCTCTGTGGGCTTATCTTTCTTTACATACTATCAAAATATAGATGATATTCAGGGGCACTGTTCTTTTCTGACTTTGGGAGGAGTAGGGTGGGAGTTCCATTCATTCCCATGCCTTCTGTTAATATTTACATGCTATTGACTTCTGTGCTTGCGTGACACCTGCCCTCACCTCGCGAAGCAAGATACAGATTTCTGCTTGGAGATCTCCTCCACACTAGGGATTTGACCCCAGAATGGGGCATTCAGGAGGTAGGCAATGATTTGCTAAATGACTCTTCTCTCCCAAAACTCATCCCCCAAAGACACCCCACCGCCATTATTTTTTCTGTTACCTTGATCTCCTTTGGGGGCTGAAACACTAACTCTGAAATCTTCTTACATGCTTTCTTACTCTATTATTTATAGATAAACTTGATGGAATTTGTCCCTTTTATTAAACCAAAGTTTTGGAACTCAAAAACCTTTTTTGTCCCCAAACTGGTTATTAAAATAAAAAGTGCTTAGACTTTCTGTACTTTGGATTTAAAAAAAAAAGTCTAGGTAGACACTCAGTTGGTGTTTTTGTTTCCTTCAGGTCTTTTTGTGTCCATGAGGTAATTGAGTGATCCTGAAGCAATGTAGGGGGTCAGCAGGGCAGAATGTCAGAGGAGCTATGAGACACAAACTCTTTAATAGTTTAACCTACACTGGAAAGAAGGTAAATGAGTTGGTTTTACTTATGGTCTGAGGCGTCATCCAAGAGAAAAGACTTTTGAGCCTAAACATGAAGGTTCATGAAAGTACCCTTTTGCTTATCTAAACAGATTCCTCATCATTTGAAATTGTACCTAAATCACTTTATAACCAGAAATGAGTGGATGATTCTAATTTTCAGCACTTTATGAGTAAAATGGATTTACAAGTGAGGACATGGCTACGTGTTGGGTCTTTATAATAAATTATGGTGAAAGAGAGAACTAAATCGACTGGCCTAGCCCGGCTTCACCCTGATCGCATGGGCACAGACTAATGTTCATCCAGGCCAATCTATAAAGGCCAGGGGGTAAAGGGTTAAGAAACTGTTTTGAACCTTTGAGCTTCAACTACATTTTGGAAAGGTTTCATGGGACATGGAAGAAGTCTAGTGACTTAGGACAGAAAAATAAATTTGTACACTGCTTGTTTAACATTTAAAGCTATTTTGTTGAAGAATATAAAGGAAGTGGAATACCTTTCATAAATTCACATCGTGTCATACCTAAGTTAATCCACATTTTAACTGTCAATCAATGACTGAGAAACTGGAGAAGGTGGGACATTCTTCAGTTGTTGAGCTCTTATCATCCAGGCATGCGATTGCAATTTGAACAGATTGGAATCAGATGAACAGATTATTGGACCACCTAACAAAACGGGCATCCCAGTAATCAATATCTGAAATAATAAAAGCATGAATTAAATGGTTTTTGATCAATATTATTCACACAACTCATATCCTTAATGATAATGCTTAACTGAAAGAAAGACCTTTGCTTCAAGGTTCATTTGCAATCCTCACAGAACTCT
Source organism: Callorhinus ursinus (assembly GCF_003265705.2). Classification (NCBI taxonomy): domain Eukaryota; kingdom Metazoa; phylum Chordata; class Mammalia; order Carnivora; family Otariidae; genus Callorhinus; species Callorhinus ursinus. The sequence goes on along the minus strand of NW_027397064.1, from coordinate 57,547,633 downwards.
AAATTTGTTTTGACATCCCAGTGCTTCTGGAAAATATGAGCCCTGTATTTCATTTTGTGGAATTAGAGCAGACTGCATAATAACATGCTCTTACATAACACAGACCATCTCTACTTTTTCATTCTAAGTTTTAAAAAGAGAGATGTAGAGGGGCGCCTGGGTGACTCAGTCTGTTAAGCCTCCAGCTCTTGGTTTCAGATCAGGTCGTGATCTCATGGGTGGTGAGATTGAGCCCCCTATGGAGCCCCACATCGAGCTCTGCGCTCAGCGGGGAGTCTGCTTAATGATTCTCTCCCTCTGCCTAACCCCCCCCACCCCATCTCTCTCTAAAATAAATAAATAAATCTTTAAAAATACAAAACAAAACAAACAACAGAAGGAAAAATGTAGGGTTGCAGGCAGAGCAGAGGAAACTTGGGGGAGGGGGGGAAGAGCCATGTGTATAATTCTCTCCAATCATTGTGCTCACACCTTCTTTAAAGGTATGCCTCTCGCACAGAGATCCAGACATTGCAGGCAGCTATTTGTCTGAAGCTGACCCTCCCTGTTAATTTAGAGGACAGAATTACAGTTCAGCTTCACCATAACTAAGCTTCACCATAACTTAGAACTGAGAGTTCTATAGTTTTTTCTAACCTAAAAAGAGAATGTAGGAAGGGCTTCGAACTCTTAAAAAATACATAAATGAAATAAACTAAATTCTAAAATTCAGTGTTGGAACAGATATAAGTTTCTATGAAGTCACATTTGGAGCACTGCAGAAGGAGAGGTCCGTGGATGTGGTCTTCTGAAAATACTAGTGTCAGGGCAGGTCTGTCAGCATCCTCAGCTCACTCTGCACACAGAGCTACAAAGACAGGCAACTCATCTCCACCACTTACTGTTTCCAGCAAAATTTAGCAGGTTGCAGAATGAGTTCTGTGGTATTCAGGCCATCCTAGGCCTCTGGTAAGGATGGTAATTCCTCCAGAGACCTGAACAGTGCTGTACTCCTTCACGTATGTCATTTTGCCGTGAGAATGAACTGATCTTCCATGGGAGTTTCTGATGTTTGTTCAGAAATCGGAGGGCAGGTGGCTGGAGAACCATCCTGGCAACTCCATACAACAGTTGAGAGCTGGTCCTAAGTTGGAATAAGACAGAGGCGACCTTACACTGCCCCTGATCAACTAGAGTTCACAGCATCAAACTAAGATTTTTTATTTCTTTTGTCACTTTTGAGACATAACAAACACTGCAGTCCCCAGCTGATAGTTTTAGCCAACTAATTTCTTGCAGGGAGAAGTTATAGAATATTTGTCCTCTGAGATGTTCCTCAGTCTTGGAGGAGCTGGCTTAGAGGGATTGACACTTTACCCCATGTCCCTTTTGGTTATTCGTGTGCTTGTTTCCACTCATGCATTGACTCCTATTGTGTACTGGGCATTATTCTAGGCACAGTCTTTAGAGCAGTGAGCAAGAAGATTTATGATGATGGTAAAATGTTCACCCAAGAAAGCCTCTTCAAAAGGCACTTTTATTAGCACAAGAGCTCAGTAACCTCACTTTTTATTGTCCATAGCTCATGCGGAAAAGGAAAATTTTCTTTGTCTAAGTCACATGAGGCTTGGGGTCCTTTGTTTATAAAATCCCAGGAATGCCTCTTCAACTTGAGGCTATACAAGGACATTTAAGTGACACAACCCAGGTCTCATCTTCACAACTCAGTCTTTAATATGAACAACACTTGAAAGAGCTGAAAGTAACCTACATGAAGAAGTAGAGCTCTTCAGATAATTTTTTCTAGAAGCAGAGGCATCTACTTTTGACCCAACTGAATGCCATGACTCCTAAGTTTTTGCACACTCTAGAAAGGCTTGACTTCCTGCAAAGTGTTTGCCAAAAGATGAAAAGTAACACAAAGAAAAACACCCCAGTCAAGGGCCTGACATCTTGTAGGTGCTTAGAAAGTGTTTGTGGTACAGAATCTGAAGCTAACTAAAATCTAAATCAGATGCCAAAGGTGGGGTTACAAAACGAAACTGGCTTTCTTCTCCTCTAAATGAATCTCTAGAATGATTCATTTCCTTTTCTGTAAAACATGAATACTAATCCTCACCTCATGGGATTTTTAGGGGGCAAATAAGATAACACGAGAAAACTCTTCAAAAACTTTAGATTCTATTCAAATAGAAAGTTTACTATGGAAAAACGCAAAAACAAAGCCCGAGGCCTTGATAAATTCTTATGTATTGTGTCCTTGTTAAATAGCAACAAGTTAAAAAGCAAACAACTAATATGTACTATTTTGAGCCTTTCCAATGAAAATATTCAAAAATCTTTTTGTTAAATAGCAACAAGTTAAAAAGCAAACAACTAATATATACTATTTTGAGCCTTTCCAATGAAAATATTAAAAATCTTTTTGTTAAAAGTTCTTTCCCTATGAGTAATTCTATACCTATATATTTTGAGGAAAGTGGGAGGGAATAAAGGAAGTCCAACATCTGGAATAGAGTTAATGCAAGATTTTGTGTATCAAAAATCACAGAAAATTGGTTTCTGATACCTGGATATCTTCACTTATGTTGCTGTGTAGAGTTTATGGGGCTAGGGAGTGTATTCAAAAGAACCTGACTCAATCTTTGGGTTGTCAGCCCAATCACTAGGCCATTTGGCCCCTCTCTGCATTTGGTGATTTTTATTAAGTTGAACCATACCAAATTCCAGATATTCAACAACCTTGGGCCTACAAAAATGACAATTTCACCTATTCAGCCTAATATCATTATATTTCTGTTACTGAATGGGGATTCCTTTGTTTATCTGTTCAGTCTGATATAAACATCTAGAGGGCAGGGATTGTGTCCAATGTCTAAATTGAAGTCTGGACGCCTGAGCTCAGACAATGTAAAATATGAAAAGAATGCATAAAAATGTCTTTTCCTGTGAGCTGCAGGTACCATTTCTGGCACCCTTCATGGTGACAGTGCAATGGAAATCATAGGTGCTTAATCACTGGGGATGCCCTAGAGGTGAGCTCCTCACTCCCAGGGAATGTTCAGCTCAAACTAGGAGCCATCCCAGCAGCTCTGGTACCGCAGATGCTGCACAAGCCCAGAGTCCCCTCCTCCTTCCTATTCCCACTTCCTTCCTTCCTAGCCTCACCATGCCCTCTCTGCTGCTTTTGCCTACAGCTTACCCAATTAGTAACCGCTGCACTGCTTTTTAAGCCTTTTTTTATGGTATCCCGGAGAATGGCAACCCGTAGTAGGAATGCATTTTACATCATGACCCTGTACACTACGCTGTATTACAAATGTATGTAGCTGATGTATCTGTATCTAATATTTCTTGTACACATGTTACCAAGCCAATTCTCAGTTTTGAAAAGCTGTCCAGCTTGTCTTTTTTGAAATGAGGGTCCAATTAAACTTGAGACTTTAAAGCTTCATGGGAGAGAGAAAAAAATGCCAGCTCAATCTTTAAGCTTTTTATCCCCCTTAAGCAGCTGTGGTCTGTATCGGTTTATGTCAGGATTTGTTTTCCTATTCCTGTTTTTGAGAGGCCACAACCTTGCAGATGAGCCCTAAGATGAGGCTGTGGCTTCAGTAACAAAGTTCTGAAACCCATATAATTAATTCTAGATGGCAGTGGCTCATTTCAGTTGCCGTGGAATATTTTAGAATGACCAGGAATATCACCAGCAATCTGCTTCTATATGCATGGATATAGCCAGGTGAGGTTATTTATCTTTATGCCTATTTCTTATTCCTAAAATGACTTTATGATTTTAGCCTATCTATAAGTTGAGATTTAAGTTTATAAAAATCCTATGGAAAGCTATCTAACTGTATACTAAGGATTATGCTATTTGGATGAGCAGCTTGGGAATATTTAGGTTTTGATCCAAACCTTTGAAATGTTTTTAAAAGAGCCATAGCACCATTAGGTCAGTTTAAAAATTTGGTACAAAACTTGTATATTTATGTCTATTAGAAAATAAACACCACTTGCTTACCTCAGGGTTCAGATAATTTACTTAAATGTGGCTTGGCCAGTGGCCCACTGCTTTTAATTCACAGAAAGTCTTATATGTTTTCTTGGGGGCGGGGAGAAAAGAGGCAGTTACTTCTCCCTATACGGCTCCATCATTATCAAACTATGTGGTCATATCTGAAACCCTGCTAATTTGCAGGGATGAGAGACATGAATAAGACTTTTCTTATTTGGGTGACTTCAGAATGGATTCGGAATGTTGCTTAGAAGGGAAACTTGTGAATTCACTTGCTTTCCCTTTGTCCTGATTTTTGAGGTGTCGGGGCTCTTGGCAGATTGTTTTGATGAGTATTGGCATGCTGTCTACCAGTGAGAGAGCTGACTCAAGTGAAATGTGGCAATCATTGGAAATTTCTTTTTAAGAACTTGGAGAAATGCCTCGCAGAGTTCAGGGTTAGATGGAGTGCAGTGGAGGGCAAGGCACAAAATCTAGATGATTTATCTCAGCTTCTGACCCATTTTATATCCTTGAGTAAATCACTTAACCCTTCTGTGCCTGGGCTTTCACTTGTAAAAGAGAAATAAGGACCCCATTTCCTAGACCTCATTTGAAGGGATATTATACATTTTGACAAAAGGAGGAAACCAATTGCTTTTGGCACCGAAGGAAATTCTAAAGAGGGAGTTGCAACAATATTTTGAGATGATAGCTTTGTTGAGATAAGCGAATGACCATCCAAGGCAAATATATATTAAAACCAGGGTAAGTCCTTCGGATCCAAAAAAACATTCATGAGGAAGTTACTATATTTCACACACTTTCCCGTTTACCCTTCCATGGTTGTTTAATCCTCCCAGCAGTGCTGGGCGGCAGTTGGTTACTGTCCTATTTATGGCTTTATGAATAAAGAAAGTGAGGCTTAAGGAAGTTAACCAACCTGTTTGAGCCACACAGCAGGGAAGTGGCAGAGCTCAGGATGGTCCTTCTGGTGCCAGGTCCTTCTCGTGGTACACCACCAGCCTTGCACGTGACATTGAAAGACAACAGAACTAAATGGAATAAATCTAAAATTTGATTTCTAAGAAAACTGGGTAATTAAAATACCTGTATTTAGTCTCTAAATTGTACCTCAGTTTCCACATGTTTGTCCTTCTCTCCTGGAGTCAACTATTTCTCTTTAAAGTGTAGATAATCAAATTGTTTCAGCTTTATTGTTTCTACCAAATACATTTGTTAATTGCTAGTGATTTTGACTGGTACCTCTAACCCCTATTAATAAAACTCTTCAGAAGCATACATGTGCAAGACTTACCATTCTTTTTTAAAATATATGGCTGACCGGCTTCTGATGAGTAATCTTAGCAGCATTGTTATACCTGTCTTTATAATTTACAACTTTTAGGTTAAGGAAATTTCTAAGCCAACTGGATGGACTGCCAGTTGCCAAGCCCTGGTTGTATATTTTTATGATATACGACTTAATACTTCTGGGGGTTCTGTTGCAATCATACTGTCCTGCACAAGCATATAAAAGCTGTTGTTTCACCAAATGTGCCCTTCCTTTGCCATGAGTTAGGTATCATGTTTTTGAAATCTTGTCCAAGGCGATGAAAAGCCGAGCAAATACTTGCTTTTCTTTCCAGCTTCCCAAGCAGCAGTGGCATTGCAAACCCCGTCTCACTTAGGCTCTCTTTGTCTATGAACAGTTCAGACTGACTGGAACACATTTATTGAATGCCCATTACTTGGGTGCATTAGTCAAATGCAATTGATTGTTATAATACACCACCAGCTCAGGGGAGGTAATGGGGCTCTTTAATTGAAGATGCTACTTTAGAGGACAGAGTGTAAATCATTGAATACAAAATCCAATGATTTTTTTCACAGTAAATACAATGTGTCTATGATTGCATCCTCAATACAGCCAGACAGAAGAGGGATGGCTGATATTCAAGACTAGGCATTAGGAGATTCCTAAGAATCTTTTCTAAGATTCATCCTATTTTCATCTTGTCTTGAAATATTCTTATGTTTCCTACTGAAACCTTGATTTAGAGGGATGCCACTATGTATATGCATACATGCATATTTAAGATTAGAATTAAAATGGAAGAGAATTTATTAGAGAATACTTTGGAAGCCAAGACATCTCAACCGTCTTCCATTCATTACAAACTTGGCATAGTCTTAGGACCATATTTTTAGAAAATATCAGAGCAGCTCCAAGTCTTTCCTCCTTGGCCCTTCAGCTGCTACCTTTCTTTCCTAATCCAACAATTACACAGAATCATTTAGCACAAACTAAAGATATATACAAGAGCAGTGATTTAAATAAAGATTTCCTTGCTGCCATTGAGTTTAAATAAAAGAGTTTAGGGGCTCCTGGGTGGCTCAGTGGGTTAAGCGTCTGCATTCAGCTCAGGTTATGATCCCAGGGTGCTGGGATGGAGCCCCATGTCAGGCTCCCTGCTCAGTGGAGAGTCTGCTTCTCCTTCTCTCTCTCCCTCTCCTCCTCCCTGCTGCTGTTCTGCCTCACACACACAGAGAAAGAGCTTGAGGGGGGTGGGGAGGCAGAGGGAGAAGCAGAGTCCCGGCTAAGCAGGGAGCCTAATGTGGGGATCGATCCCAGGATCCCAAGATCATGACCTGAGCCAAATGCAGATGCTATAACTGACTGAGCTACCCAGGCACCAAATAAATAAACAAAATCTGAAAGAAAGAAAGAAAGAGAGAGAGAGAGAGAGAGAGAGAGAGAGAGAGAGAGAGA
>NW_027397064.1:57455721-57540787 GCF_003265705.2 Callorhinus ursinus | reverse complement strand
GAGAAAGAAAGAAAGAAAGAAAGAAAGAAAGAAAGAAAGAAAGAAAGAAAGAAAGAAAGAAAGAAAGAAAGAAAGAAAGAAAAGATGGGAGGAGAAAGGAAGGAAGGAAGGAAGGAAGGAAGGAAGGAAGGAAGGAAGGAAAAAAAAGAGTTTAAAGACTTGGAAGACAAGCCACTCCCTACTCCAGCCAAAGCTTTTTCTTCCAAGCTTCTTTTTATACCTTGTAGGACTGTGGCACCAACTAGACCCAACCCCCTCGCACACTCAGGACTGACCTATCAGAGTGAAGACCCCTCTCTTCTGCCATTCCTGCCTGCACCCTGGAAAACACCCAACCAAGGGCTGGTCTGAAGCTCTTCCTTAACTGCTCTTAAGACCCTGGAGAGCATTAGGTATGAGGGACCATCTGTCTTGGGAGAGCAGTGAATCTCCTAACTATTGAAAAGATAGTGCTGTGTGATTCCAAACATACTAAAAGCCTGCAATGTGAACAGATCCTCATTATTTTTTGTTCTCTTACTCTAAGATGATTCCTAAGAATAGAGGCAAATAGACTAAGAAACCTTGTCTGTGACCCCTCTGTGACTCAGCCAGCATTACAAATTGGCTGTGGGAGTTGGGCTTTGAATCTGTTAGAACAAATTACTGAAGTTGGTGCTCTTTGCATTAGAATCTGCACTTCCTATGAATTAATTCTGCACCCACCTGTGTGAAAAACAAAGCATAAAGTTAGAGAGCCTGCAGCACATAGCTCAAGATGGAGAGGTGGTGACGCTGGGGCTTGTTTTCCTCTATCCCTTTTGTCTAGGTCCCTCCTTCCCAGTCTCCCCGCTCATTTTCTTTTCTCTTTGTCCTGCTCTCCCGCAAAGTGATGATGAATGGCTGCTGATGTGTCCATTCACTTTCTCATCTCTCCCTTCCCTCCAGACATTCTCATGTCCATGTGAGGTTGGACCCACAAGGATTCAGTGTGTGCCAGCTGCAGGACACCTATTTCTAATTTGTTCATTTCTGGGAAGGACTAAAACCACAGCTGGGGTACATGGCGACTTTCCGTCCTTTAACTTTTTTTACAATGAGAATGTATTATTTGTGAAATTCATTAAACATATATAAAAATAGGAAAGTTGCAACCAAGTTTTCTGGGAAGGACACACTGAATTGCTTCCCAAGGAGACTGTTCAGGAAACCAAAGGTGGGCGTAATGGAAGTTTTTCTTTTTTTATTTTGGTAGTGGTTGGTCTATTTATATGATGAATCAGGAGAGGTTTTTTTCCATACTTTTCGGGAAACATACCTGCTTAGGTTGCAGATGAGGCAAGAATTGTACCTAGCTGGCCAAGGCAACCACTTACCTGCAGATTGAAGAGAGTGAGGGAATCTCATGCCCACTTGCTGACTGGACTCAGAGAGTCCATCATTAAAGATGTGTAAACATAACATGTTACTCAGGTCCTACTGACCACATCCCTTCCCTGCTGCCTCCAGAGCTTTGGTGGACTTAGAGCTCAGGGTAGCTTAGGGAGGCTCAGGGGTCAGGGCTATTCTTAGTTTCCAGGAGATCGTGTGCTCTATAAAAAGCACTTCTCTAGGCTACTAACCACCAGGCGTGGCACTGTATCTTCCTTGACACCACGGTTACCTTCCACAAATGCAGGTTTTACAGTAATTAATTGTTTATATGTTAGTCTCCCTTTTATCCTGTTAGCTCATTCAGGGCGGGAGTTGCGTTTTGTTCATCTCTGTATCTCCAGCACCAATACAGTGCCTGACCGTTGATGCTCAAGAAATGACTATTGAATGAATGACGTAAGGTCTGAACTTCAAACAACTGATTTATAAATAAACTTTTGAGAACAGGGGTTTTCCTGTGGTTGGATAGAAGGGAAAGAGGAACACAACAGGTAAAAACTGGTACAGTTAAATCCAGATAGCTAATTGGTTCAGGGTTTTGGCTTTGGAACAAACAGCCGATGTTCAAATCCCGGCACCTCTGTTTACTGGCTGATGACTTGAGCAAGTTCCTTAACGTTCCTCTTCCTCAGTTCCCTCATCCATAAAATGCAGATACCAAAATTATCTACCTCCTGGTCTGGTTGTTAGGATTCAGTGAGACAATTAATGCAAACCTCTAACAGCAGGGCACACAGACAAGTTCATTCATTGTTCATTCTTAGCAATTGTTATTATCCAGAACCTTTAAAATATGAGTCATTCTGGTTGGTCAAGTTTTCTGAATACCCCTTTAAACACCAAAGTGTTTCTTATCGAACTAATTTTGAGATAGAGCTTTTAAAAATGGCTTCTCTTTCCTGAAACAATATAATGAATATCTTAATCTTTAAGTCAGGAGTATTATCATAAGCAATCATTATTGTCCTGCACCTGACACAGAAATACTGCCCCAGCATGTAGGCATGTGTACGGTTGACAGGCTTTCCAGCTTCTTTGCATCTTGCATTCTTCTGTCTGATCTTCCAGAATAGTCAACTGACTACTCTCAATGGCTTGCTTTTACTACCTTCTCTCACCTTTAGAATTTTTCTTTTCTAACATGCTATCCTCTTGGGAATCAGACAACCAAGCACGTTTTAATTGTATATAAAATAAGAGTGACTTGATGAGGCTCTCAATGAGCTCTCTAATGAATAAAAGTGAGTGATTTTTGCAGTTTCCAGACTGGTGATCTCCTATTTGCCATCAATATTCCATATATTTATGAGAGATGAAGTCTTACCATACATGAAACTTTTTGTTCTATTTTCTCTTCTACAGTTGTTGTTTTTTAAAGATTTTATTTATTTATTTTAGAGCGAGAGCGAGTGGGGGGAGGGACAGAAGGAGAGGGAGAAAATCTCAAGCAGACTCCATGCTGAGCGTGGAGCCTGACACAGGGCTTGATCTCATGACCCCAGATCATGACCTGAGCCAAAATCAGAGTTGGATGCTTAACTGACTGAGCCACCCAGGCTCCCCAGTTTTTTGTTCTACAGTTTTTACTGGAACTCAGCATGATGCCCTTGGACTGGGCTAGAGTTTTTAGCACATTTCCTAAATAGAAAGAAGCAGCCTGTGCTACTGGGTTCAAGTCCTAGATCAGCTACTTGATTTCTTTAAGACTGACTCTCAGTTGTCAGTAGGGCTTAATGAGATAGCACTTTCACTTATGTTAACATATACTTTGTTACTGTAAAGTGCTAAAATTGTATTATTAGCGTTAGTGGTACTCTACCATGTTTGCAGTTTTGTTTATTGTATTTCCATGGATCTGGAATGAGAGAGAATACTATATATGCCTCATCAGAGAAATTCATTAGTGGCCTTTAAATGAAGTACCTTCCTTTAAAACATGTAATAAAACCACTGTGAAGCTCCTGTCTGATGGATGACAGAGGAAGGGGTGGGGGAATGTGTAATGAAAATGCCACCCTGTGGTGTTCAGTAGGCAAGAAGAGGAAGAGAAATCCCTTTTTCTAATAGATTTTGCCTGTAAGCTCTTTTGTACATACAGATGGGAAAGTGTTAAAATACGTATGTGGCATGTTTATGGATTTTAATCAGGAGCTGTTGATAATTAAATAGATCTAATAATTTTTTCTAAATTTATATTTAACTTCTCAAATTAAATTTATTAAGCTTATTTCTGGACTAACCTGTCCTGGTGTGCACAGTATGAAATGCTTAGAGATTATTTAGCTAATATTCTCTTTCTCAATTTTGAATTTGTTTTGCTGACACTTTTCTCTCCCTCTCGCTCTCTCCTATATTCACTTCCTAATCTCTTTAAACCTCTGCGAGTATGCACCTAAAATGAATTCCTCTTTGCAGTCCTGTGTCCTCTGGGGCTAGCTAACCCTGTGGTTGCCTTCAGTATGGACCCACTTTTGCCTTTATTATATAGTTCATGGGCCCCACTCAGGGCCTGTTTTACTCTGTTGTTTAATAGAGTGCAGGAAATTTAAAGAGAGGTTTAGGACTAAAATTCATGTATCCAAAAGACAAGGAAGCTTAATTTAAACCACAAAGAATTTCAGAATATACTATGAGAAGCCACTGGAGGAGGAGGGGGGAGTCTGTGTGCTGTGAGGGAAGCATATGGAATTCAGAATCTCAAGGTCTGCACTTATATCTTGGTCCTGCAATTTGTAACTGTGTGAGTCACTTCAGCTCAGAGACTCAGTTTCTTCGTTGGTGAATGTGGGGATAATATCTGTTCTATCTGTATTGTAAGGCTGAGTAGAGTTTAAGTGAGCTGCAACACCGTTGTTAGGAAGACATATGCTAGATCCAAGAATTCTGAAATGCTGGCTACTTGGAGCATTGGGCCATTTTCCTACTTTTAATTGCTTCAAGTCGAATGATTGCACTTACCCATGTTATATCATTAAATTTTAACTTCTGATCGTCCACTGATTTGGAAGGTTGGAGAGGGGCAGGGAAGCAGATGACCAGGCACATGGTGAGACATCAGGCCTAGGCTTGTTTTAAAGCAGTGAGTTTTGGGGTGTCTGGGTGGCTCAGTTGGTTAAGCATCTGCCTTCGGCTCAGGTCGTGATCCTGGGGTCCTGGGATCGAGCCCCACATTGGGCTCCCTGCTCAGCAGGAAGCCTGCTTCTCCCTCTCTCTCCCTCTCCCACTTCCCCTGCTTGTGTTCCCTCTCTTACTGTCTCTCTCTCTGTCAAATAAATAAATAAAATCTTTAAAAAAAAAAAAGCAGTGAGTTTTATATGTATAAAAAAGAAGCTACCCCAGCTTCAAGGACCTTAAGGCCACATCCTTTCTGCTAAGAGGTCAAAAACATTCAAATCAGAGATGGAGGAAGACTCTTTAAGAGAAAGATCAGCTCTTGGTCAGACATGTGATAGAAGAAGGAAAATAGGGCCTGTCATGAAGAAAAAGTCTACTGGGTAAATACCTGATAAAGTTTTTACCCAGAAGATGTTCTTACTCTCCTAGAAGATGTCTTTGGAAAAGGTGGTTTGGTTGGAAGCCTACTCCAGTTAGCAGTGTCTAAGGGAGGACTTTAGCCACAGAATCAATGCACTCATGATTCTCAGGACCACAGAAAGCCCAACCCAACTCTAACTTCAGGCAGTGTAAAATGAGATGCAAAATATGGTGTGGAAGAAGGCTGGGGTATCCAGTCCTTCCTTAACTTGTATTTAGGATAGTGAAAAGAACAAGCCATGTCTAAGAGTAAGTTTTGAATAGAGAAGGGGAGTGATATATATCGTCAGTGAAGTAATTGGACACATGGTGTTGGGACAACAGCTGGTCCCAGACCAATTTTTGTCTTCATTGATTAGGCATCTTCTAGTAACTAAACTGCTACCATAGCAATTTTGTTACAACAGTGACCTGTGATCACAGTGTTTAAATTCTACTCTACCCATGTAACTCCACCCCAGGACCAGGGAGCCAGCAGTGAGCTGTTAAAATGTATAAAGCCGTTCCTTGCTGGGAGGCCACTACGATAACAGTGTCTCCAAGTTGGAAGCCATGAAAATGGTTTGGAATATTTTACCTTCAGATACAAGACCTTAATCTCATGTTGACCTTGGACTGTAATTTGGATAACTAGCACTTGTATTCCCCATTTGCAGTGGGGAGGTAGATTGGTTAGCAAACCTGTGTTTGCATTCAGTATATGGTGTTCATGCATTGGAACCTACATTCCTGTCTTGGACTAATGTTTGTCATGTCAATGCTGAGTTTGCCCAGAGATATGCTTTTTCTTGAAGGAGCTCATCCAAGATCGCTCTGTCTTCCTCATGCCACTGTGTCAGGCAGCACTTTTTTTTTTTTTTAAGATTTTATTTATTTGAGAGAGAGAGAGACAGAGAACACAAGCCAGGGAGGAGAGGGAGAAGCAGACTCCCCAACTCCCCAACGCAGGGCTCCATCCCAGGACCCTGGGATCATGACCTGAGCCGAAGGCAGATGCTTAACCGACTGAGCCACCCAGGCGCCCCTAGGCAGCAAGCTTTACCTAGCTGCAGATCCAAAAACATTCCCCCTTACATAAAAAGTCTACATTTGCATTTGAGCCTTTCCTGGTCCATCCCTACCATACTCCAGAAGCACTTTTTGAAATATGGCAGGGCCGGTGTTCAGCTGGTCCATACCTATAGGCCCTGAAAGAGTTTTTAAGGTCAACTTCCATTTAGAATGGTCAGTGCATTTGCTGTTTCATTTGTTAAGTATTTTGAATATGGTCCCTGTGATACGGCATTAATTTTATCAGGTAAAATATATAGCCAACATACTTCAGTTTAGCAGACTTCAGTTTTGTTTTATTTTGTTTTGTTTGTAAGATTTTATTCATTAATTTGAGAGAGAGAGAGCACATGAGAGGGGGGAGGGTCAGAGGGAGAAGCAGACTCCGTGCCGAGCAGGGAGCCCAATGCGGGACTCGATCAAGGACTCCAGGATCGTGACCTGAGCCGAAGGCAGTTGCTTAACCAACTGAGCCACCCAGGTGCCCTAGACTTCAGTTTTTGATAAGAAGGGGGACATTTATTTAGGAAATTTTATGGAATTTGAAAAATCATTTGTATTTTTCTTGCTTTATCTACTCTCCAGTGAAACGGAACAGTAATTTTGTAGCAAACCCTATTGTTGCCCAATTCCAAATACTTTGGCCTATTTCCTAACTCATCTGCAGCGGCAGTGGCCTGTCCCTCTGCACTTGGGCATCAAGCTTCTGTATCTCTCTACTTCTGTCTGGTGTTTTTCTTTGGTGCTCAGGGATCGTCACAGCCAATGAGCCAACCAAAAATTATCAGAGATTGATGCCTGGGGGTCAACATCCAACAGATGAAGGGTAAGGGTGGGTGGATAAATGCCCCAGGCTCCTCATCCCTCCCCAAGACAATGTTGAGGTGTGTTCTACTCTCTTCCTCGGTGGGTCCCCAGGGGCATGGAGCCCCAGTTACCCTCGGCAGTAATCCACTCATTAATGCACCCATTATCCCCATTATTGGCTTTTCTCTCTTCCCTGCCTCACTTTCCCCACTTTCTTCCATGTGCTTCCTCAGATCACCTCCCAAATACACTCTCTGAACCCAAGACCTTATCTCAGGATCTGTTCTCAGTGGAAGCCAGTCTAAGATACAATTTTTCCCTGCTATACCAGTTCCAGGTTCCAGCTTCTGGCCACCAACACCTCTCAATCTGTTAGAAATGCAGATTGATCAAGTCCTGCCTGAGCTCCAAACCCTAAATGGTTTTCCCTTGCTTCAGAATAGAACCCAAGATTGCTGCCGCAGCTTAGCGCCCTTGAGTGGCCTGGCTGCTTCTGCACTCGAGCTGCATCTGAGACGTACTATGTAAAGTGTTACGCAGATGCTTCCACCAGAGGTTTCTCTTCATTTCTCATTCCCCGCCACCCTGTTATCTCTCCTTCCCTGCACTGCTGTTCCTCCATCTGGGCTGTTCTTTCCCACTGTCTGGCTCACGCATTCCTTCACACCCTCAGCTTCACAGGAACCTTCTTGGACCTTTCCAGCTTAGTCCAGTCCCTCTAACCTGTCCCTAGACTGTGCCACTCCTTCAAGAGCTTTGCATATTTGCAATGGTGTGACGTATTTTCGATGATGTATTTAATGTCTTTCTCTAGACTGGGGACCTGCAAACGATTACAGCTTTATTGAACACAGCCACACCCATTTGTTTTCATTTTATCTGTGGGTACTTTGGGGCTACAATCAGAGAATTGAGTATTTGCAGCAGAGACCATACAGATCGCCAAAATTCTCAAATATTTGCTCTCTAGATCTTCACAAAAATGTTTGCTGACCCCTCCCCTAGACTATGAACTCTGAGGGTGAAGTCTCTTGCTCATTTTTGTGACCTGGCACCCAGCACAGCTCCTGACAAAAAACAGCCATAAGTAAATATTTTTTTTTACTATGTGATTTGAAACAGTTTCTGAGAACATTGCTTTTTTCCCTTCCTATTATTTTGCCCTTCTTTTGTGAATTTTGCATATGCAGTGTGACAGTGCTGTTCATAGCAGGTAAAACACTTCCAGACCTGTAGACGATGATGTAGTTCCACCTTATATCAGATAGAAGTCAGATGCCCATCTCCTTTGTAATGTTTACTAGTTTTATAGGCAATGCTCTTACTAAAGAGATAAAGATTTTACTATCTTTTTTTTTTTTCAGCCAGGTGTTTCAGACCAAGTGGGACACGATGTGTACTATATAAAGTGTTTTCCAGATGCCTACTTGGTTAAAAAGAATCCCACTCCTATATTTTTTGGAGGAAAGCATGCCCTAGCTAGATTTAATTTTAGAATATCAGTGTATAATGAAGTAAAGAAAGATAATAGCTTTTATTTTAATGTTATGGGGTGTGAAAATGTACATGTTCCATGCTGCTATTATCATTTTTCACATACAAATTTTATCATCTCACTCTTTTACTTAAAAAAAAAAAGTAATATTTTCCCAAGCATCTCTGTGATGCCCAGAGGAATTTCTTGAATCTGGTTTATAATTTGCCTTTATAATATTATCTCCTGTTATGCTGTACACTAGGGGATGTAAAACTAAGGCCTGTGGGCCCAGTCGACACTGCTGCCTGTTTTGTAAGTAAAGTTTTATTGGAACACAGCCACACTCATTTATTCAAGTATTTTCCATGGCTGCTTTCAGGTATAAGGGAGTGGTTGTGAAAGACTGTGGCTTGCAAAGCCTCATGTATTTACTCTCTGTCCCTTCAAAGAAGAAAATTTGCTGGTCCTGCTCTAGGAAACTTTTTGTATTAACCATGACTATCTGCTCTCACCATTTCCTCTGCTTATCAAACTTTTTCATGTCTCTGAGCCTTTGCACATACTATGCCCTCTGCCTGGAAAAGCATTCTTCCCTTTCCTGCTTAGAAAACTCATGCAAGGGATGCCTGAGTGGCTCAGTCGGTTAATCGCCTGCCTTTGGCTCAGGTCGTGATCCCAGGGTCCTGGGATCGAGTCCTGCTTTGGGCTCCTTTCTCAGCCTGCTGCTCCCCCTGCTTGTGCTCTCTCTTTCTCTGGCAAATAAATAAATAAAATCTTTAAAAAAAGAAAAGAAAAGAAAACTCATGCAAGCTATCCATGCCCTGCTTTGGTTTTCATCTCCTTTCTAAAACTTGTGAATTTCCCCAAATGCATTTTTTTTCCTTTTCTAAGTTCCCATAGCACTTTGAACAGATGTGTGTTAAAACACTTGTCGTTGCTATTTGTATCATAATTCCTAATTTTTTCTTTATCTCCTACTAGAGTATAAGCTGTAGGGGATAAGATTCTATTATCTTTATTCAGTGTGTTCCCCCAGGTGCTTAGCACCAAGTAGATACCAAGAAGTGACTGATTAATGTCAGATGGTTGCATGTTATTAACCAGTGCACAGGAAAGGTATAGTGTTAAAACAAAGACATATAGAGCCATTGGAGGAATTAGGGAATTTTTTTAAAGATTTTATTTATTTATTTGAGAGAGAGAGAGCATGAGCAGGGGGAGGGGCAAAGGCAGAGGGAGAAGCAGACTCCGTGCTGAGGATGGAGCCTGACTCTGGGCTCGATCCCAGGACCCCAGGATCATGACCTGAGCTGATGGCAGACACTTAACTGACTGAGCCACCCAGGTGCCCCTAGAATTTTTAACTGTAAAGTATTTAAGAATTATTTTTGCTCTACTTTCCCCTGGTCCTGCCTTACAGATGGAAAAAAAAAAAAAAAAAGAGGGGTCTTGCCCAAGCCAACTCAGTGGCACCACTTCACAGAGAACCTTGGTGAGGGTTGACTAGACACAGTGTGTTAATTGGAGAGTTAACTGCTTAGTAAAATTGTTAATACTTATTTCCATGGTCAAAGAAGTAGGAAATTTGTTGGTGGGCAGGAAGTATAGAATTTTAGTATTAGCTCCATCTTTCATTTGCAGACAAATAAGATGATTTTCTATCTCCCTTAGTTTGTATTTTTGGTAAATAAGGATGATTCTCATTCCTTGATATTGTTTCTACCTTTATCTGTTAAGTGTTGAACTCAGTTTTTAAACTTGCTTTGAATCCATCATGGCCTTTGCAATAGCAGCTTTGATGACCTGGCTTGCTACGACCAACTTAATAGTTTTCTTCTCTTCTATGAAAGATCGAATTCAAAATGGAAAGCAGCTTTTTTCAAGAGCTTCCCACATTTGTCTGAGTGATGGTGATTTCATGTTGCTAGATCCAGTTACCTACTGGATGCTTCATACTCTCTAACTGCCTAATGGGGGGAATTTGATCTGGCGAAGAGCCCAGTCGTCCATCTTCCTAGGGCTGGTAACCATTTATGGGGTGATAAGGATGAACTTTAATTGACTTCCTAGACACCCCTTCACTAAGGGAAAGAAGAGGAAAAGACGAAAGGAAAGAGTGAGTGCTGACAAGCAATTTCAGAGATTGATAGTCAGTTTGGACCTAATTTTAAATACCAGTAAAATCATATTTGTCATGTCAAACATCTATTTGAATGAGAACTCACAAACTAAAATCTCTTTTCTAATATTTATAGAGTTACGTTTTAAGAGTTGTGGCACTCATTTTTTTTTCCTTACTACTTAGTGGAAGAGGTCACATGACATTGTCCACTTTCAAGTTAATGGGCTTTTAACATCTTTTGGGCATGTTTTTATAATGAAAGAAATCCATTTTTGCTGCATTTCCATTGTTAAAGCTTTGGCAGTAATACTTATGCATGGTAATAATGTCAGTAGAGAGGTCTTGTTTGCTTACAAACAGATTTCAATTGTTGAGAGACCAAATTATGTCCTGTTGCTATAAACATGGGCAGTATTTGGTCTCTGTTCATCAAGCTACTTTGTAATTAGGATTGCATCCAAATAACAAGTGCCTCTTCTCCCACGGAGGTCATTTCAACTTGCAATTTTCACTGACGGAACAAGGTTTCATGAGAGGACATGTCTATGCACAAGGATGAGCTCAAATAAAAAATATACGTGTATGCATACATTCAGGCTAACCAGTGCATCTCTGATTGTGTCTGGCTTATTACTTTTTAGTGTCAGTCAGCAAGAAAGTTTTTAAAATATGGATAGACATTTTGTAAAATTGAGGTCAAAACCAATACTTAAACTTCCAGATAATAATTGAATTCTCTCAGCAGCTTTTCTCAAGAAAAACTTACTATAGTTTACAAAACTGTTCTGTATATCTGGAGTTCTATCTACTAGTTTTTTTTGGAGAATGCCCCAGGGTGTGCTGGGTATTTCTCTGTAGCCCTAAAAGAAAGAAGAATATATGCTCTAATATTTTACAGCTGTCAAGCTAAAAATCCACCAGGGCCAACTCCTACAGGATTGAAAGCAAGACTTGAACAACCATCATGATGGTAAACAGTGAACAGAGAACATGTAAGGCAGGAACTGAAAATAATTTAGAGGGTTTTTATTTTGGCAGCTGAGGTTCTGACGCCAAATCCCTGATTTTGTCCTTAGGAAAGCTGGTGGTGACATTTGCAGTGGCTCTATTTAAGGAGAGGAAGTTTGATGACTGATAAGAATCAAGGCTTAGAGTCAGGAATTGGATGACTGGCGACAGCCATTTCCACAGCTGTCCTTGGGGACCACTGGGAGACCTTTTGTTGCTTCTTCTGCCCTGTTTTAGGAAAGTAGATTTCTAGTCAGGCTGCCCTACAGGAGCCCCTCAAAGCATTTTCTTCACAATGAAGTTAGGCTCTATGTAAGTGAATCTTACTTTGAAGCATGACCAATGGTTATTTTTTGAGGTATTATTCCCCCACTTCTGTAAATAAGGAAAGCAGTGAAGGGGATTTAGAATAGCATGCATTTGGAACTTCATCCGTAAGACTTCCTATTCTCAGGGCTACCCTACCAGGGTACCGATTCTCTCCTCCATCTCCCCTACCCCACATGTCAGTTCACTGGATGCATGTGACAAGGCACATGAAAATCTGACATTCTGAGCATCTTTAAACCAAAAGAGAACACTTACCATGAGTCAGTGAGAAGCAGGGAGTAAGTGCTCTGAGAATATCCCTGCAAATCCTTCCTTGCTCTGCTTTAGCCTACAAAGGAGCGATCTTGTCTCACATTTCCTATCCTTTTACTCAGGACCGGATACATAATTTGTCCAGCACAATGAAATGAAAACATGGGGCCTTTGTTTAAAAATTATTAAGAATTCTGAGCCGATAGCAGCAAGCATTAAACTAAGCACAGGGCCCTTCTGAATGTGGGGCTTGGCGTGGCTGCATGGGTCACCAAGCCAGCCTGGATTTTATATCTTCTCTTTCTTATTTAAGACCTTACCTGAACTTTAAAAATATCACCCTATGACATCTGACAGATAGTACATTTCAGGCATGTGTCCCTTGGTGTTTTCTTTTTTTTTTTAATTTTTATTTATTTTTGTTATGTTCAATTAGCCAACATCTGATGGTATTTTGTTTCAAGCATTGAGATTTTTTTAAGTTTTATTTTATTATGTTAATCACCATACATTACATCATTAGTTTTTGATGCAGTGTTCCATGATTCATTGTTTGCGTATAACACCCAGTGCTCCATTCAATACGTGCCCTCCATAACACCCATCACCAGGCTAACCCATCCCCCCACCCCCCTCTCCTCTAGATCCCTCAGTTGGTGTTTTCTCATCTCTCTCAATCTCTTGATGCATATTTTGTGCCCCTTTCCTCCTATTCCTTCTCCTCTTTTTCCCCTACTTATTAATTTTTAAAAGTACACTTTATTTTTTAGAGCAGTTTTAGCTTCACAACCAAACTGAGGGGAACATTCAGAGATCTCTCAGATCCCCCCTGTCCACAGCCCACACACAGCCTCCCCATTATCAACATTCCCCAGCCAGAGTGGTAACATCTGTTACCACTAATGGACCCTCACTGGCACATCATCATCACGCAGAATCCCTAGTTTATATCAGAGTTCACTGTTGCTGTCGTACATCCCATGAATTTGGACAAATGTATTCACCCTTATGGTATCATACAGAATATTTCCACCACCCTGAACATCCTCTGTGCTCCTCCGTAAAAGACATTTCTTCAGAAGCCAGCTTTGATTTCTGATTTTATGTCCCTTTTCCTCATCTCACTGCCATGACATCTGTGTATCTCAAAATTCCGGGCCAGTATGAAGCTAAAAGGCTCATGTTGGAAAAGTGAGACTGATTGCAAGAAACAAAGGGCCAAATTTATTGACAGTTGTTCTGCGTGATGGGAGCAGAGCAGATGGGGCGCATCAATGGAGAGTGCACGTGCACAGAGGGGCGGAGGGGGGACGCCTGACATCATCCTTACCCTATAAAGAAACTGTAGTACAGAGGTTCAGGTAAAAAAATAGCAAAAACTCTGCAGTTGGTCTGTCTTTTTTCCCACTGGCATAGAAAATTCTGTCAATTCTGACAATGAATGCAAGAAGCTTTATCAAATATACTTGGAGAAAGCCAAGTAGTGTAAGTTTGCTGTCATTTGTCATAGGTTCCCCCAACATGGAAGGTGGATAGGAATTCCTCCCAACCAATTATCAGAGCCCGAGAGAGGAGAGGGGAAGCTATCTTTAAATGTTGGAACTTATTCGGATCAGCAGGGCCCTCCTTCTTTCGTCACTCGTTTTTATAAAATGACCGCCAAGACCGATTTACAGGGTAAAAAGAAATCACAGGGAGTGAGAAAGGATGTATGGCAATTGTCCTCCCTTTGTTTGCCCTGTGAATGGTGGGGGATGGAAGGGAAGATAGAGGGTGGGAATCAGGGCTGTTTGGGGGGCTGAGGGTTATTCCTGAGTATAAGCTGGCAAAATCACCTGGTCGCCTGGGAACTCTCCTCAAGGTCTAGCCAGGACATCCACATCATCCCATGAAGCACTTTCTTTTTATGGATTAATGGATTGTGTTTTGGAATCAAGTTATTTATTTAGCTGCAAAATCCTGGAAAAGATGATGTAAGACCTTATTTAGTTACTTTAGTTAAATGTGTTTGTGGCCTACCTTCCATTTCAGCTGCAGCTGGGATGGACAGCTCCCGCAAACGTCAGTGCCCCACCGAAACTATTCCCAGCCTCGGCACCTCAGGACTTCTTTCTAAACCACAACAGCTTGCGCAACCTAAACTCAGGATAGTTGGGAAGTTTAGGAGGAGTTTGTGCGCTGGAGGTATCCCTCAAATAATGCGGGATGAGAGCCCATAGATGAATCTCCAGACTCCTGTGCTTTGGAGGCAGAACTCTGGGATGCATTCTCCAAGGGTCTCCAGTAAGGAAACCAGCTCAGTAACAGCTGTTCCTGTCCTTCCCTCCTTCCTTGCCTCAGTTTTCCTGCCCTTCACTCCTGCTTCCTGGGTTCACCTCCCAAAAAAGCTGCATCCAAGTCCCAGTTTCAAGCTCTTCTTTCAGGGGAATACAAATTAAATGCCAGGCTAGCATGCATTTCTGCCAGCCTTCTGTGTGTCCTGGTTCAGCTGTGGCATTCTTTCGTGTACAGGTCTTCAAACTTTGAACTGGTAACTGATAAAAGAGAAAATCAGAAAATTAAAAATATTTTTATGTTGAAAAATTTTCCATATGTTGATAGCATCTCATTATATATATTCATCTACGCAGTAAACTTTATCAAGGTCCTGCTCTTTGTCAGGAACCATGGTGCAGGCTGGGGTTAGAAAGAGAAGTAAGATGTGCTTCCTGCCTAATGGGAGTATAGGGTCTACCGGAGAGAGATGATGCTAGAAATCTGCACAGAGCATAATGAGAGCATGATGGCAGTGGTCAGTTACACATCTGTGGTTAGGGGTTGTGAAGGGTGAGTGGTGAGAGCCAGCAGCACAGAG
Source organism: Callorhinus ursinus (assembly GCF_003265705.2). Classification (NCBI taxonomy): domain Eukaryota; kingdom Metazoa; phylum Chordata; class Mammalia; order Carnivora; family Otariidae; genus Callorhinus; species Callorhinus ursinus. Next base: position 57,525,940 of record NW_027397064.1, on the reverse strand, counting down.
TGAGGAAGGCCTTGACAGGACAGGGGGAAGCTGAGCAAAGACACACTTGCCTGGAGGTGTGAGCAGGTCAGTCCTGGGGGAGCACCACAGGGGCTGGGGCACAGTTTGAGGTTCACTTAGAACCAAGAGATGAAAGCGACCACCTGATATCCTGTGTGAAAGACAGTGGAAGCTGACAAGAGGCTCAGGAGCATGCCGGAAACATCATGAAACAAATAGCACTTTGCAAAGCAACTCCACAGATGACGCCCCTAACCATGGGAGTGTAACACAAGGCTTCTGACTCAAGCAGGATTCTAAGCTCTTTTTTTTTTTAATGTTATGACAACTGTATTTCTATTTTTCCAAAATGAGTTTCTTGATTTAGTTAGGGCCTCAAGGGCACAGGGTATTAGCCACTGCCCTGTTCTGTAGGATGCATTTGTTCAGGGCAGATCTTCACTTTCTTTGTCTTCTTCAGAAGAAAGGGCTCCAGGATTGCCTGAAAGGCTTGAAGAAATGTGAAGCTAAAGCAACTTTACTGAAACTTGAGTCTTTTCAGACACAGTTGCCAAATTCTACCAGCATGCTTTTCACTTCCAAATGCACCACCAGTTTGAGCCCTGCTCGTTGGAACATTGATATTTACGTGCTATGGTCTGATCCTATAGGTCCAAGCCAGAAGAAGATTCTGCCCCCATCCTTGGTAAAGATGCTACTTGAAAGTCCCTGCTTTACTTCATTACTCCAAAGACCTCTTTTATACGCTTGAATTTAAAGACATGAAGAATCAGAGAAAACATCTGTGTGCACCCAAAGGACGCACCATGGGCAGAACCTGTCACAGTTGTCAGTTCTCTGTAATTACCAGGGTAATCCCTAGCCTCACCCATAAACCACTACGCCATCCACCTTTTTTGTCACTTCTTCCTCTGCTTCAAGGAACTTGCTCACTACCTATTTGATGTGGAGTTGTCTGTGGAGAACATTAGAGTCTGAAGGGTACCTGTACAGATCTGTATAAAGGCCTTTTTAAGTTCATTTGCAACTTCATCATGGACGCTTTAATGTAAAAACGGTTGCTTCACAGTGGTACGTGTCTGCCCAGGGATTCCAGATTCTTTGCACTTTGCAGTATTGCTTTCTTATAACGACTTCCAAATTTTAAGCCCCCTTTTACTGCAAGGCTTATAGTAGACAATCAGAGATAAGCTTTATAAAAGTTCCAATTCTGGTCCTTACATTTCTCCTTCTTTCTCTTTTTATTCCAGGGGAAAGGGTTTAGCGGGAGAGAGTAGAAAAGTTATTTTGTAAAAAATGGAAAAACAACAACAACAAGAATAACAACAAAGGTTTATTTTGGAAGCACATATAAGTGACCAGAGAAGTAGGGAAAAAAAAAATGATACATTCATTTCAATCTGAATAGGAATTTAGTCTGCCATGAGCTATTAGACTGACTGCAAGAATGAGGATTTAATGAGAAGAGGAAACTCATCTGTGACTTTGTGAAGCAGGTGCTGAAATCTGTCATTGCTTTGAGGGGGCATTTCAGAGAAATCCAAAATAATGGTATCAATGTCTTGCCATCTGTTTTCTTATTCCGGTTTGTAACAACCTTTTTAAAAACACTCATTCTTACACAGGCATCTGCACACACTATTTTGGCCTTTGAAGTGGGCAATGAACATTGCATAACAATTATCATAAAATTGGACTTGAACTGTCTTGAACTTTCTGCGTGTTCATTGGCTGATTGATGCTTTGTACATTGAGTTGTCTTCAAAGAATACCAAACAGAAGAACTGTGTTTTGAATTTTCTCTAGAGAGCTCCCTATAGCTTCTGGTATGTGAGCAAAGGTAGGAGAGAGGAGTGATTTGTTGTTACTTTCTGGGTCTGTTTTAAATGCTCTGTGGTAGCATCCCTGCAGCCCTGTGGCTTTCATCTTTGTTTTTAATCTTTTAGAGACAACAGCTGGATTCTGCTTTAGTACTTACTCTTGGTTCCTGTCCTGTTGCAAGCCATTCTGGTGGGTTTTTTTTTTTTTTTTTTTGGTTGGTTGGTTAGGGGTGTTTTTGGCCTGTGGCATGCTACTTTTCCATAGTATTTAATTAAAAGTTTGGTTTTTTGGAACTTGCCATTGGTAGACTGCTAGAAAATGGAGCCAGCGGATCTTTGCAAAGAGTCTGAGATCCCGTTTTACCCTCCCCATCCAAGGGTCAAGTGCTTTCTACCAACTCTGCTTTTGGTAAAAGTCCACAGTGCACGCTTCACTTGAGATAAACCACATGTGTTGATTTGTAACTTACATGAACAGGCCAAAAAAAAAAGACGTATTTCCTGAGGTTTTGTTCACAATTTTCTGTGATTTTAGTTATTACTAAAATGGTTTAATTTTAAACACAGCAGATCTACTTCTAACTTGGTTCTCTGAGACTGCCAATTTTGAACTTTATGCTGACATAATTTGTCCCCAAAATATATATGCTTGGGTCACCAAGGGCATTCAGGGTTGATTATCTCATTTTTGTATACGGAAAGGAAGTGGTTGGGGAGAGGAGGAATAAAAATAACACTCCGCCCCCAATAAAAGAAAAAAGCCAACAAGAATTTGCCCCAAAGTAATTCAGAATGATCGTCTTGTCCAGATTATGAATTTATAGGATAAGCTATATATTTATGACATTTTTAAAAAATTAATCCACTTTTGATCAGAATTCTCACCTTTCCCATTGCCATGATATCCTCTTCTATCACAGATTTATTTTGGAAAATTATAGTGAAAAAGGAACCTTTTCTGGGAAATAATGCAGCAATGAGAAAGAGATGCCATTAAGACATTTTCTGAGAAATCAAAGTTTTAAACTTTTTTTTAATCTTCCATTTTTATGCCAGATTATGTGAACTGCTGAACTTCATGCAAGTCTTAACATACAATAAGAAAACAGAACCTACAGAAGCTGTCAAGATTTATTAACCTCCTTTTGAGGTCTTTGATTCTCAATGTCCTTGTTGAGATAGGACAAAATGAAATTACCCAGCGAATGAAGCATTTTAGGATTTGTGAGAAAAGTTATCTTAGTCAGTTTTTAATGTTTTTTTTTTGAGATAACATATTTTCAGGATAGATCATTATGGCACACTGAATTATAATCTACAAATTAGAATATAATTGTGCAATTTGTGTTTAATTCTCTTGCTCACATTTTATATTAGGCTTATTTCTTTGCAGACTTACAGTATTGTGAGTTTTTCATAAACAGCTATTTAAAGCCATTCACATAATCAAAATAATATTTATAGATATTCAGAAAATGATTAATCTCAGGATTGTGGCAAAGCAGAAAACCTTACTATGTGGGTTTACCACCTCCCCCAACAACAACAACAAAAATCCAAGTTCTGGTTAAGTTCCCTGAATGAGCGTAGTGAAAATTAGTTTCTTTTGGAAAGATCATACAATTGAAAGACTAATTTAAATTAGGAGGGCACACTGGGCTTGGCAGAGGGCATTGTGAGAAAGCAAAGCGTAATTTTCCTCCAAACAAAGACAAGCTTGTTGGAGAGCATGCTTTATTGCCTGGAAATTCTATATATATGCAAAGTTGCTCATCAATTCACTGTTGGGTTTTATGTGCTTGGTTTCTCCTTTTGTTTGGAAAAAATCAAATGCTGAAAAAAGTAGGCGTAGCTCTGCATGCTATAGGCACAGAGAAACCTACACAGGCCAATTCTCCTGGTGTGCGGTGTTCCTGTGTGGGGAGCTGCCTGTGGGAGGGATGGCCAGACTCGGCTTCCTGCAGGTAAAATCAGGGTGTGTGCGTCTGCAGAGCCCACCCAGAATCTCCAGAAAATGACTTCCCTGCATCTTTTTCTGATCCCTCCCTCTGGCAGCCAGGTGGATAGATCCGGTGGGTTAGGTTCACATCCTGAAGTCCACAGAGTGTTTTCTCTCTTTTTTTTAAACAGCTTTATTGAGGCATAATTCACATACCATACAATTTGCCCGCTTAAAGTGTACAATTCAATAGCTTTTAGTTGGTTGTGTCACCATCACCACAATCAATTTTAGAACATTTTTATCACCCCAAGAAGACAAACCACACCCCGGTTAGTGGTCTCTTGAGAACCAGATTGGGATAAATTAATTCAGTGAAACAAAGGTGAACATTCATTTCAATGGGAGTCTTTCAAATGAGAGTTATCTTTAGAATTGCCTTCTTCATTCTGTGTCCTAGCCTCCTGGTGTAGCAACTACATTTGATACTTATAAATAGCATGTGTACTGAACTTTACAGTGTGCAAAGTGCTGTCTGTCAAACTGCAGGAAAGAGGCTTCACTGGTAGCATGAAAGGTTGGGCGTGAGAGGCCCCCCGGCCACCGCCCTCGGGGAGAGGAGCTGTGTTATTTGGCAACATCGGAGGGCCAGCCTACAGGCTGGAACCTGGGCATCTGAGTGACCTACAAACAAGCATGTGGAGTCTAGTCTGGGGAAGTAGACCCAAGCTGCGAAGAGGGCTGTGGGTACCAGTATGATGTCCATATAAGAATTGTGGGTTTGAGGGTCAAACATCAAGATGCAAGATGCAGGAGACAAAGATCTGAAAGGGAGCTGGAGATCATGGTCAACATCCAGATGGGGATGAGGTCCACGTTTGAGGAAGGAGGAGCTGGAGTGGACACAGGAGAGCCAGGAAGAAGTGCCATATGTGGCTGCCGAATCCTGCACCCTGCGAATGAATTCCCCTGGCCAACACTGCATGCACCTTACACTTGGTATCCCCCAGGCCACCGCCTCTTTGCTCTGTTGATGTAGCACTAGTTCTTCCTTTCTTCTCTCCAACCTCTCCACCACCCCCATCCCTTCCTCAGGGCTGCCTCACTCTGTGGGCCCATTTGGACAGGCTCTGGTAAACATACTCTCTTAGACTCAAGTCCTTCCCTTTGGCCAGCTCCTTACACCCATAGATGAGGCCAAGAGGCACTTTGGCCAGGCATTTCAGCTCCCTCGGATGCAGAGAGGCCAGAGCAGCCCACTTCCCCTTGAAGGAGAGCGCAAAGGATGAACCAGAATGTCATCACTTGGAGGGGTTAGGGGGTGGGTGGGAGCTAGTGTCCGTATTTCGAGTCCTTCACCTCGCTGCCCTCCTCCTGGGCTGTCCCCATGTACGTCCTTAAAGGTGTCATTTTCAGCTTGACACTTTCACTGAAGGAAGGAGAATCCTTTTTGTCTGGATTAGCTGTATACCGTGCAGGAAAGCGGTTGGCAATATTTCCTTTCCCAGTGAGGCCGCTAAGAAATTTTTAATAAGGCACTTCTCTGTTCCCTAAAGTTTTCTCTGCTTAAGATTGTTCTCTCTGATGCAATATGCTATGATTTTTCCCTAAAGTTTAAATATACATCACTGTATTCAGTAGATGTTACTTATAAGCTATAGATACATTGATTTTGGGGGAAATGTAATACTATTTTAAAAACGTCAGGAATTTTATTTAAATCTGCAATAAAATCAAGAATATCTGTACATTGCAAATATTGGAAAACACACCTTCATGTTTTATGCTTTGGGTCTTCAGAAGCATTGCACGCCTGTATCATCTTGTTTAGATGTTTGTGTTGACTGGTAGAAAGGTTGTTTCTCTCCTAGCACTATAGAGATCGTTTATAGGAAAGTCCCGTGTAGGCATATTCTGAAAGGAGAACTGACATTGGAAGTTGAGTTTCTAGATTGCAGCAGAAATCTGTTTTTGTGTGTGATCAAAGGTTAATCGGTGTGGGTCAGTTAGACTCTTCAGCTCTGTTAACATTAGAGATGGGACGTCGGTGTCCTTGGGCGTCATGGAAGCGGAATGCACTTCCCAGAAAACCTAGTTACAAAAGCTGTAAGGGCAGTGGCCAACAACCAGCATGACTGCTAAAAGATCCTAGAAAATTCCAACTTTAGATAGAAGATGGCACTGAGACCGAGGGGATCCTCTGGTCTGGTGAGTAGGGCCTGGGGAAAAGGCTTGCCAACAGTGAAAGAACAAAAAAATTGAGCTTAGGTGAGTGTGTCACAGCTTTGGGTCATCTGTAAAGTGTAGGCAGTATTTCAAGCTAGAACTAGCAGTGTAAGCGACTAGAAATAGCCCTTAGGGAAGAGAGGCAGACAAGGGCAACGCAGGCTGTGGACTGCATTGAGGGCCAGCAAAAAAAAAAAAAAAAGAACATATATTCCTCAAGGAGTAAAGGCAGAAAGAAGTCCGGGTATGGGGGCCATGTGAGGAAGGACTCGGGGAAGGCTGTGGCTTTGTAGCCCTGAGGTGTTGTCTTTCCACCCTCGGCATCCCTCTGTCCACATGCCAGATACGTATGTGGACACCTTGTGCTCAGGCGCTGCTCTGGACCTTCCCAGCCAGTGGGGACAGAGTTTCCCCTCCAAAGAGGACTTGCAGTTGGACCTACGACATGCAGGCAGAGCCTGTGACTGAGCCGAATTGGGGAAGGCAGATGTTGACATAATAAATGCATTAAAAGTAATCCTTTCAAGTTTCAACTCCCAACTCCTTTTCATTTTTTGGTAACTTACAATTTTGACATAATTTAAAGTATACCCAGGAAAGTTGGAAGAATAGTACAAAGAACTCTCCTAGACTACTCTGCTTCTGCCATTTACATCTTGCCTCATTTGCTTTAGTATGCTCTTTCTTCCTCTCTCTCTCTGTTTTTTTCTGAATCATTTGTAAGTTAAGACATTGTACTCCTTTACCCCCAAATACTAAATATTTCGGGGCATGTTTCCTTAGAACAAGGACATTTTCTTATATAACCACAACACAATTATCAAAAGCTGTAAATCTGGAATCCTTTTAACACTAATAATATTCAAACACCACCTATAATGTTCTACAATTTCTGTTCTATTCTTCTTAAACTGACAGAGATTGAAATTTAATTAAATTTCTTTTTTCTTCTGACAGTGTTAAAGGAGAGAACATATGCAATATTTTTTCTTCAGCTGTATTACATGGGAAGCCTTTACCAAGGTTACAAATACACAGTTGACAATCAGTGGAATTACAACATAATGCCGCCAATTAGCTAAAGCCATCAGAGAGATCAAAGAAATTTTCTGAGTGATATGCTTGCATATTTGTTTGCCTTGGAATTAAATTTTTACAGTGCTATCTCATTTTCCTGAATATAACTGAAATCACCACTTGATAAGACTTGTGTATATGATCTTTATCTTTTTGCTTTACATCAGGGAAGATATTTTGATGATGCAAATTCAATACATTTTCCAGATTTCCCCCAATTGGGTTAAATGGGGAAATGGCCCAAAAATGAGGTATCTAACAAAAAAGCAATAGGGAAATGTGTTCTGATCACAAAAGCCATCCAAAATACATTATTAGAGGGAGAGAGAAAGGATAAAACATCATGTAACAAATGATTTCATAGGTAGATAGATAGATGATAGATAGATAGATAGATAGATAGATAGATAGATAGATAGATAGATAATGGTGTGTGCATAGAAACATTCTGGACATTACAGAAGAAATGAGTGTCAGCGGTGATTAACAGGACAGTGGGACTAGATAGGTCAGTAGTTAGGTGGAGGGTTACAAAGGGAGAGAATTATTTTTTTCCATTTTACACACCTTGTATTTTAACTTTTTATCATGTGCTCTATTTTATAGAAGTAAAAATTTATTTTTATAAATTTGTATAAAGGGGAGGAGGGTGGAATATAAAGAGAGACAGGAAGGGAGAGAGAGAGTGAGAGAGGGAGAGAGAGAGAGAAGAGAACAGTAGTTAGAACAAAACTAAAGGGCAAACTTATTAAAAAATGATGTGCCTTAGAAAGTAACAGCAATAGGCAGAATTTTGAAAAAAAATAAGTTGGATATGCAAAATGAGTCATTTTCTACCTTCAGCTATTTATAATATAGCTGCCAGTTTTTTCAGCCAAGATTCATGCCTGGGTCTCTTAAAACTAAATTTTCACTAGTGAGTGTGTTTTGGTGCTAATTCTGGTGGAGCAGACTGGCCACTCTATCCCTCTGTACTTCCTTTTAAATTACAAAATTGATTAGTATCATAGATTTTGATGAGTTAAATTTAGGTTTTGTTTTTATCAACATCAACTGATCTTCATGCTCCCACTGTCGCTTCTCTGAAAGCAAGAAGCTTATTCATAAAGAGCAAACAAACATCACAGAGATATTTGACCATGTACATCATATGATTTCAAGTAGCTTCTTTCATCGTATCTTCAAATCATTAGATTTGCTTTTGTAGATCTTCATGCATTAGATGTGCTTTTCTTCCAAGCCTTAGTTTTTTAATTTTTTTATTATTTTGTTAAGATTTTATTGATTTATTTGACAGAGAGAGAGAGCACAAGCAGGGAGAGCAGCAGAGGGAGAGGGAGAAGCAGGCTCCCTGCTGAGCAGGGAGCCCGATGCGGGGCTCGATCCCAGCACCCTGGGACCACGACCCAAGCTGAAGGCAGACGCTCAACCGGCTGAGCCACCCATGTGCCCCAAGCCTTAGTTTTTTTAAATGGAAATGTACCCCTTAGCAGAATTGGTGTGAGAAAACAATCATGATGTAGAGGACATGGGAGCCAATATTTATCGTGTGCCCAGGCTGCAAGGAGCTTTACGCAGATTATCTCATCCAGTCCTTCCATCAACTGTGAGGGGTATGTGGTAATAGTTCTGGTTTATTATTGAGGAACCTGAACCTCAGAGTGGTTAACAAATTCTGTCAATAATTCATTCACTCAACAAATATTCCCTTAAAGCCTGCTGTGTTGTAGGCTCTGTGCTCGGTTCAGAGTATGCAGGGAGAGAGAGCGTAGTTGTGGTCCCTGCCCTTGACTAGCCTATAGCGGAGCCGAGGAGAAAGGCATCGAGCCAGCACACACTCACATACGGACATAACCGCACATTACCTGGGCACACCGACAGCAAAGACATGGTGCCAGGAGAGGGGGTAACAGGAGACTCCCATAAGCTGGGGGCTCCGGGAGGGCCATTCTGAAGAGGCCATATGTAAGCGCAGGTGAGGAGATGTTGGCAAGGCCAGTGGTGGGAAGGGCTTTCCAGAGAGCAGGAAGATGCAGGAGGCCCTGAGGGGGAAAGCTGATCATACTGGAGCATCTGAAAGGGGCCAATGTGGTTGGGAAATGGAAGTGTGGGAACTGAGGCTGGAAGGGCAGGCGGGGGCCTGGGTTGGGTGCTGCCTCGCAGGTCTCGTTAGCACCAGCGGAGGTTTGCAGAACTAAGATGAAGTACCACACTTGCCTGGATCTTAAGGCTTGTATCCCCCCAACTCTTTCAGGCCCCCACTCTCATACCCCCTCAGACACATGGCACTGTACTTTTCTCTTCCACACTGTTTTCCAGAATGGCTAGAGCACTACCCCCATTATTGACACTTCCTGGTGTTCCTGCTAGGAGACTTGGGGCCTAATCTGTTATTTGAGGATATAGAAGGGAATTGGGAAGTGTGGGGCCTGGGTGAGGCCCCTGCAAACACACTCTGCAGGGGAAACAGAGTTCAGATTATCTAAAGTGGAGAGGTGATAGAAACCAGGAGCCACTCAAAGGATTCAAGGCATACAATATTGCACACTGATCAGAAGCTTCCAAGATTCCCAGATATGTGCAGTAGAGATATATTGGATTGGACTGACAGGGATGCTCCAAGGTTGTGTATGGTGGCTTGAAGCAGAAATCATAGAAATGATGAAAATGAAGGGGGATGAAGAAAGTAAGTGCAAAAATGTGTGTGTGGGAGGAGAAGCTGCAGGAGTTGGGAACGAATCAATGTAGACAGTCTCCAAAAGTCAAGAATAGTTGAAGCTGAGAAGTGGCCTACTCCAGGCTATTGAGCTCCATCAGTGTGCAAAACAGATAAAAGTCACTGTCCTTGTGTAGTTTCCATTCTAGTGACCAACGTGCATGCATATGGCAAAAGCTGGGATACTGTATGCCCCCAGGGGTCACAGGGTAGGTAGGATTGAAGTTAAGGAGGTAAGATAAGTGAGTTATGTATGGATGCTTCTAGAAAAACTTGCTCAGAAACTAACCAGAGAAATGCATAGTGCCTATGCTCCCATGGTTTCAGGTTTTGAGAGATAATGCCAGAAACTAAGGAAATGTCTCTAAAGTGGGACGTTCCGATATCTACTTGGGCCAGAAAGTCTTCCTACTCCCCTTTCTTAGTCCATTTGGGCTACTATTATGAAACCGTGTGGCTTTTGAACAACAGAAACTTATTTCTCACAGCTCTGGAGGCTGAAAGTTTGAGGTCAGAGTGCCAGCCGGGCATTTCTCACTGTGTCCTCACTCGGGGTGGGAGGGGCAGGGGAGCTCTATGGGACCTCTCATAAGACCCCATTTGTGAGGGTCTCATGATTTAAGAACCCCCCAAAGTCCCCACCATCACATTAGGTGTTAGGATTTCAACTTACAAATTTGGGGGGATATATCCAGACCATAGCACCCCCTGAATCACGACTCACCGTCTCGTCTCCCTCCTGCTCTACTACCATCCCTTGGGCAGTATTGTAGAGCCAGAAAGCAAAAACAAAATGGTCGTGCTTTGCTCTAATGGGATGATAGTCATGGGCTATTTCTGTGAAATAATCCTTTATTTTAGGTTTTGAAGTGATCAATGCATCCTAATTTTGTATGATCAAGCACTTAAATAGCACTTCCTTAGAATTTGCGTATTTCCATGATATGTATTACTGACAGTCCTGTTAGTTTCATAAATGCTGGGCTCGATGGTTCTAATTCAGAATAACTATCTTAATATCCATCACCCTTAAAGATTGATATGGTTAAATAAAATGTCAATCAACTTTTTTTTCTATGCACAAGGAGGCAGAAGCTATTTGTTTCAAGGTGCATAGTCACATTTATACATTAGATGGACTACAGCAGGTGCAGGCTTAGTGAAAGGAGAGCTGTGAGGATTGCCTATTATGCAATTCCAGCTCTAGAGCAAATTAGTGTATAACTCAAGTAGCATTGCCCAACTGTGTATGTGTGTGTCTTAGCATTGACCTACTCTGTGTGTGTGTCTTAGCATTGACCAACTGTGTATGTGTGTGTCTTAGCATTGACCAACTGTGTGTGTGTCTTAGCATTGACCTACTGTGTGTGTGTGTATGTGTGTGTGTGTGTGTGTGTGTGTGTGTGTGTGTGTTGCATTCAATTTGAGTTTTCCTAAGAGAAGCTCATGGCTAATTTAATTTACTGGAATATGCAGAGTACGTACTCACTGAAATCATAATCATTCCAGGGAACCCCCAGAAGTCTCCAAACTTTTTAGTCATATTAAAAGTATAGATGTGTTGAGTGTGCTTCAGCAAGAAATCTGAGCCTTTAATAACATTCCCTGTAGGTCGTTGGAGATTGTTTCACCTCTAGGAATAAAGTACCTTTACCTCCTACTTCATATCCCCCTCTCACCTCTCCTCCAGGTTCAGGCTGCCTCCCCTTTAAGGTCCCAATGCCTTCCTTGTTTTCCCATCAAAACCATTCTCCAGGCAGCAGCCAAAATGATCTTTTTGTGTGTGTGTTATGTTAATCACCATACATTACATCATTAGTTTTTGATGTAGTGTTCCAGGATTCATTGTTTGTGTATAACACCCAGTGCTCCATGCAGAATGTGCCCTCCTTAATACCCATCACTGGGCTAATCCATCCCCCCACTCCCCTCCCCTCTAGAACCCTCAGTTTGTTTTCAAAGGGGAACCCTCCTACACTGTTGGTGGGAATGCAAGCTGGTGCAACCACTCTGGAAAACAGTATGGAGGTTCCTCAAAAAGTTGAAAATAGAGCTACCATACGATCCAGCAATTGCACTACTGGGTATTTACCCCAAAGATACAAATGTAGGGATCTGAAGGGGTACGTGCACTCCGATGTTTATAGCAGCAATGTCCACAATAGCCAAACTGTGGAAAGAGCCTAGATGTCCATCGACAGATGAATGAATAAAGAAGATGTGATATATATATATATATAATGGAATATCATGCAGCCATCAAAAGGAATGAGATCTTGCCATTTGCGACGATGTGGTTGGAACTGGAGGGTATTATGCTGAGCGAAATAAGTCAATCAGAGAAAGACATGTATCATATGACCTCACTGATATGAGGAATTCTTAATCTCAGGAAACAAAGTGAGGGTTGCTAGAGTGGTGGGGGGTGGGAGGGATGGGGTGCCTGGGTGACTATGGACTCCAAAATGATCTTGTAAAAATACTTATCTGGGAGCGCCTGGGTGGCTCAGTTGTTTAAGCGACTGCCTTCGGCTCAGGTCATGATCCTGGAGTCCTGGGATCGAGTCCCACATCGCACTGGGCTCCCTGCTCAGCAGGGAGTCTGCTTCTCCCTCTGACCCTCCCCCCTCTCATGCTCTCTCTCTCTCAAATAAATAAATAAAATCTTTAAAAAAAATACTTATCTGTTCTTGTCACTTCTCTACTTAACACTTCCTCCTGTTGCACGAGGGTGACGTTCAGAATCCTCACTGTGACCCGCAAGGCCTTACCTGTCCTGCCCCTGCACCACTCGGCCTCACTGCCTTCCCCTCCCCCCAGCACCCTTGTCCCAATTCCCCTGACAGACTTCCCTCATCTCTAACATTTACACCTCTTTCCCCCTCTACCTGGAAGGCTGTTCTCTTTGCCCCCTGCCCTGTACCCCCAAGGCTCCCCAGCCTCAGATTCCCTGCCTTGCCCTGACTCTCGAATCTGAACTTGCCTCACCCTCCACCACCCGCCCCTTAGGAGAGAGAATTTCTAATAGGTGCTGTTTGCTTACCTGCAGGGTCATCTTTCTTGGGCTTTAGCCTAGAGCTCTTAAAGAACTCAGGGTTGGAAAACTTCCTCGATTAGAGCTGTTGTTGTGATTATCATGCTCCAAACTACTGCTCCTGGCAGGTTAGTCATGAATTAAAAATGGCCAGGAGTTGGCAAGCAGAATTTGCCTCTATTTAGAAATATCTATCTTAGGACCAAAGGATATAATTAAATATCATTGAAGACGCAGCAATGGAAGTTCTTTGAGCCCTATTATGCAGATGCTATAGAAATCGAGAAACAAGGAAACAGAATAACTTGGCATAAGAGGTAAACTCAGGCCAGCCAGGGATCTGCTGTGAGAGAAGCAGTACATATGGCTTTAAAAGAGTAAACAGAAGAATTCTGCTTGAAGGTTTCCATTTACAACTGCTTTACTTCTCCCCTTCTTTCCTATTCTTCTTCACATGGTTGAGAACTCTCTGGCTCTCTGAGATTTTAGAGCAATGTGCCATGTCCATTTTCACATTACCCATTACACATCATACAGAAGTTACAAAAAAACTCTTGCCAAGAAACAGGAAAAAAAAAGGGGGGGGACCTAAATGTTAGATCTCTACTCTAAGCTCTTCTCTGAAATAATCCTAATGCTTTCAGAGAAAGTACAGATGACCTGTTTGCCATTACATTTTATGAACTCGGCTTTAATAAGTTGGAAGAAGCTAGTGCAGGTATAATGAGTGGGACATTGTGACAAGGTACCGCCTCAGACCCCAGAGCAGCTGTCTTCTGTTCTGCCCCAATCCTGGCCACTCCCTGCCATGAGCTCTCATTAGTGCATCCCTGTTCTGAGCATATCCCCTCACCTCGGGTGTTCACAGCAATGCCTACCCATCATCCTTGTGGCTTCCTGTTTTTAATGCTTTTCTAGCCCTCATATCCCAGCCTAAGGATGCTACCTATGCTTTCCTTGCAACCTGATGATCTCCTAGGCAAGAGAGGTGGGGAGCAGGGGGGCTGTTGTTGGGAAGGGCTGTGCCCAAAGCTCACGGCTGGGCCTGGCTGCTTCTGGCCAGACAGGAATGTAGTAGTGACAGTCATGTTCTGCCCTGGCTCCCCCCATGGAGGCTCCCACTTGCAGCCTGGAGAGGTCTTGGCAGCAGGCAGCAGCTTGAAGAACACTCAGAAAAGGCCTCACCGTGTGTCCGGAAGACCTTCACCTCCAGGGTAGGGAATCTTGCTCCACCAGAACCCCATTTTCTTTTGTCATACAGGGTCCAGCTAGGGTACAAGCTGCCAGCCTTCCTTTATTCTCTGTTAGTCCTGCTTTGTAAACTGAGACTGACCTTTCAGAAGGGGACCTATCTCTGGTATGCCTCCTCCCCCAGCAGATGCCACCCAGCTTTAGTATTCTGGCTCCTGGACTACAGCTGGGTCATATGGAGCCTTTGTGCAAATTAGAGAAAAGCAGCCCTAGCTCTGGGTGGGAGCAGCCTCACGCTGGGGCTCAAGGCCTGTGGCACAGAGCTGGATTTACCCCCGGCACCCTTCCCACCAGATGGTTGCTCTGCCAGCCTCCCAGCCAGCCTTCTTCAGTGTGGGGGCCATGAGTCAGCTGAGAGACACACCAGGTTTTAACCTTCCTGGAGACTGTCATATTTGTCTCTTCTTCAATATTATTAGTATAGCCAGTAGCACATCTCCACCTGGATTTAGGGACAGGCATCTGGCCTCACGAGCCCAAGCATGCCGTCCCTCCCCTCTACTGCATCCCACACCCCTCATACTGCTTTCCCTCTTCCCTCTGTTCTGAGCCACAGACACTGACTTGGCTTTACCAACTGGCCCATTGTAATTCACAGATGCATTTAAAAAATATATTCTTTGAATATTTTGCAGTTCTGGTGGCTGAAAGGCTTTACTTATTGTTGTGAAATTATTTTTGAGCTTACTGTCTTGTGTCCTTCCTTTCTCGTTGGACAGTTTTACCTTGTGGATATAAAAACAGGCAGTATACTATAAAATTATTTAAGAAAGTCTATTACTTAAATTCCTATTTAAGCCTCATTTAACAGACAGGTCAATAGATGTATTATGGGTCTTTACATTGTGTAGGTCTTTACATAGCCTCGGGAATCGTCATGCAGAGAATGTTCTTTCCTACAGCTGAAGGCTATCTGCTTGGGAAACTCATCAAATGTAGTGTGATTATCTTGATTAATCCTTGGTTGTTTATTATTATTATCGGCAACTATTTATTAAGTGCCTAATATGTGTAGGGCACTTTTATAGATTTTATTTCTCATCTTCCCAATGGTTCTGAAAGATGGGACTCTTTATCCAGGAAACTGAGGTGACCAACTTACTCAAGTTCACATAGGTAGCAAATGGTGGGATCAGAATTAAGACCCTGTTCTTGTGAGGTTCGGATGTCTGCACGCTTTTCATAACATCAGAGTTCTTGGTTTTTTTCCAGTAAAGTTCTCCGAATGCATAGGAAATCAATATACCCTGCCCAGGGTCTAGACCCTTTGTAGCTAGAAGTAGCCAGCAGCAAGCTCAAAATTTCTTTGAAGTTTCATGCTTTAATCTTTAAAATTTATGCAAATTTAGCTTTCTACTCAGTAATATGAAAGCATAAAAGTAATCCTTTAAACTACTTGACATAGAATAAAATTTAAGCTCCAGGAAGAGCTTCTATTAACCCCTCTCGCATCCCCTTCTGCCCTGCTGTGTGCCACTCCAGGGATCTGCACACCTCAGTTGGAGAAGGTCAGCATTGTGCTGTGGTACGTCTCAGTTAAATTCTCCATGCCAGTTTTGTTGAGAAACCTTTAGGTACAGAGCAAACTGTCACCTGGCCAATTCTCAACCATAGAGGTCTTTCTAACAGAGAGTAGAATCCTTATTCCTTCACAGACAAATCCTAAATTGGTCTGTGTTGATTCTTCAAGGAGATCTTTGAGTGACATCTGTCTGGCTAGAAGTTCAGGGATTGGTCTTGTGATTTGTAAATTTTTATTTTTTAGAAGCAAAAGTCATCTTTCAGATGAAATTGCTCTTGGAACTCTAATTTATAAAAACAGTTAAAAGGGAAGACACTCTTGTTGCCGTAGGGGTAGAGAGTCTGCGTGCATGGTGCCCTTGCCTGAGGGTCCACCACGCAACCCAGAGTTCTGCTCAAGGAGCCCTGGACCTCATTCAGAGCACCCATTTTATGGATGAGGAGATTGAAGTCAGAGAGCTCAGAAGACTTGTCTGAGTTGACCCAGCTGACTAGTGACAAAGCCAGGAGTAGATCCTAAGAACGAAGCCTACCAAATTCTTTGAAGACCCTTGAAGGCCTTTGTGGTTTTCTTGTCGTGTGAACAGATTTCCTAACGGCTCTCAGAGGTCGTGAAGGGTTAGGGAGTGGGAATGGTGCAGAGTCCTCCTGCCAGGGGCCCGGCACAGTGAGGATAAGTGTCTGTGGCAGCTAAAGGCACAGCTCTTTCCCAGGTGCATATGGTGATTTAAAAATGATTAATGAAGCCATTTAAACTATTGATGTGTTAGGATGCGTTGGGATCCAGGGAAAGCCTTTGTGGGGAGAGGTCCACCAGGGCCCCAGTCAGACCACTGCACACCCCGGCAGCCAAGGTATGGGAGGCATGTGGGACTGATACCGCGTAACCACCATGAAAATGTGCCGGGTTGCCTCTGCAGAACTGCTGGCTCAGATGAAAGCTGGCCTTGTGCTGACTTTCATACTGGAGCCTTGGCGCATTCCCTTTAGTTTTGTTCTGTTTCTCAGAAAGCTTGGAGTGGCTTTTAAACTTCAATGGAGATATGAACCGCTCCACAATCTAGGTTTACTAATACAGTCGTCTCTCGTTTTTCAATTCATCACTGTAGCAGCAATAAACTCTATTACAAGGCAGCCCAGTATCTAATGCTACAGTTCCCCTACTCTGGAGGATTTTATGGTCAAAGGGAATTACTCCCACCTCCACATGTTTAAGAGAGAAGGGCTATCTGTTCACTCCACTGCCATCATCATCCCGTGCTGCCAGGCCATCCACATTCTGATGACTGATACTGAATGCCATTGCAAGCCAGTGCCACTGGTTCAGCCCCAGGCAGGCAGCCACAGTGGGTGATGAACGGGGACAACTAAGTCTCTCTCCCACGTGATCCTCAGCCACCTAGCTCTCTTTCCCAGAGGCAGTCTTTGTTACAACTTTCTTGTGTATGTGTCCAGAGATAGTCTATGCATTTACAAATCTTTATGAATATTCACATACACACATCTGTTCTTTTATCCCCACAAAATGGTAGCATACTCTACATTCGGGGCTGTGGTTTGCCTTTTTTTAATTTCACAATATATTGTGGAGCTAGTTCTATGTCAGCAGGTAGTGCTGCTTCATTCATGGCTGCATAATATTCCAATATCTCTTCATCAGGAAGTAGCCCAGGTGCCATCTACTTGTGGACAATTGGGTAATTTCCTGTTTGATGTTGCTGTTGTTTTGTTTGCTGTTACAGACAGATACGCATGTTTGCATGTGTATTCGGGTATTTCAGGAGCTCTAAGGTTCTTTGCTCAGTGGAAGGGAAGAGACATTTAATGTGAGGGCTACTTGCAAATTACCTTCCACCGAGGTTGTCTCATTTTACAGAAGCAATGTATGAGATAACCAGTTGCGTGTTAGTAAGTTTTTTGAAACTTTGCCAACCTGACAAGTGAGAAATGACATTGCACGATAAGTTTAATGTGCCTTTTTATTAAAGATTTCATTTATTTGTGCCTTTCTGTCATAAGTGAGCTTCTGCATCTTTTCATATGATATATTCTTTTATAGACTGTTTTTTAACTGGTGTTTGGAAGATGAGATGCTGCCCAAAGATCAAGCAGTATGCAAATTATTTAGGAATCCCAATTTTCTGATATAGGTTTTATTTCAGTTAGTTGTTTTTATCCTAACTAATATAGGGTTCTCTGTATGGTGCTACATAAGAAATCAATTTTCCTGTTTTAGTGAATGTTTTCTAAAAAATATCCCATCGATTTTAAAAGGTTGACTTTTTACTTGTAGGTGTTAAAATTTTTTGAAAGATGTATTTATTCATTCATTCATTCATTCATTCATTTTAGAGAGCCAGAGAGAGAGATGTATGCATGTGTGCATGTGGTGGGGTAGGGGCAGAGGGAGAGAGAGAATCTCAAGCAGACTCACAGGGCTCAATCCCACGACCCCGAGATCATGACCTAAGCTGAAATCAAGGGTCAGATGCTTAACCAACTGAGCTACCCAGGCACCACCCCTATTTATAGGTGTTAAAATTTCAACCCTGTTTTTGCAATCTCTCCTATACCCAAAGTTATTCTGCTGAAACCAATGTTGTCTTATTAAATAAAGTACTTTATAAAATTAAAGTATTTAATTAAATTCAGCAATGACATTTATGAAACAGAAATTTGAACATCAAATGGAAATCATGGAAATGTTACATTTCTTAGTTGTGATAGTGGTATTGTGGTTTTTGGGGGAAAAAAAGAGTCCTTGTCTTTTAGAGATAACTACTGAAATATTTATTGATCAAATAATATGATATCTGGGATTCGCTTCAAAATAATTCTGGAAAGGGCAGGTGGAAAGGAGTGTAGAGGGAACAACATTGGTCATGAGTTCATAATTTTTGAGGCTGGACGTTAGGTATGTGTTACTCTGTTTTTATACATGTTTGACATTCTCCATAAAAATTCTAAAATTCAACAGATAAATATTAAGTTCATCTTACGTGCAAGCCTTGGTGCTCTCTGGGGCAGAGATAGACACTTCACAAGTGCGTAGGGCCTGTGTGCTTGTTCTCTGCAATGAGCCTAGTGCCTAGGACGTTGCCTGCACATAGTAGGTGTTCAGTACATACATGCCCTGAAACCTGGCCCTCCTCCTACTTGCCCAAGGGCTGCTCTATTTTCTGTTCCCAGAGCACAGCCCTGATGCTGCACTCCATGAACGGGCAACAGACCCAGTGCTACGGGGCTAAAGGAAGGTGAAGGCCCATTCATTTAGAGTCAGGAAGGTACTTCTGTGGAGCTCATGGGAACTGGCATTGGGGTGCCTGAGACAAAGAACATCCGCCCCATCCGAAACATTTCTAAGCAAAGCAAAATTGCTCCTTTAATTTAACATAGGTTATTTCATTTAGGAGCCTGGTAAGGAGTTGCTAACAGTAAGAAGAATAACTCAAAAGGCTGTAGGGGGTCACAAAACCTTCTCAGAACACATCCCAGTCCCCATCTGCTTTCTATGAACCTGTTTTGTTCAGAGTCCGGCATAACAGCATGCCCAGTAATGTGCTTAATCAGTGCTCTCTCGTGAGGAAGATGAGTAGATGGTGTCATAAGAAAGAAGGGAATCAGAACTGGGACGCTATCAAAGGAAATGTCAGGAATTCAGGGTGATAGATTAGTCCTGTGGGTATGTTTGAGTGATTAGTTAACTCAGAGGCAGAGAAAATCATGATTTTTAATGTTTACATGCAGGTGTTAGTATAGTTGCCTCAGAATGAGAAGAAAAAAAGGATTAGAAAAAAAAAAGCTAGTCACATCTTGACTGGAAGAAGGCTCTTTTGAGAAACCGTCAATGTTACATTACAAACACCATTCAAATCTACCAAATGGGCCAGATGTTTGCTCAAACACTGCATGTCTCCAGCTGCCCATTGCTACAGATGAAGGCTTTTCTGCTGACGTCTGTGTAACCCACAAGCACATTATAGAGTGTTGATTCTTTTGACGCCATTTAACATTTATGTGTCATCATAATTATAAACCATAAATATACATGACACCATGCAATAAATAAAATTGCCTGGCTTTCGTTCTAAGAGGGGAGGAGGCTGTATTTATTACCTGAGAAGACAGGATGTCTAATATCCATTTTGCATTCTTTGTAAACATCGTCCCGCTCTCGGTGGTTGCTCTAGATGGCTTTATGCTCACCAAGCCTTATCCCCTCAAAACAGCACAGACTTTGGGGGCTAATAGATATTGCTGAGCCCCAGGTTTTAAGGCATCCCTGGACCAAAAATCAGGGGGATACAATTCAGAGGAATCCAAATAGTTCTAAATGAAGTCAAACCATTCTATTTGACAACAGACCAAAAGTTCTTTAGAGGTCACGTAACGGGCAGGTGTAAGTGTAAAAGGAAGTAGTTAAATGGAAGCGAATCAGCTTCTTTCAAACAGACATTTTTCAGAGATGCATTTCTTTTTCCTTTGAAAGAAAGCTGATTCAGTGCCATTCACCTATTAAGAAGGCAGCACAATTATTTGTATCTGCATCTATAAAAACCAAGTGTCTCTGCCTTCCACAAAAACCTGAGCATGTGTTTGCCGGAGTGAAAAGCAGGGCAAGAGGTAGAGGGAGGGGGAAAGCCCACGCAGTTGGGTTCTTCAGTCACGAGTACCTAAACGAACTGGCTGGCGTATTACCCCCTCCCTGGGCAGGGGCAAGGGGCCCTTCCAGTCTTATACACGAGGACCCCTTCTAACACAGCATCTTTATTTCAGAGCACAGATCCCAGACAGCAAATTTCATGGCTTTGTAAATACTAGAGTCAGATGCTTCCTGACACCCAACGTTTCTGCTTTTTAGTGTGTAAATAAACGAGTGCTCCAAGTGAGTAAATCTCTGTGCATTGAGTTTACAATCTTGTCTTTCAGAAATATCGACAGTACATGGCAGGACTTCTGGCTCCTCCTTATGGTGTTATGGAAACGGGCTCTAACAATGAC
This sequence comes from Callorhinus ursinus, assembly GCF_003265705.2. Classification (NCBI taxonomy): domain Eukaryota; kingdom Metazoa; phylum Chordata; class Mammalia; order Carnivora; family Otariidae; genus Callorhinus; species Callorhinus ursinus. The sequence goes on along the minus strand of NW_027397064.1, from coordinate 57,505,355 downwards.
AGTAAGTGAAAAATGTGAACATTTTCTATCTAAAAATTTGTCATGCAGTATGCGTTTTCATGTGACAAAAAATATGTCCCACACCAGCTTGACAGAGTAAATCTCCAGATTCTTTTGTGGATAAACATACCTGCCAGCCCACACTTGAATTATTTTTAAAAATTGTTAACAGTATTATTTTGTGGTCCTAGCTGATAGAGGGAGGGATGCTCTGGTGTCAGTTGGAACTTCATACTTAAAATGCTCTCTCAAAATCTCTTTATGGTGAAATCTGGTGTTTCTGTGCTCTTTTAAAAATGGGATTTATGAATTGTATTAGTCTCAGTCACATCCAGACACCTGAGAGCCCCACCTCTTGCTATTTTGATGCTATTGGTCGAGGAGGGAAGCAGCGTGAGTCATTATTTATTCTTCGCAAATCATGGCCTCATCTAATTCCAGGCCTTTTATGTGACCAGTCTCTCGCTGTGTTTGTAAAAGACAGGAAGTTTTCCTCTGTGATACTCTTTTCTCATGGATGCCCACTAGAGTCAAAGAAATCCTGCATCCTGAGTCTGTCTGTCTGCTCACGGGTGTCAGGAGCGTCTTCTTATTGCTCATGACTGGCTCTGGGAGTTGCTTGTTGCTGAGTCCCCTTATTCGGGTCTTAGACGTATACGGGTGGCAGGGTGCTCAGTGCTGGGGTTTTTGGAGCAGCTAGACAGCGTGATGAACTAACCAGGCAGTGCCTCCATGCCAGGGTCTTCTGAGCAAGAGTCACCCTTCACATCCTCTCTCTAGCTCCTTCAGTTGCCACTCACTACCAGACTCGCCACTCCAAGGTGACTCTCCTCCCTGCAAGGTCTTAAGTGAGCTTCCTCACATTCTCTGCCCTCCATGTCATAGTTTCTGTGTAGCCTCAGCCCTCTTTCTCTGTTTCTCTTCTGTCCTTGGGGTGGAGGGATGGGGTGGGGAAGACAGGTCTTCCTTTCCTGCCCTCCCGTGTTCTTGAATTTTCTTTTCTGGCTGATGTAGGAATGACCGGCCCACGAAGAGTCCTTGAGTTGAAATCCCAGCTGTGCTGTCTCCTATCTGTATGACCTCAGGCAAGGCACTTAATCTCTCTCTGCCTCGGTTTCCTCACAAGATTGTTGTGAGGATTAAATAAAGCAAAACAGGTCAAGTGTTTAGAGGGTGCCAGGCATAGAGTAAGCACCCCAGTGGTGTTAGCTATCATTTCCTCACCACTGGTCACTCTTAACCCCTCCAAGTCTGGCTCCTGCCCCATACCTCTTGACTCAAACCATCTCCAGTGACCAACCAACACACCGGCCTTCATTATTACCGTTCCCCATCTCTCTGACTTTGAGTAAGGCTTTCCATGTTCAGACTCCATTTGCCCTGAGTCCCAGGCTCCACTGCATTATCCTGGTTTTCTGGTATCTCTCTGGCCACGTTCATTTGGTCTCTTCCACGGGTACCTCTTCCTCTCAGCCAGAAGCTTAGGTATTACCCAAGAGTCCAGTCTTGGCTGTTTTTCTCCTTTGTTCTTTATACTTTCCCCATGACCATCGTTTGTTACACTGGATATGAACTTCCTGAACCAATACCTCTGTTTGATTCTTCCCATGATGGATTAGCTTTTCAGAGGACTGCTGGTTCTCTTTTCACCTGGATGTTCTGCTGGTCTCTTAAACTCACAGTGTCAGCAACAGAACACATCCCAATTCCCACAAAACCCCTGAAAGCCACATTTCCATTCCTATCTGCCCTGTTCTTCTCCCATACCAGCCTCTAAACCTCAACCATTTTATTATTTTTTAAACATTTTATTTATTTATCTGTCGAGGGGGGAGGAAGAAGGAGAGAGGGAGAGAGAGAGAGCAGAAGCAGGGGGAGCGGCAGGAGAGAGAGAGAAGCAGGCTCCCCGCGGAGCAGGGAGCCCCGATGCGGGGCTCAATCCCAGGACCCCAGGATCATGACCTGAGCCGAAGGCAGATGCTTAACTGACTGAGCCACCCAGGCATCCCTAAACCTTAACCATTTTAGAGTCCTCCCTTTTGTCACCTCCATGCACTGAGGTTAATCACCCATCCGGTTCTTTGTTCCTTCCTTTGCAGGGTTCATGTTTTTTCCTTTCTGTTCCTTCTGCAGCCACTTGGCCAAGGACCTCATCACTCTTGACCTAAGGGCAAGAATGACTCAGCTGGCTCTGAGCCTTTAGGATCTCACCCTTGGTCCACCCTACACCTGACTTACACCCGACTTACGCAGAACTTTTTTAAATTTACTTTGTATTGTGAAAAATTTCAAACATACAGAATGACATAGTTAACATCCATGTCTTCATCACTTTAATTACCATTAGTATTTTAATACTTAAATATGATTTGTTTATTAATAGCAATATGCACTTTAATATTTTAATTTTAATATTTGCCTTCTTTCCTTCTTCTACTCACATACACACATTTCACCTCAAATACTTCGGCAGATAGTTTTGAAAATAAAGACTTTTCCATACACCTAATAAACTGGTATGACTTTCCTTAATCATATCATCTACTAAGTCCATACGCAGATTTTCTCCACTGAATGTCTTTATAGCTCTTTGCTCAAACTGGACCTCAAGGATCATGCTCTTGCATCTGACTTTTATGTTTTAAGGGTCTTCATTTTGAACAGACCCGTCCCCCCCTCCCCTTTATCCTGGTCATATCACTCTGTTGCTCAAAACATCTTAATGATTGCCCATTGCCTGCCATGGAAGGTGAATTTCCAAGATTGCTAATGCCTTAGCCCAACTTTCAAGTTCCTAGGTGGCCCCAAATCATCTTTTCAGCGTTATTTCTCTACGGACACCCTAGTCTCCAGCCACTCAGATATGGTGATTTGAGCTGCTATGTATTTATCTTACCAAACTCCTAGAAAGGAAGTTTCTGTTACACCCCTGTATCTCCTCATACAATCAACTCCAGTCTTTTCAAATGGCCGTTGAACAAATGGATGGAATAATGAATGGATAGCTTGGATTCAAAGTTTCAGAGTGCTGATATTAGGCCACCCTTACTCCTGACAGATTTGGGAAGTGATGGCAAACATGCGCATTAATATTCTGTCACCCTGCTTTCTGCCTAGGCTTTTTATGTACTGGTACTATCCCAATGTGGGGGGCAGAGTTTTAATTAGAGAATGTTTCCAGATAGTCTCTTCCATTCTTACCCTTTCTGTGTATTTTACTGCTGCCTATTAAAATGGGCGCTCAATTCTTTTAAAGCCAGTAGTAGACATCCTGTGTACCCCCTTATTAAACACAGAATGTGCTGTTTACTCAGAATTTGGAAGTACTGTATTTGTATGTTGCAAACCACCTCAGACTGCCCTAGGGGTGAGCCGCACATACAAACCACCTGTTTGTATCTCTCAATCTCTCAAAAGAAGGCCACTTGGGTCCACTGTACTGGAGGCATTAAATTTTGCTGGGGCTATGGGCCTTCCTATCCAGCCACCCTGATCATGTCTGTCAGAGTCAACAACCCCAAAGGAAATACAGAGGACCAGGGCCTGCTATAGCTCACGAAATGTTTGTAAATGAATGAACAAATGCATAAATGGATGAACGATGAACTTTTTCACAGAAAACTGGGACACCCCTGGAAACAGACACGGCCAGGCTCAGACCTGACTTCGGAGGCAGCAGGAATTTGCTTTGCCCCAAATGGAGGCTGTGTTCTGGTGGTTCTTATGTGGGACTTGAAGCTAGGTCCACAGCCCTGGAGCATGGTGAGGTGGTCTGAAATGTAAAAAATACAGTATGTGTAACTTAAGATTTGACTTGTCTGTCCCTAATTCTGAGTGTCCTGTGCCCAGCAGAGAGGAATTAGTTGTTCGCATGGTGTAAATGAATCAGAGATGGATTTTTACCTTTGGCAAAGTAAAGCATATGGTAGAAAAGCAAAATAAGCATGAGATTTTGTTATCTGGCACACAGCCCTGCTCCTGATTCATTGATTTATTTATGTTACAGATTTTGGTGGGTGCTGCTATTTTTCTAAGCAGCATTATGTAAGTTTTGATAGAGACACAAATCAGAAACACCAGAATTTTACTTTGTTTGATTCAGCAAAGGATTTCAGTTCCATTTTACAGATTCATCTTACAATTCATGCTCTCTCTCTATTTTTCTTCTTCTAGGGATTCCTGACAAGGAGAATGTGAGTAGCACTCTCTCTGCCTCTCCTCTAAAAACTGTCATAAGGTAAAAAAAAATAATAATCATGGTAACCCTACCAGCAAAGAGAGCTCTTCATTCACATTCAACAGAGCAATAAATATTTTCTAATCTTATTCTGGCATCTTGGTCTGTCCCTTTGAAATATGAGGGGGAGAAGGTTGATTGCTCTGACATGGTCATCACATGTCCTTGATATTAACTAGTCTGCAGAAGGTTATTCTAGGGGCAAACAGTACAATTGCTAAGGGTTTTTCTTTTTCCCACGATGTATATAGGCAGGTGAGCAAATCATTATTTTAATGACATACAAAAAATTAGTTGTTTTTCCTTAGTGGAGTACAAAATATGAAATACAGGGTCAGTTGATTTTATCGTTGTATCCAAGCTTCATGAAAGTCAATGTTTCTCTTTGGAAGCTGAAAATAAGTAATTACTCTAATTGTTTAGCACAGTCAGGTGAGAGAGTAGGTTTAGGACAAACTTTTCACCAAGAACCAGTGCCAAGTGCAGGTTCCAAAGATGGTAGTGGTGTAGTGGCATTGCTTTGCATGCAAATAATAAGAATATGAATTACATATCAACCAGAATCTCAATCTATTCAACAACCTAGAAGGGTTAATGGTGCAAGAGTATATAGTGATTAATTTGAAGGAGTGCTTTGTGACTCTCAGATGCATCCCCTTTCATTATGTTCCTCGATTGCTGTACCCAAGTGGCAACATTACAGAATCATTACAGAATATTCTCCTTTCCTTTCCCTGCTTTTGGTCCTATGTCTGTGGACAGAGATATCATCTTCATTCAATTCAGATTATTTCTGTATCCCTTTCAAGAGATCTAACTCTAGCTTTCTTTAGGTCTTCTTTTCATAACGTTGGCTTCAAGGGCTGGTTGGGATTCTGGCCCATTGTTACACCACCACAAATTTGAGTTCCAGACCCAGCAATGTCACTTTGGACGTCACACCAAAATTTCACTTGGCTTGGCTTGGCAGAGGATTTCAGTTCTTGGCTGTGGGCCTTCACAAGCTACTTGGCTTCTCGAAACATCCTTTCATGAGCTCATCTTTAAATGTGGATGTTAGTCGTGACCACCTTAAGAGGCCATGATGAATATTGAATGGAATAATCTGTGGAAAGCGTAGAGACTAGTCCAACGGAGCTCAGTAAATGTTAAGACTATTACTGTAATTATTATTTTGTCAAGACTTGTATCATTTTCTTGAGATCTTTCCTCCTCTGAAAAATGTCCTACCCTTTTATGAAGTAACTATCCTTTTGCCATTTATGGTTCTCATCAAAATACCTTTCTTCAATGAACCTTTCCATTGATATTTTGCCATTAAAAAAATACCTTTGTGTGTTGAGCAAAGCTCTAGATAATCAGGTTCATGGAAAGCCACAGCTTTAGAGTCTACAGTAACAGACTCATCCTGCCACGATTTTGGATACGGATGTCCCAAAGCACTCCAAAACAAATAATACGCAGATCACTAGCCAAGTCAAGAGGATAAAAGAGCCTGGTGCTTCCTCATCAAGGAACCATCAGTGATGTGGAGGGCACACACAGAATGGCCAAGCCCTAGGAGGTCTAAAATGTTCTAATCTTCAAAAGAAAGCTCTGTCTCTCTTAGGTCCCTCGTGACCTTTAGGTTGGACCTCCCTGCCGAGGGACAACATAAGCAGAGACCTACCAGCTGTCATCCTGTGGCTCGCTTTGTGACAAAATAGGAATCTGAAGTTTACAGAAAGTTAGATATGTTGAGTTGTTATCAGCATGTTGCCCTGTAAGATTTGTGGGGAGGGGGGCAAGCTGTCTCCCCTATATTATTCATCATGTATGTTCATTTGTATTTGTTTGGGTCACTCATTCTGTGTCAGATTCTCTAGCAAACAGAAAAGTACCCTTTTTCTCTATCAGCAAATAGAGTGGATATAATGTCACCATGTGCTATTAAGAAAGTTCTCCAATGCCATCAGTCAAAGTAAAGCAAATGAGATGAAAGACATTCGTGAATAGAGTTGAAGCTCTAGAAAGATAAAAAGAACCCTAAGAGCCTTAAAGTGGGTGTTAATTGGAAATTTTCCTTTAGAAGAGACAAGTTGTGTTATGATGATTTCTTTTATCCTTTACCTTCTTTAACTACACGCTGGGCAATCTTATATTCCCTTTATGTTTCTAAATAGCAATAATATGCCTGTGGACTGAAATAAAAGCACTTAGACTATTGTTTCAGCGTCCAAACAGCTTCTTTGTGGAGAGACTATATTCTCCTCTCCAGCTCCTACTCTTGATTTCGTTAATCACCATGTTTAACTTTTAACCAAATACGCAGGCATCAGTAAGTGGTGTTTTTAGCTTAGCCTTGCCAGCTCTCTTTTATTTCCAGATGCAGCCTCACCTTGCAAAAAAGGAACTTTCTTTTCATAAATTGCACTTTCATAGAAACAAATGGACTGGCAGTTAACTTGCTACATTATTTTGTTTACTACTTACTGTAATTGATAGAGTCATCATTTAACTTGATATGACACAGGAGACTGGAACCTATAACTAATTGGTAAGATATTAGAAAAATGACTATTGCACCAATAAAGCAAGTTTTGATAGGGTTATGATTGTTTGGGGCTGTTGGTTGTACAAATAAATTATTCTCTTTGATCTTTTCAAGTTGTATTTTTTCCATCTTCTGTATATGCCCTATCAGATGACCATGTTTAACACAAAAGCTAAAAATCACAATTACAAGAAAGCTTCATAGTTGCATGTTACAGTTGCCCTTTGGAGGAATGAGCTTGTCTATAATTTTCTGCTACTTATGTAGATTTTGTTCCTTGTTGTGCTCCATCCTTTTGACAAACGATTGCTATGAAGTTGTGTAGTTTTAGAAGTCTATCCTTTTCTTCCTCAATGTAGAAGGGCCAGAAAATAGGCTTAGGAAGATACTACAAAATAATCCCATTTCCTTATGTATAAACATCTAGTTTCCAAAAGGATCATTTGAGGTCCCCTTTTTTTAAGGCAGTTATAGTATTGACAATGTGATTAGGTTCCTACTAAATGTGGAAGAGTACTTTCCCAATATAAAACACTAATCAATGCAATAATTCAATCAGTTATGGAAACAGCCCAAGTGTTCATGGACTGATGAATACATAAAGATGTGGTGTGTATACACACACACACACACACACACACACACTGGAATATTACTCAGCCATAAAAGGGAATGAAATCTTGCCAGTTGCAACATGGATGGAGCTAGAGTATAATGCTAAGTGAGATTAAGTCAGAGAAAGACAAATACCATGTGATTTCACTCGTATGTGGAATTTAAGAAACAAAAGAAATAGAGGGAAAAAGAGAGAGAGAGAGAAATAAAAAAAACAGACTCTTACTTAGAGAGAAAAACTGATGGTTACCAGAGAGGCAGTGGGTGGGGGGGTGGGTCAAAGAGGCTACGGGGACTAAGGAGCGCACTTGCTGTGATGAGCACCGGCTGCTGTACGGAAGTATTCCATCACCGTATTGTACTCCTGAACCTAATATGACACTGCATGTTAACTAACTGGAATTTAAATAAAAACTTATATCAATTCAGAGCTCCAAGTTTTCCCAAGCACTAGAAGAACTGGATGCTACCAATTAGTAATGAGCAAGCTTGGGAATCTTATAAAACTCTTTGGTAGGTCTTATTTTAAGAAGATGCCTTAAATCAGCGTTTGTCAAACTTTTAAAAATCATAGGTCATTTATATAAAGACTGATTTTTAGAAATTATTATAAAGACACAGATTTTAAACGGCAAATGGGGAGGAAATAATTTACACAGCTTGAAAATTCTCATTAAGGAAAAGACAATAGAAAAAGAAGAAAATAACTATCAGAGTCAAAAGGTTAGGAATGTTAGGCATTTTTAGGAAATATAATAACATTTATTGCTGCTCTTTTTCAAGATTAAAGAAAACAAATTAAAATATTTCCCACCTATTAAATAACAACATCTTATTTTACTCTTATACATTGGCTATGATTCTGGGCCAGAGGAAGGAAATGTAAATTGTGTGTCCTCAAACAAATATAAAATATAAAAAAACTTAGATTAAACCCATAAAAACCCTGTAAAACCTTCTAACTCCAGCTTTAGAACACCTACTGAAGTCAAACCAACAGTTTCTGTGAAACAGTTCTTAAAATCCTGCTTTTAAAACATGACTGATACACGTCCAGAGCTTATCAAGACGTGTTGGCCAGAGTTCACAGGCTTAGCCCTGGCAGCTTGTCCCGTGTGTTGTAGGGTAAGAATGGCTAGCTAGCCCTGTCACCGTGATGCAACAGCTCGTACGAAGCCAGCCGAAGGCGCGAACCTCAACAGGCGAGGGCAAATCAACCCAGTGTGAAGGACAGAAAATCCTAAGCCTGCTCATTTTGATTTTACAGGACACACTGCTTATTGCCTGGGTGAGGATTAGGTTTGGCAGTGTGGCTGGCTCCGTCCCTCCTGTTGGGTAGAGTGTCAACACTGGTTTCTTTAGCAGGCCTATGGGAGCACGTAACTCAATGAGCCAACACTTTGCCCCACCTCCTTCCTGGAGAACACCAGCGACTTAATGTCGAAGGTGCCAAGGACAACATTGGCTCGGTCTCTGAAGAAATGTTTGTTTTTGTGTTTGTGAGTTATGTATTTTATGGGGCAGAATGCCCTTGCTGAATCTCTTCCTGCTTTTTATTCCATCTGTTCCCCTGCTCTGTTATAAAAGCTGACGGTGCCATCTCTCTCTCTCTCTCTCTCTCTCTCTCTCTCTCTCTTTAGCTCCTGCAGTGGTATATTGATTGAATTTTTAAGATGAGGTATAGTTGCCCTTAATCTAAATCGTGAATAGTAAATGTGGGTAACAGTCTAAAAACCTGATCCCTCGGGTGTCAGTTAAGCCATGTGGTTGTTGCCTCTGAATGTTCTCGGCAATGTTCCCAAGATCTGCTTACCGTGAGTTCGCTGGGTGAAATGGCACATATTGGGTTGTGTTGGGGTAGTGGTTCATTAGTATATTTTAGAATTACTTTCATAAAATTATGAATTACACTTGCTGATTATCTCGGTACTCTCCTTTTGGTTTCTCTACAGTTTTTAGATTTTTTTAATGGAGTAGAACTTTTTACTGTTGTTGCAGTGCTGATGGTTTTCCAGGGTTGCATGAGTTTTTCCACATTTTACCCAGCTTGGCATATATATGTCCTCTCAGGCTTCTGTGTAATCAGAGTTTGACTTGAGCAAGATATCACAGAGAACATGGGAGTGTTTAATTGTTAAAAATAGTGATAATAGAAGAAACGAGATTCCCCAGTCTCTCTAGCCAACAGCTTCTCTCCTGCTCTCACTTGAAAAAATGACGTGGCCTTGAGGTGAGGCAGCTCCATACGGGCCCTGCTGTTGAGAATTAGTTCCACTGGTAGCAGGGGCAAGGAATACAATGTCATGTTAATGGTAATGTACCAGAGTGCTGATTTCAAAGTCATGGGAGAGTGGATTGCTGTCGCCAGAAATATTTTATCCTGTGCTGCAGACAATTATGTTCATCACCAGTAACTTTGGGCTGCAAGCACGTTATCTCAGTTGACAGTGAGAATAAATTAGATAGTATCATTTATGTTTGATGTATCTGAATTTTTATTGTTCTTGTTTGGAGAAATTGGAACCAAATTATTTGCAAATATGTCTTATGTTTAGGAGAGCAGTCTGTGGTGTTCGCGGATTGGATAAATTAATATAGTGATTACATGTCATTTAGGATTTGGATTCTTTTCTAATAACAGTTCTGTGTTAGACAGCCTCCCCTGAGTCCATCGATATTAAAATATTCTGTAGTCATTCTCTTTACCTTTAGATAAAATTACTTTGCAGATAGATGATTGATAGATGCACATATACACATACATAAACACATACATATGTACGCATGCATGCATATATATTTAACTGTTGATTCTTTAAAATTGCTAGAAAATGAAATGAAAAAATGATTACTATATATGATCTGGCATTGTTCAGAATTCTTATTGCCAGCCTTTATAAATGTCTAAATTCTGTTTACTTGAACTTAGTTTTATTTTTTATTCTCCTTCAAAGAATGACTCAGAAATACCCACAGAATATGCCATATGTTTGGTTGAAAATCTTTAATTTAACGAACATATAGTGATTGATCCCAAGCCCCATGTGGGGCCACAAAAATAAATAAAGCATGGTCGCTTCCTTCAGGGAGTTAGAGCCACTGGACAGAGGCAGACATGAGAACACAAGTGCATAAGTACAAGTCATGGGCACACGTGGTTGGGAGAGTGTGGCATGAGGAGGTGAGCTTAGGAGTTCTTCAGTCTTGAGTTACAGTCCCAACTCTGCCACTGACTCACCATGTGAAGGTGGACACATTAGTTAAGCTTCCTCCTCTGTTTCCCTCTACAGAGCGAAGGTAATAGTAGTGTCTTACCCCAGGGGCTTCCAGAAGGTTTAATGAAAAGATTTATCCCAAGTGCTTAGCCGGTACTAAGTACCTGGTATGTACTCTGAGGAGACACATGGGGGGGGGGTCTGTGCAGTTCTCCTTGGGGAGAAGGGGAGGGGTTCAGAGCCAGCCTTGCAGAGGAAGAAATGCCTGTGTGCACTCCTGATGGAAAGAAGGTGTTACCCAGGTGGAAGGGAAAGAATATTCCAGGCGAAGAGCATTGCATACATTAAGAAACAGAGTACCAGAATTTTCTCTTTTGAGGCTAATTTCATCAGATCTGAAATTAAAAAAAAAAAACTTTTCATTATTTTTAAAACTATACTTTGTGGGATCCCTTTCAAAGTTATCAAAACCTGGCTTCCAAGCTCCAGGTATTTTGGGGACCCAACAAACATCATATTTTTTTTTCTCTAAAACTTGATCTTTTTAAAAATGTAGATGGGGAATTAGTTTGAATTTACCCCTATTGGTACCTCCCAGTATCGTGCCTTCTTTTTTAAAAAATGACACATCTAGATTGCTAATGTCTTTAGAGTCTATTGTTCACTCTGATCTCCAGCTCCTTTTCTGCTGTAATTGCCCAGTCAGTGCTCCCACATTTCTGTGGTTCTCCTTTGTTTCCGCCCCCACCCTCTACACACACACCCTTCTCTTGAATGAATCACTCTGCAAGGCTTTCTATTGAATTTTGTCCTTTTACCTTTTTCATTTGTCAAGGTCATTTTCAGTTTTATTCCACTTCTCCTAAGAGCCAGCCATCCCAACTCAATTGGATATCTTTGTCAAATTTATAAAGAACGCTTTTGAGTCCATATTCAAGGCATTAATAAGCATGTTAAATCTAGCAGCATTCAGCAGAGGACCTAACCTTGTGGAATTTAATTTGTTTGTGCTAATTTATTTGTATACATCATAAAATTATCCCATCTGGACATGAAAAAATAACTTAGGAGAGCATACCATAAAAATACTGGGTAAAACAAGAGCTAAGTCGCTAAATTACTATCTGTGATGCTTTTCATTTGCTTGTACGTGAGAGAAAAGGAAGGTGATAATTTTCTATCTCAGAAGACATTAGTATGACTGAATTGGTACTTACTCATGGTTATGTCCGTGTCCCCAGATGTGCATCAGTTTCTGCCCCTGACACTTGATAGCCCGAGACTCGACACAAGTACATCACTTACCTCCATGACTTGGTTTCCTCATCAAGGACATGGTGATTCCTGGGGTGCCTGGGTGGCTCAGTCGTTAAGCATCTGCCTTCAGCTCAGGTCATGATCCCGGGGTCCTGGGATCGAGCCCCACATCGGGCTCCCTGCTCCACGGGAAGCCTGCTTATCCCTCTCCCACTCCCCCTGCCTGTGTTCTCTCTCTCGCTGTGTCTTTCTCTGTCAAATAAATAAATAAAATCTTAAAAAAAAAAAAAGAACATGGTAATTCCTGACCTACTACAGTAAAAGGATTGTTGGGAGATCGAATAAGATAAGGCATGGGGAAAATTCCAAAACTCCATAGTGCTCAAATCTAAAACAGATTAAGTTTCCCTGGAGTTTGATTCTAAACAAGATCACACCCTCGTCTGTAGTCTCAGCTCCAAGACATCTCTCCAGGCTGGATGGGGGATCTCTGAGGTTGGCCAGTGGGTTCTGATTTGTTTTTGTTTTGTTTTTTAATATTTTACTTGTTCACGTATTCATTCATTCATTTATTTATTTAGAGAGTGCAACAGGGGAGGGACAGAGGGAGAGGGAGAGAGAGAATCCCAAGCAGACTCCACCCTGAGCGTAGAGCTCCAAGGGGGGCTCGATCTCATGACCCTGATATCATTACCCAAGCCGAAATCACGAGTGGGACGCCCAACCGACTGAGCCACCCAGGAGCCCCCAGTGGGTTCTGGTTTAAGTGGAGCTTGGTTCTGGGGAAGCATTATAGAGGTCCTCTTGAATCCTGTTAGGACTTAGTCCAGTCCTCAGTTCTAGGAAGACTTTAGGATGCCAAATGGAAAGTCATTCATCTTAATATCAATATAATTTGGCTCAGCCAGGAGAATGAAAAATTCCCATGTCACACCACGTGCTCACTCAGTGCTGTAATTTGATAGCCTGGTTCCAAACAAAGTGAGGAAACCACACCCAGAGTTGACTACAAAGATGGACCAGGATAGAGTAAGAACAGGAACGTGAAGATAAGCTGGAGAAGAGGCCTGGCCTGTTTGGGGGCACAGCGGAGCATCATGGCTGTTTTCATGACCACTTATCCTGGACCTTCTAGTTTTAGGGTATGTGAAGTTTTTAAATATGTTTCACCAATTCTCCCAAAAGTGTCAAAGTATTGCAATGTACGACTGCCTAGTAAAGGAATTTGTAACATAAATGCAAAAATAGCTCTGTCATTCGACAAGAAATTTTTTTAAGTGACTGAAACAGGTAATGATGGGCCTTCTCACCCCCCGCCCCCTTTAGGTTTTGTGTTTTCTCTGTGCTATCTGGTTTATTCCGAAAAACACTTGGGCTCCCTCTGGTGGCCATCCCCGTGTTTGGGCACGTCTAGCCTGAGAGCTGAAGTTTCAGTGGCATGGCATGAAATGTTTGGATGAAAGCGGAAGTGGAAATATTAATAGTAGATGTTATTTTCTTTTGTAAAATGACTAGCACTTGGAAACCTCCAAATTAGTCGGCGTATCCAATTCATTCATTCATCCATTTATGTCTCCTCATCTAATATGTTGTTGATACTTGACTTTCTTGAAAGAAGGGGTATCTGGGCTGCAAGTCCATAGAAAGATACTGAGTTCCAATCCTGTACGTCAAACAGATTTTCCCAAGAAGTGATTCTATGAGGTAGCAAGTTTTTATGGAATGCTTACTGTGTCTTAGACCAGAGTTAGGCTTTGTGGAAAACAATTTGCTACTCACCATTTTTTAAAAACTATGAGCACACTCTTCTTTAACTGTTAGCTATATTATTTCTTTTTCTCCTTTAAATCATATTCCCATTATATTTTGCTCACAGAATTTTATCCTATTGTAATGTATTTTTTTCCAGACCAGGTTACCTCTTAATTGTCTCAATGTGTTAGTTAATATACAGATTCAACCACAGTAACAAAGGCTCCCACGTAACGGTGTCTTAAGAAGATAATTTTTCTTCGTGTTAACTATCCCAGTGTGAGCTGTCCAGGGTTAAATGGCACCTCTATGTTGTAATGTATTTTATGATCGAAAGTCTCTTATTAATTACCTTTTTATGCTTTCATGTGTCAAAAAGAAATATATAAATTTAAATTTTAGTATTTTAAAATTTCTTATGACTGTCTATTAAAATTTTTCTTTTGGCTTGAGTTATGACAGTAGTTGTACATATCTGTCAAAATTAAATATTTTATAGATTTTTTATAAACGGTTATTAAATATTAAAGCAAATTATTGGAAAGACTTCATTGAATGACTTAGATGCTTTTTAAAAAATGAATTCGCTATCTGTCTGCAGGGGGTTTAACATCAATTCTGTTCTTCTTCTTGGATATTATATACATAAGGGCTGGGGAAGCTCATTCACATAAATCAGTCGGTGAAAAGGAAATAGTTTTACATAGCAAGGTCCCTGAATTCTTCGACTCCTAGGCTGCTAGTGTGGTACCTCCTGGAGAGAGGGAGATGATGGGATCGTCACAAGAGGGATTTGAGGAGTGTTGCATTCTGGATGGATTTCAAAAATAAGAGTGATGGATTAAATGGGAGGTGAGAGAGAAGGAGAGGAGTTACGGATGACTTCAGGGTTTATGGTCTGACCGTGTGGAAGTATGCAGTCACCAACAACTCCCAAAAGGGAAAGCTGAGGATAAAGGGAGCTTGGAGACCCAGTTTGAAAGTCACTGTCACTAGAAAGCACCCAGGATTCTAGTTAGGCTTTTGTTCTGTCCAGTCAATAGTCAATGATAATAAACATCAGAGAGTGAAAATGAGATTAGATATTGGGTATTTATACTGAGTAGCATGTGCCTGGGGCATGAATAAAATTAGAATGTGTCTAAAAAATAAAAATAATGAGACAAAAATCAGCAAGCGTTTTATTAAGTTCATCTTCCCCCCTCTGTTATATTTTGTAGATTTTAAGAGAATTTATGTTTGTAAGTAAACTCTGTGTACAACTGCAGATATCACCTTTCAAATTAATAAAAGGTTGATTTATGGGCTATATCAAGTACAAATACTAAATGAATCAAGCTAACAAAGCGTCGCTTAATAAACATCCTTGGGGACCTAATTTAATGAATAGGTAGAGGGACGTTATTTGTAACTGAGCCCACAAATTATTTCTATATGAATCAGTGATTTTAAATGGCTATGGCCTGCTTAAAACAATTTGTTTTCTTAATTAGTTTAATCATTCTCTTTTTAGTTTCTTATACCACTAAATGAGTTAATAACCCCTTTTTCTTAAATAAATTAATCTTTCCAGCCTAGCCACAAATATCCAATTAATAAAGCTTGAAGAATTGAAATAATACCATAATAGGAGGAAAATGATCATATTTTATGTAATCCTTTTAAAATCAACTAACATTTATTAAGTGCCTACTATGTGCCATGCAGGCACATGCTTTGGCTCTAGAGATATGAAGTCCAGTAAAACTAATTCTTTTTTTTTTAAGATTTTATTTATTTATTTATTTGAGAGAGAGAATGAGAGAGAGAGAGAGCATGAGAGGGGGGAGGGTCAGAGGGAGAAGCAGAGTCCCCGCTGAGCAGGGAGCCCGATGTGGGACTCGATCCCGGGACTCCAGGATCATGACCTGAGCCGAAGGCAGTCACTTAACCAACTGAGCCACCCAGCCGCCCCAGTAAAACTAATTCTTGACTTCAAAGAGCAAACAGCCCAACAGCTTAAACAGCTTAGGAGCGATATCGGTAAATAGATAATTATATCAGAATGTGGTACTGAGAGAGGATGAGAGTTAGGCGCTAAAATTCTCTGTGCATTCTAAGAGCCATGTCACTTGAACACAAGGATTTCCGAGAAAATATTTCATTATTCACCCCTCAACATTCCCCCTCTTCACTAGAATGCAGTTACTAAATTACTGTCTGACTCCAGACTAGGTAAATTACAAGTGACAGAAATCCACATCAAGCCACCTCAAAAGCAAACAAGGGGAAGCTGAAGACTCACATCCCCAGTACACAGGAGGACAAATGTAGAGCTGACCCTCCGCTAATAGAAGCCAAAGGCTCTACTTCTTTCTGCTTTTCCCCAAGCCTGGAAACATGGCCTCCCCGGGTCCTGAGTTCTTCCCCAGCAGTTATAGTTAGAAAACCTCGGGGAAAGACACTGACTGATCTAGTGTGGGTAGGGTAGCCCCTCCACCCCAACTCTGAGCCAGTGTGGATGAGATACCACTGTGGGCTCAGGTCTGAAGATGGGGAGAAGTTCTGCGCCCAGAAGAAGCGGGGAACAGGAAACACTAGCTGTTCACCTCTCCTCCTCGGGGAGGCACATTCAGCTGACTGCTAAAAAATTAGTCCCCTTCCTCTAGTGTCCTCAGATAACAACATAATGCAATCAATATCTCATTTGGGGTTAGTCTTCATCCCTTGTTTATGTAGAAATAGGACAGAAGCACTTACGAGAATAATGTTGACATCACATTTTGCAATAGCTTTGATTGCAATGAGTATTGTGCTTTAGAAATTCCATGCATTCCATTCAGTCAGAAGCATAATTTCTTTTTCACTGCCTTCTTAACATGTATGATGTGGAAATTAACAAGATTTGATCTTGTTAAGTCTTTTGAGCTACTTAGATGTGGGTTCTGAACCAGTAGATGACATAAGCAATCCCATTTGTCCTAGAATATTACAGAGATTCTTCTTTTTCTTTATCTATTTGATTTTAAGTCTTTAAACCCTATGAGCCAAA
This sequence comes from Callorhinus ursinus, assembly GCF_003265705.2. NCBI lineage: Eukaryota > Metazoa > Chordata > Mammalia > Carnivora > Otariidae > Callorhinus > Callorhinus ursinus. The sequence continues at coordinate 57,488,715 of NW_027397064.1, read as the reverse complement.
TTTACATTCAGATGAGTCATTAAAGCTTATATTGTGTGCCTAAAAGGAAATGTTTATGCCAAGAGTCTCAAATGAAGTCTAGTGAGACAGTGAATTTTTTAAATAATGGTTATCTTTTACTGATCATAAACGTAATAATGCTTATGTTGAATATTTGGAAACATAAAAGTATTTTTAAAAATTTCCCATAGATGCCACCAGCCAGAGTTCTGTGTGTTTCTATATTTAACATACAGAAACAAATATACATATAGAAATAAAATTTAGTTCATACCGCATAGTTTCATATTCTACTTTTTTTAATCAAGTTTTTTAACAGATCTTTTTATTATCTAACATTGTCTCAACCATATTGGGAATGAATTTCCTCTACAATGATTTTTTTTTCAATTATCTATATCTTGTCAAGGTTAGGTTTCATACCATCCCCTTCCTGTTTCTGGAATTATTTTTAGTTATCTTGCTGTTGTTCTTCTTTCATTTTTGACGTTCTAAGATTCCCTCTGGTATTATTTCCCTTCTGTCTGAAGAACTTCCTTTAGAAATTCTTATAGAACAGGTCTGCTGAATATGAATTCTCCTAGATTTTCCTTCATCTGAGAATGTCTTTATTTTACCTTAATTCCTAAAGGATATTTTCACTGGATAGAGAATTACAGGTTGACAGTTTTTAATCTTTCAGCATTTTTTTCATGAACCAATATTGTTACATTTGCATTAACCAAAGTCCATTGTTTACGTATCTCCTTTGTTTTTGTGGGGTTTTTTTTTTTTAAGATTTTATTTATTTGACAGAGAGAGATAGCGAGAGCCAGGAACACAAGCAGGGGGAGTGGGAGAGGGAGAAGCAGGCTCCCCGCTGAGCAGGGAGCCCGACGCGGGGCTCGATCCGAGGACCCCAGGATCATGACCTGAGCCGAAGGCAGACGCTTAACGACTGAGCCACCCAGGCGCCCCTCTCCTTTGTTTTTATGTGGTGTCCTCTTTCTGTTCCAGGATCCCATCCCAGATATCACTTTACATTTAGTGATTATATCTCCTTAGGCTCTTTTTGGCTGCTATGGTCTCTCAAGCTTTCCTTGCTGTTGATGACTCTGACAGATCTGAGGGATAATGATCAGGTATTTTAGAGAATGTCCCTCAATTGGGATTTGCCTGATATTTTTTTCAAGATTGACTTTGATTATGGATTTTTGGGGAAAGACCACAGAGGTATAGTCCATTTTCATCACATCATATTAAGAATACATACTGTCAATTTGATTTACCAGTGGCTTTGATTACCTAGTTAAAGTGGTATTTCCCAAATTTCTCCACTGTAAGGTCACTCTCGCCCCACCCCCTTTCCATACTGAACTCTTTGGAAGGAAGTCATCATGCACAGCCCACACTGTAGTGTAAGGAGTTATGCCCTACCTCCTTGATAGTGAATACCTACATAAATTATTTGGAATTGTTCTGCATGGAACATTTGTTTCTCCTCTCACATTAATTAATTAATTAATTAAGTCAGTCAGTCATTTATTTATATCAGTGTGGACTCATGAGTATCTATTTTATACTTTGGGTTATAATCCAATACTATTTATTTTGTTTCTCGAATTGTTTCAGTTTTGGCCATTGGGAGATCTTTTGGTTGGCTCCTGTGTTTCCTTAACGTACTCCCATGATTGTGTTTTGTTTTGTGTTTTTAAACACTTCCTTACTTTCTGACACAGCTAGATGCTTGTATATTCCCTGCGCCATCTTAGCAATTGCCATTGTGCCAAAGATTCTTGGTTCCTTTTATTGAAGAATGGTATTAGAAACCAAGATCTGGGTGGTAGGTGTTCTTGTTGCTACTGAGATGCCATTGCTTTTACACCCCTTCAGCCAAGACAGCAAGGAAATATATGTGGATATACTAACCTGTGCATATACACAAATCTATAAATATTTGTGTATATATCTATATCTAGCTATTTAGAGTTCACATTCATTTCTTTAATTCTAATCCATTCGCACATGGATCAGTCCAGTCTCCTCTCCTTGCTTATCTGTAACTTCCCACTCCAACAATGAGAAATTTGACTCCCACTATCTGCCATCTATTTTTCTAATTCCAGTATATATATATATATATAGTGGTTTCAGACTGATTACCTGTAACCCATGAAAAACATACTTTATAAACTAGAATAGAGTGCTCATGTACAGATTATTTTGCCTTTAGTCTTACATAATCCACTCATTTTGAAATTATTTAAGTCAACACCTTCCCCACCTCCCTCACCCCACTCCCTTCAGTAAGGTTATTTCATGCATTTGTAAGATTGTCAAACTCTTTTTGCCATGGTCTGCATTCTATCCTGGGATTCCTAACTTCCTGATGATTTTATTTTTTTTACTCTGAATATATTGTTTTACTCTGAATATATTGTGCTGTAAAGTTCTGTGGGTTTTGACAAATGCGTAGTGTCATGTATCCTACAGAATAGTTTCACTGCTCTAAGAAATTTCCCATGCTTCACCTGTCCATCACTCCATATCTGAAGCTCTGGCTATCACTAATTTGTTTATTCTCTGTATAATTTCACCTTTTTCAGAAAGTCAAATAAATGGCACGATATAGTAGGTAGCCTTTTCAGACTGGGCTCTTTCACTTAGCAATATACATTTAAGAGTCCATATTTTTGCATGGTTTGATAGTTCATTTCTTTTATCACTGAATAGCATTTTTTAATTTTTCTTGCCTTGTTGCACTAGCTAGAACATCCAGTATGGTGTTGAATAGAGTGGTGAAAAAGGACATCTCTGTGGTTAGGTTTTTAGTGTAATCATTTTTACCATATATTTTAACTCTTCCATGACATTATTTGGCTGTAAGTATGTGTATATATACACATATATATATATGTATATAGGCTGCAAAATATCCCCTAATTCGGATGTATCATCACTTATTTTTAACCATTTATATAGTGTTGGATATTTTGGTTGTTTCTAATTTCTCTATTTAGTTTTATTATCTTTGAAATAGAGAAGAAAACTATCCAATTCATGTAAATTATTGTGTCAAACAAATAAAATAATCCATGGAAAATTCTTATGGCCATATCTGACAAAAAATTAACACTTGATAAAATGCTTTTTCAGTTATACTTATTATTAAAGCTTATGAAAAATATGTGATTAAGGGAATTAAGGTAGAGCCTGTGTTTAGGAGCAGAGATTCTCCTTATACTTTATGGAAGCTGGACTTTGGTGCTATACCATAGGAGTAAACCAACAAGGAGCCTGGAGCCAGACTGCTTTGAATTCAGAGGCTGGCTCTGCCATTTCCTAGTTATATGGCCTTGAGCGTTACTTACCGTCTCTATGACTCAGGTTCATCATCCAAAGAATGGGTTGATAACAACAGTACCTACTTCCTAAGCGCATCATGATGAAATAAAAACATGCATATAAAATTTACACAGCACTGTACTTGGCACATAGTGTGCACTCAGCAAAAGTTATATTCTTTTGATTATAAACAAGATAAAGTTGATTTGCCTCATTTATATTTCTGGTAATATATTTTTAAATTTTCTTCACCCAAACTCATCACTACCATCTCCCTTCTTCCTTTCTAATATCAAGATTCAAGGGCCACATTCACATTTTGTTCTAAAGGAGATAATATTTTTTCTGCTCTCCTTTTTCCCACTGATCCCCACCTTCATTATGTCAACAATTCAACTTAAGCATGCTATGCCAGCTTCTGTTCTCAGCACTGGGGAATAAAACAGAGATGGCCCTCCCTCAAATAAAAAAAAAAATAAGAAAGTAAACAATTTATTACAACTAAAAGGAAATGCAAGATGCCCTGAAGCAACACTGTCCAATAGAAATATAATGCTAGCCACATATGTCATTTAAAGTTTTCTGGCAGCCACATTTTTTTTAAGGTTTTATTTATTTATTTGACAGAGAGAGACACAACGAGAGAGGGAACACAAGTGGGGAAGAGGAAGAAGCAGGCTTTCTGCTGAGCAGGGAGCCCGATGCAGGGCTCCATCCCAGGACCCCGGGATCATGACCTGAGCCGAAGGCAGACGCTTAACGACTGAGCCACCCAGGCGCCCCTGGCAGCCACATTTTAAAAAGTAAAAACAAACAGGTGAAATTAGCTTTGATAATATATTTTCTTTATTCCAAGATATCTGAAATATTCCCTTTTCAACATGCAACCAGTATAAAACATTATCAGCAATATATTTTACACATTTTTTTTCTTGTACCTGGTCTTCAAACTTCAGCAAGTGTTTCACACTCCCATCTAAAGTCAGACTAGTCACATTTCAAGGGCTCAGTGGTCACCTGTAGGACCCGCTAACAGCTCTACCAGCACCTCATAGAAGGCCTGGCACATCTTGCTGAGATTGAAGGATGAGGAAGTCAGGAAAAGGGAAGAGAATGCATGTTAAAGGCAGAGGGAATGGATTGGGCAAAACCTCCAAAATGGAAGAGTTTGATGTATTTGAGGGATTGGAGAACATTCCTAGCAACTGGAGCAAGGGGGAGAATGGTAGAAATGAGGCTGGAGAGGTAGGCTAGAGGCAAAAGTAGGAAGAGGCTTTTAAACAGCATTAGGAAGTCTGGATTTGTTCCAAGAAGAATGGGGAGCCATTAAATGTTTTAAATAGAAAAGCGACATGATCAAGATTGGCTCTTTTTAAAAAATCACCATAATTCACAGGGCAGATGGGCAAGGGCGTGTTCCCCAGAAGACAGTGTAGGGTAGTGGCTAACCAGAGGGCTCATGTACCAGAGTTGCCACCTGCCAGCCATATGACCCTTAGCCTCAGTTTCATTACCTGTGAAATGGGAATGATAAGAGTATATTCTTCAAAGGGTCATTGTAAGTATTCCATAAGATAATTTGTGTGACTGACTTATTTTACTTGGCCTAATACTCTCTAGCTCCATCCACGTTGTTGGCAATTGGCAAGATTTCATAAGTCAGTCAGAGAAAGACAATACCACATGATTTCACTCATATGTGGAATTTAAGAAACAAAACAACAAGCAAAAGGGGGAAAAAGAGAGGGAGGCAAACCAAGAAACAGATTCTTAACTATAGAGAACAAACTGATGGTTACGAGAGGGGAGGTTGGTGGGGAGATGGGTAAAAACTTAAAAATAAATAAATAAATAAATAAATAAATAAATAAATAAATAAACTATTACCATATGACCTCCCCCCAAAAAAGATAATTCATGTGAAGCACTTAGCACATAGCATTCAATAAATACTTATTCTTATCCTCCCCTGAGATTGGAATAGTCTCTTGTAGGATGAATCCCCAAACCTTCCTTCTTTCTCTTCTTTTCTGTACTCCTATTCTGGAGGACCCTAAGCAGATGAGAAGAGAAGAGAATGGAACAGCTACCCTTACCCCACAACCCCAGGTCAGAAAAGAAAACCAATTTCACTATCTTGTCCTTCACCCCAGTTTGTGATTGCTTCTATATCCTGAGAACAGTTTTCATATGAATTGTATAGTCTCAGAGTTTTCTCTGCTCTATACCTTCATAAAGATTTCCCATGGGTTCCTTCTTTAAAAATATTGTAAGATCACAGAGGCTTAAACTCCTAATGATAATTAGAGAGAAAGTAATTCTCAAAATGGCTATCTAAGTAAGAAAAAGCAATGATACTACCAACTAGTAACAGATCAGTTATTTATGGTGTTTTCAGGCATAGTGAACCACCCAGGACATTTGACTTAAAAAGTTTTGAAATAAGATAATTTAGTACAATATTAAATCACATGGAGAGTGTTTCCCTCACTTTTAGCCAAAACATGTCCCCTTCCTTCCTTCCTTCCTTCCTTCCTTCCTTCCTTCCTTCCTTCCTTCTTTCCTTCCTCCCTTCCCTCCCTTTCCTGGTACTACATCCTCCTCTACATTCTGGAGGGAACCCCACCATGTAAAAAGAATGAAACTTTCAGTATTTACTCAGAAGAGATCTACTTTAAAATGCAGTCTACCGGGGCACCTCGCTGGCTCAGTCAGTTAAGCGTCGGACTCTTGATTTCGGCTCAGTTCATGATCCCAGGGTCTGAGATCAAGCCCCCGTAGGCTCCTGTGCTCAGCGGGAAGACTGCTTGAGATTCTCTCTCTCTCCCTCCCCCTCTGCCCTTCCCCGCCCCGCACTCTCGCTCTCTCTCTCTCTCTCTCAAATAAATAAATCTTTAAAATGCAGCCTACCATTTCTTTAATTTTAAGCTGCACCAAGCAGAGATTTGTAGTGATTCTAATGCCAGCTAGAAGTTGAGACAAGAAACCAGGTAAGCAGTGGAGTCCTCCCTTACTGTCTTGGGTGGGTGCCCAGAGCAGGCCTGTGTGTGCCCCCTATAGCAAGTCGTGACTACAGTCCCACACTTAGGCTGTCCTATTTCATGGCTGCAAAATGACCCTTCCAGAATCTGGACCCTCATGTACGGGAAGCAGATGGAAATGAGATACTTGGTGTTTTCTCTAAAAACAGCCTGTTAATCACCAAATTGACTAACTGACTAACTGACTAACCCCAGTCTGGCTGAAAGCTTTAATCAAGGGGCTGCAGTAGCTTTGCTATGTGCACCCGAACATTTCACCTTCCAAGAGGTACTGTGAAAATAAGTCCAGAGGGGGAGCTAGAATCCTCATCTTACTTCCAAAAAAAAAAAAAAAAAATTATGTCCACAGTTTAAGTTTCTAGTCAATAAAAGAACACAATAACATTTGATTCCTTCTCATTGTACTTGCAGATGTTTCAAGTATTTCTAAAGCCTTTCAAATTACTTTGAATAAAAAGCTGCCGACCCTGAGGTAGAAATGCCAGGTTTCTAAAGTATGATTAAGCCTCCATCAGCTTATTACTTCTCCAGTAATGGTAAGGCTTTAAAATTTGGGTTTCTTCTTCTTATGCACACTCCAGAAAATTAGAAAAATACAGAAAGGGAAAGGAAGAAAAATATGAGTGTAATGAAATGTTAAAGGTTTCATTTATTACGCTACTTATTTCTTTGGCCTTTTAAGATGTACAGTTTGTGTGTCTTGACACCGTCATCTGCACTACTGCAGCTTGATGATTAAAGAGAAAAAGAAAGAAGACTGTGTTTAGGGAATCTGGTGTATAAGCCAGCTGTGGAATGAACTGGTATCTTCACGTAGTACGTATGCTTTCCCGGCTTGTTTTCCTATTCTATAGGATAGGCTTTTCGGGACTTTGATGGTTTTTGTTTTGATGAGCTTTGTAAAGGCTCAAAAGTTTTCTCGAAAACATTAATAGGTTTTTGCTATTCCAGGAATTTTGCATAACATATGATTATGTTATGTTTGCATAACATATGATTTATGATAGCAACAAAGGTACTGCTGCTATCAGGTTCCTGAGCCCTTAAAGGTTATCAAAATCATTTGTATGTTCCTGGCCTGTATGGGTACTAAAATTGTGTTTATTATAGCTTTAACCTACTGGGTTGCTTGAGACAGAAAAAGAAATCTTTTAAAATTTCCAATCAATACCGACAAATACACCTACATGCAAAGACTGTGTAAAAAGTCAATTTAGTGCATGATTTTCAATTCCAAGTGTAGGACAAAGAACTCTTTTTTTTTTTTTCATGGTAATTATTTTACCTTTCCCAACTGGGAGTTACTATGCTATTAAAATAATGGCTTGGGGCATTTTGCAAAGCATGCATTTAAAAGCCAAGAAAACGTATTTGTGTTTTCCTGTTGAAAATATTTGTCCTAATTAATTAATTTGTTCCCCATTAATATTTATTAGTTTTAATACAGAAACCAATGACTATGTTCATATTTCTAGGACAGACTGCTTTCTAGACCTTCCTTGATGTAAAGGAAATACAAAGGTCAACTTGAATGTTTCTCCCTTCCAACCTGAAACACCTTACTTTAGATTTTGAACCGAAGAGAAATGTCATTCCCGGGAAGGAAGAAGCAAAAGGAAAATGGTCCATAAATTGATTGCCGACAGCCAATAATATTATTAGTCTTTCCGTGTTTAACCCTGAAGAACAAAACTGGAATTTGAGAAATGAAAAGAAGAAAAATTATTTCTGTTCTTTTCATACTGCTGCCCGGTGAAAGCTCCACAGAGATTTCTCCACGTAGTAATCAAATAAATATTTAATGAATAATCTCTATGAACAGAGCACCACAGAGATTCCAAGAGGACAAGGACACATTTTTTTATGTTAAGGAGCTCATGTTATACTTGGAGAAACAGATATGTACATAACTCTGGCCAAACAGTCAGATGTTTGCAGTCCTGGGGATTCAGGACATGCAGAGAAGCCCAAAGGTCAACTCAGGACACAGGTGACATCTGTAGGAAATGTACTCCACAGAGTCCCTCAAAATCAAGAAATTCAGGAACACTTTTACCTGATCAGGAATCTCCCCAGATGGTCATTTCAATTGTTTCATCTAACACATTGATTATAAATCTTCAAAGCACAAAGAATGAGAAAAATCACCTGTAGTGGGCTCATTTGTTTTTTAAGTGGTTTCTGTACCTTCTTAGATTGTATCAGAGGGTGTCTCTAATTGGGCCAATCTCATTTTTAAAAATATTTTGTAATCCAAACTTAGGATAATTTACCAGAATAATTCCCTTTGGATTCTAATGCATCACCTTAGCACAGTACAGAGGACATTCTCAAATATCCATGGAATAAATTGATATTTACATGTTTTTATTCAAAATGGAAATACATAACGTGGTAGTTTGTTACATTATATGTTATTATAAGTATGTTATTATGTTACATAATTTTAAGGATTAATTTATACTAAATGGGTTTGTAAGAATTATTGTTTGAAAATAGTTCCAAATTTTTAAGAGATGGGAATTTTGCCTTTTTTTCAGGATAGGTAAGATAGATGTAATTTTGTTTATATATTACATAAATATACATGTTTATATGTATAACTCTCTTCTCTACATTTAGGTTTTAACAACCCAGGTTAGTAGCCATTTTTCCTGGGGTTTTTTGTTTTTGGTTTTGTTTTTTTTTTTTGTTTTTTGTTTTTTTTGGTGGGAAGAGGATGCAAACCTTGGAGTTTATCAAAGTTCAGTTTTTAGAAGTTTCATACCACAAATTAAAGCTCAAACATGTGACCCAAACTCTGCCAGTCTTTGCAGAATCCATTTCTTTTGTTGAGGGTAGCAGGGGAAAGTCTGGGTCTTAGGGTGAATGGCAGAGTTTCTGGGATCCACTGTGTACACTTGGTGAGTCTCGGTGATGCCCCATGGCAGAGGCCATGAGGCTGGGCCAAGGGAATGTGCAGTGTGGTTTGGGCCTGGTTCCTGGCAGGGTCGTCTCTCAGCTTGTCTCTTAGGTCTTCCAAAGATTCTCTGAATTTTTTACTATCCCTTAATAAATTCCTTTTCTGCCTCAACCATCTAGAATAAGGACAGAGACTGAGATAAAGCAAATTCTGAAACTACTCTATGCCATTGATATTTAGATTCATATTGTAAACACTCCTTCATTTTCAAATACTAATTTCATAAATATTGAATACGATTACTTTTCACCTTATTCCCTGAGGAGGATAATATAAGGATTATGTTGTGTTACACCTATGCTTGGAAACCTTATTAAGTGTTTATGTAATGAATTTGGTTGAGATGAGTTATTTGTAATTTATAAATTTTAAATGTGTTATTTGTGAATGTTAAGTATATTATTCAAATACCCCTAGAGACCAGATGCATTTTCTTTAATAAATTGTAAGCATTTAATTTTCTTGGAAGGTCCTTGAGTACTTAAAAAAAATAAATAAATAAAAGTGGTTTGGAAATTATGCCATTTAACTAGAAAACATATTGGGTAATATAAATGTTATTAGGGTGATGACCTTATAATTGCATCAACTAGACCCAATCTTTAGGAAGCACTCCTAAAATTTTATAAGGGATTATGACATTATGGATTCAAAGGGTGCCACTGGTAGTCATCTAATTCCTGGATGCTCTAAATGTGGTTCACAGCCCAGGAGCATCAACATCATTTGGCAGAAATGGAGAATTTCAGGTCACACCCCAGACCAATGGAATTAAAGTCTGTATTTTAATGAGACCCCCATGTGATTCATACAGATATTAAAATTTGAGAAGCACTGATTTTTATCCTCATTTTATCAGACACAAAACCCAGCCCGTTGAAAAAACTAAAGGCGGGGTGGGGAGAGGCATAACTTAATGGTCCTCTCCATCAGGAAGTTTCTACTCAATTGTGAGTCCTTGAACCCACTTCTTCACGCCACAGTGGCAAAGGAAGCAGCCAGTCATTTTCTTCTCAACACTCCGTCTACCTGAACACATAAGTTACCCCTTACCAACTCCTCGCAAACCCCCCACCTGAACATAAATTACCCTTTCCCATCTCTCACAGAGTTTTCTCTTCACTCACCTACAAACAGAATCTCCTGGAAAGAATGAATCAATGAAGAAATTCTTCCCTTCATTCCATAAATACTTGTTGAGTAGCTGTCAAGAGCTGGGGGATAGAACAGTGAGCAAAACCAAGTTCTTGTCCTTATGGAGCTAACATTTCAGTGGAGAAGACAGATAGGAAACAAGTGTATAAAATGCCAAGTGTGTAAGTGCTATAGGAAGAGGGACAAAGAGTGCCAGATGTGGGGCGGGGATGCTGTATACTATGGAACGGGCAGGGCATGACAAGATGTGCCAGCCTCACCTTACACATTCCCTGCCCCTGGAATCAGCCATTTCTCCCAAGAAGACTTGATTTCCAAACTCAAGATGTTCATTGTTAATTGGTTTGGTCATTGTTTTAAAGCCTAATATATCTCATTTCTTCCACAGTGAGAATTCTGGGTTTTCAAAGACAAAAGGGTGATAAATTTAAATAACTCATAATTTCTTATGTGCTTTATACTTCATTATGCATACAGTAGATTCAGGTTAACAATGCTACATGTCTATCAATAAATTATTGTTAAATATATTATCTATCATATGTGTGCAATGGCATACCCAAAAGTGCATGTAGGAACACCAAAAAAATGGTGAAGTAGCTTTTAATGTTCTGATATGAAAAGATCTTTTAAGACACAGTAAGTGAAAAAGAGCAGGGTCAGGCCAATAAGTATACCATTTGGAAGACTAGGGGACAGAATATATATTTATATTGGCCTGTGTGTGTCAATTAATTGAGCAACTTCAACACAAGAGATTTTTCTAAAATGTGTTATGCAAACTTTTCTCCTGCTTTTGGATTGTCCCCAGCAAGATCCTGACCCCCTGTCTTCAGGGAAAGTAGAGTTTCAATCATAGCATTTCAATCATGGCGTTTCTATGTCATTCTATTTTTTTTAGGGAGAGGGAGCAAGAGAATCTTAGGCAGGCTCCATGCCCAGCATGGTGTCTGATGCTGGGCTTGATCTCACAACCCTGAGATCATGATCTGAGCCGAAATCAAGAGTCAGACACTTAACCGACTGAGCCACCCAGGCGCCCCTATATTCATTCTATTTTAAACTATTAAATAAATGTTAACTTCCAGTACACACCATGCCCAGATTTAAATTTGAGGTTATAAAAGGAATTGTCAGGGTGTTTTAGATCTTTTATTAATGAGCACTAATCCCATAAAAGTTTTGAGAATTGAACCATGTCTCTAAATCTTACGTTCACTTTATTTCCCAAAAATGCTCAACATCCTATTCCCAAATTTGGGATAGGCATCTAGACAGTGCTTAATTCTGACTTTTCTGACAGAATTTCTTGTAATGAAAGAGAGGGCAAAAGATGAACAAGGCTTAAATTTGTAGAGAGAGGAGGAAAAGGAAGTGTAATACCCCATAAGTTTATATTTTCATGAAAATCACAGTTGTGAGGGTAAACAGGATGGAATATTATGTTTGACTTATTTTGCATCTCTTTGCTCCTATTACTGAAATGAAGATTTACTAGTAATATGTTGGTGTTATCACTATAAGAAAATCTGGGCCTAATCAAGTCAATTCATAAGGAAAAAAATGAACCATTTTCTGTACGATCTCAAAGAGAACAATTCCAACTGATAAAAATGGTGCCTCTCCAGAAAGTTAGCATTTCATTTTTTGCCTCCAAATACCTGGCTTAGGAATATCTAATAGACATGTAGACACACCTCCTAGAAAGCAAACACTCAGAAGATCCTATATGTGAGAAGAAAGATTTGTAGCCAATTGAGGTTCTCTCCCACTACTAGAAGAAATTAGAAACAATCTTTATTGTAGATTAGAGCTTGACAGAATCATTCTAAAAACATATCTTGCCGCATTGCATTAGGATATGCTGGAGAGAAACTTGAACCAGTTGCTAGCACCTGCTAGAGAATAGCACTCCCAGACTAGTTAATACAACAAGCACCTGGACAACCTTTTCCTGTAGGCACTTCTTTGTTCCAGTTTCATGGACTCACCAAGAAGCCTTCGGTATACTTGAAGTCTCTTCTGATCTGCAAACCTGACCAAATAGACTATAACCTGAGGCTAAACTATAGACTTCACTTTCCACAGTTTAAAAGCCACTTTTTAAAAACATGAATATGCATGTTGATTTGGTTGGATTGAGGAGTCTCAACTCAGTGAGATATACACATGAAATAATCCCCTCTTTACAATAACCACTCTTTACTGTTGAGTGGAATACTTTCTTTCTCACTGGTACTTGGCAACCATAAAAATACCTCAGTCTTAATCCATAAATTCTCTTGTTTCTTTGGTCCCTAAAAATATTTCAATTATTACGGATTGGTCATGTCCATTTTTTATATTAAGACCTTATTTTTTGGAGCAGTTTAAGGTTCACAGAAAAATTGAGGAAAAGGCACAGAGATTTACCATATACCTTCTGCCTCTACACATGCATAACCTCCCCCATTATCATTTCCCACCAGAGTGGTACATTTGTTGTAACTGATGAACCTGCATTGATACATCATAATCACCCAAAGTCCATAACATATATTATGGTCCACTCTCGGTGTTGTACATTCTAATGGGTTTGAACTCATAGATAGATATATATAGATACATAGATATATAATGACATATATCTATCATTATGGTATCATACAAAGTATTTTCACTGCCCTAAAAATCCTCTGTGCTTGCCTATCATCGCTCCCCCCAATCCCTGACAACCACCGATCTTTTTTTTTTTAAATTAATCTCTGTATCCAACGTGGGGCTTGAACTCACAACCCCGAGATCAAGTGTTGCATACTCTATCCATTGGGAAAGTCAGGCACTCCTGATATTTTTAACATAGTCTTCATGGTTTTGCCTTTTCCAGGATGTCATATAGTTGGAATAATATATCGTATAGCCTTTTCAAATGGCTTATTTCACTTTGTGTGTGTGAGGACATTAGCTTTCAATTCCTTTGGGTAATTACCAAGGAGCATAACTGCTAGATCACGTGATAAGAGTATGTTTAGTTTTGTAAGAAAATGCCAAACTTTCGAAGTGGCTGTCAAAATCTTTCAAAGTGGCCACACCATTTTGCATTCCCACCAGCAGAGAATGAGAATTCCTGTTGCTGCACATCCTTGCTGCCATTTGGTGTTGTCAGTGTTCTGGAGGTTGTCCATTCTAATTTGCATTTCCCTGATGACATATGATGAGGAACATCTTTTCTGATGCCTATTTGCTATCTGTGTATCTTCTTTGGTGAGGTTTCTGTTAAAGTCTTTCGTACATTTTTAAATCAGTTTGTTTGTTTTCTTACTGTTCCGTTTTAAGAGTTCTTTGTATATTTTGGCTTATAGTCCTTTATCAGATATGTCTTTTGCAAATATTTTCTTCCAGTCTGTGACTTGTCTTCTCATTCTTAACATTGTCCTTCACAGAACAGAAGTTTTTCATTTTAATGAATCCAGTTTATCAATTTTTTTTTCATTATTCTGCTTTTGGTGTATCCAAAAAGTCATTCCCCTTACCCAAGGTCACCTAGGTTTTCTCCTGTGTCACCTTCTGGGAGGTTTATAGTTTCGCATTTTACATTCAGATCTGTTTTGAGTTACTTTTTGTGCAGGATGTAAGGTCTGTGTCCACATTCTTTTTTTTTTTTTTTTTTGCGTGTGGATGTCCAGTTGTTCCAGCACCATTTGTTGAAAAGACTGTCTTTGCGCCACTGTATTGCCTGGGCTCCTTTGTCAAAGATCAGTTGACTATATTTATGTGGATCCATTTCTGAGCTAACTATTCTGTTCCACTGAGCTATTTGTCCATTGTTTTGCTAACACCACACTATCTTGATTACTGTAGCTTTATAGTAAATCTTATTAAGGCAGACAGTGTCAGTCCTCCGACTTTGTTCCTCTTCTTCAATATTGTGTTGGCTATTCTGGGTCTTTTGCCTTCCCACATGAACTTTAATATCCATTTGTCAATAGCTACAAAATAACTTACTGGATTCATTTTTTTAAAACGGCTAGGTTTTGTCAACATTAGAGCCACATCAGTCTAAAGCTTTCTCTTTTAACTGAACATCATTTGAGGATTCCTACCAGTCTGTGGCTTCTGTTCCAAGTGGGCAAATCTCAAGTTTGACCCTGGATTCCCTTGTCTCTCCAGATTTGGGGGCAGCAGTTTGCCCTGGATCTCCATTCTCTGACCGGCCCAACAAAAGTCATTTTCACCTTGTTTAAAACAGCTTTTTCTTGTCGTAGGGACAGGAGTAGCAACTTTCAATCTTTGTACATGTAGAAGCTGAAACTGGAAATCTTTAACCCAATTTTGAACTAAGAACTTTAAGAAAGACTTGAAAAGAAAAAATATGGCCTACAGATGGAAGCCAAAGAGCTCTATAGATGATTTTTCCATTATTCAACAAGTGGAAAAACTTACGTAGTTATTTCAGACTGGTGAAATCTGTTTATAAGTCTGACTTAGTTCTTTCTTTAATTTCGTCTAGTGAGCCAAAGAGTGCTGACACAGATGATAATTATTATAAGAATAAGATGTACATTTCTAAGGGGCCTTAGTTGTATTATTCCAAAATGCCAAGGAATGTAACTCTAAGAGTATATCGTTTTCACTAAAAAGTTGAATATTATTTTCCCCAGCTCCTGGAGCTTTCCTCGCTTGAAATTGGAAAGGGAATTTGAAATCCAGAATGTCATTGCTTTTATTCATTGACTCATATTGCCTCCCTCATTTTTTAACCCACAGAAGTTTTGCTTCCCATCAAGATCAAGAGCTCATTCAGACCAGGTACTTTATCAGCCTCTACTTTAGCCTAGCCTGTTGCTCTGCACACAACACACCTTCAGTAAATACTTGCATTAAATTGGACGTAGACTTATGTGACTTTCTACTGCACTGGGTTGCCAGTTTGCCATGAGCTTTGTGTCCCAATCTAGCTTGTTATTCTTATCTCTTGGCTTAAAATATTGTGCCTTACAAAAGCCTTCTGTGAGCAAACACTTGAGTAAAATGAATTACCCCCTTTCAAAAGGGCCTGAATATGGTTTTTCACAAGACCTATTACCGTGCCTTATACCTCATTATAATCTACTGGGGAGTTATTGTGCATTTTGTAATGGAGGCTAAATTCCTATTTTTCATCACCTGATTAGTATTTCTGAATTGGCTCTGGTGCCAAAAGGAATATTTTCCCTTACTGTTTCTCCTTTTCAGTAGTGATCGAAATATAATAAAAAGCAGTAGAATGCATCCCTTCTCCAGAAACAAACAAAAACCAATTACGGCCAATCCTGAGGGAAGTCTTCGGTGAAGAAAGCCAAGAAAAGCAGAGAGAAAGCTGAATACCTCTGCCTTTATCTGTTCTCTCTGCCTAGCTTTTTAGGATCATATTTTCACAGACTAATTTGGATTCTTTCATGCCCAGGTGGAGAAGAAGAATTTTTATCCTCAACACATGATTGATGTGTTGAAATGTATGCAATTTAATCGGAGAGGGGTCCATTCCTTTTAGGGCTTATTTGTGATGTGTGTTATCTGGCTGTAGGACAAAACTTTGGGCAGCCCTAGGAAGCCAACCAAGGAAGCATTAATGTAGGCTCCGCCTGCTAGCTCCCTGTCCATCTTCTTTGCCTGCAGTCTGACAGGAAGAGGGCCTGGGAGGGTGTGGAATCGTGGAAGGGAGATTCCCTGCCCCCTCTCTGTGGCCACTGTCACCACCCTGCTCTGCATGTCCTGGGTCCCCCTGTCCTTAAAGCAGTTCTTGCCTCCCTGCACTCAGCTGTGCATCACAAGGAGGCCAACTTCTGCGGAGAGTGTTTCCCAGGCTCCTCCGGTTTTGCTTTTAAGACTGGTTTTCTTGCTTTGATCATCTCACTAATACCACCGTGCTAAATGAAATTCTTTTCCTTCTTTCTCTGGCTTCTGGCTGGAGGGAGATTGAAGGCAGGAGGGTTCTTGCCTCCCTCTTGGCACTGGGAAGGAGGGCAGCATTTCTAGCAGTGGCTCTCCCACTAGGACGTGGGGGGGTCCCCCCCAGGGTTCCAGCTTCCACCATGATGCCCGACTCAGGCTCTGGTTCCTCTGTCCCCCTGCCGGAGGGCTTCCTGCTTTGCTGACATCTGGTTTTGGCTTCTTAGTGCCCTGTTGGCCTTCACAGCTCCTCCACCATCCATAAAGCCAGTTCCCAGCATTGAATTCCCTCTGTGGGAGATCCTGAGTGGTTTCATTGTCCTGCTTACCCTTTGACTACTACCTAGGTCCTTGGTATATTTGTCTTAGCCCTGGTAGGACAGCTCCTTGATGCCAAATGTTTTATTGTCACAAACATGCTTTTTAAAAAGCTAATTCAGACCAAGCATGATGCATTAATGCTAATATGTCATCTCAGTGGGTCACTGTGAATACTTATTGCCAAAAACTCATAGGGTCAAGTCTGATACCTGATCACTTAGAAGGACTTAGATGCACTTTTCTCAATGGACTTGAATCAAGCAGAACATTTTCTCTTCAAAGGGCGAGCAAAGATGTCTCTCGAAGAAAAATGCAGGTGGGATGAGGTCGTTGTACCTGTAGCATAGACACAGGAGTGGGGTAGACCTGGATGCCACCCCCAGATCTTCCAGGTATCAGCTGACTGAACCCAGGCCCTCTGTGCCTCTGGCCTTAGTGTTCTCAAGGGAAAATGAGATAGCACAGATAGAGGTGCACGCGTGCACGACACGTGAAAAGCCTGACGTAGGAAATGCTTGGTCTTGCCTTTAGGGCTGCTTTTCTTGCTTTGATTCTCACTAATATTACCGTGCTACTTCTTTCCCTCTCCTATTTAACCTAATCATTTGTAAAATGAAATTCCTTTCCTCCTTTCTCTAAAGCACAGCTAAGGTGAAATTCTTAAAAGGAACTTCACTTGAAAGCCAAGGGAAACCAAACAGGAAGTAAGCAGATCCAAAAGCAATAAAGCCATGCTTATAATGGAGGGGTCCCTGAAAGGCCCTGACCAGTGATTCTGTTTCTCAGGGACCTGGACTGCCTGTGTCACAGATGCCCTCTGTCTCACCACGTCTGGCTGCTAGGCATAGAATATGAATTCTCGCTTAACTGGGTGTAGTGTCCCCTTTCAAAGACAAATTTTTATTCCCCCAAAATAAAACTTTCCCTGCTTTCACCCTGCATGGGTTCCTTGGAGGTTTTATTTAAATAAAAGGACTGTCCCCTTCTCAAAGCCATCCATTCATTGTGTTATCCCTAAACCTACAATCTTTGAGCCAGAAAAGGCTCTGAGAACACTGCCTTTCAACAGATTAAACAGCCTCTGGTCCTGGAACCAGTACTAGGATTATCAGACTGAATGGCAACCTTGCGTACATTTTATCTCTTTAGAAGTTGCAAATCAAAGGAACAATTGTGGTTGAAGCCTGATGCTTCCCTTGCTTTCGTAATACTTTTCTTTTGAGGGGTCCAAGGAATCAAAAAGGGAACTATACAAATTAACTAACCTAGGGACCACTTTTAGCATTTTGTTCAAATATAGCCACTTTTGTAGAAACAAATGAAAAGATTCAATCTTCAAATAGTGTTTTATTGCACCTACCAAAGAATAAATATTCATCAGTAATCCTCAAGCATGGACATCTTCTTGACCTCTCTCCCAGCCAGGCTCTCAAATAGTACGGCAAAGGAAAGTTCACTTTTTCCTAGGAAAGAAAAGGTTACCTCAGAAGCTAATCCCACATCCATCTACTGTAGACCACATATACCTGCACCTCTTTCTTCTAAGACAAGAAGAAGAAACGGGTTTCTATTATCTTCAAGAATAACCAGAAGCTTCTACAACTTACCTACATAACCAGGCATAGTCCTAGACATATAAACCAACCTGTGTAATGTAAAGAAGTGGGATACGTGACTAATGGGAACTCACAACTCGGAAATAATCAGCATGTTTTAACCACACACATTTCCAGGGCCCCGGTGCACGCTGGTCTGGTGCTTTTGAACACTTTTTCCGGTGACTTGGGATCACACAACTCCGTCTTCTTTGAGGAAGTAGTACAAACACAGGGCACGGTCACTCTCCCAGCTAAAGGTCTGCCCTAAGGGGATGTGGGCTATTTCTGGGCAAAGTCAGTCTCTGTTTAAAGCTCCTATTGAATTGAATCAGATTGATATTCCTTGGTCTATGCTGGTTGTAAACAGTGTGCTGCTAAAATACTACAATATTGCTTGACACCTGTGCTTTAGTGATTTCAAGAGGAGAAAAAAAAAAGTCTCCTTGATGCCCCGGAGGTGAGGGAAATGTTTAAGTAAGTCAGTGAGATTTCAGTCATTCAGAGTAAATAGGCATCTCATCTATGCTTTTCTTAAAGCTTTGTATTTCGTCCCCTATTTCCTTAATTCTGTTGTAATGTCAAAGCAGCAGCTCATCTTAAATTTGCTGTAGATAAAAAGGAAAGCATATATTTATACATGTGTATTTGTATTTAGGTGCATAAAGTATTTTAAATTAATATTGACTTTTATTTCCTCCATTGATTCTATTTTTTTTAATTAGGACCAGAGGGAAAATCTACCAATTCATTTTCAGTGTAATGGCTTGATGTTGCAAAAAGTAGGGTTTTTAGTATAAATAGTGTAATAATGTCTGTATTGGGGGTTTTTTGTTTGCTTTTTTACTGTTGTACCAAATTACCACAAGCTTAGTGGCTTAAAACAACACAAATTAATAATTCTACAGTGCTGTAGGTTAGAAGTCTGAAATGGGTCTCACTGGGTTAAAAATAAAGGCGTTGGCAGCCAATTCCTTCTGGAGGTTCCAGGGGAAAATCCATATATTGCTGCACCTTTTCCATCTTCTAGAGGCTGTCTTCCTTCCTTAGCTCTCAGTCTCTTCCATCAGCAAAGCCATCAAAATCAGGCCAAGTCTGACTCACGCTGCTGTCTCTCTGGTTATAACACTTTTGCTTCCCTCTTCCATCTTTTAAGAGCCCATATCATCACACTGGACCCACTGGGAAACACCAGGATAATCTTCCTATTTTGAGCCTTAATCACATCTACAGAGTCCCTTTGTCATGTAATCTAATATAGTCACAGGTTCTGAAGATAAGGATATGGACATCTTGGGGTGGGGGGATGCATTATTCTGCCTATCACAATCTCATAACTAAACATGCCATCATCTCCTACCTTCTGGTATTGATGGTCCTACCACCATCTTTGACCACACCTATCTTTCTCCTCCGTCTGGAAATGCCATTGCCAGATATTACAGAGAACTATCGGGAGGGGTTTGGGAGGACTAACGGACCTACCTATGTAGCTGTGTACCAAGGGATTTTCCTGGGATCCCAATTCAGCAGCTTCATCTGAAGAATGTGGATAATGGTGGGAGCTTCATGTAGATCCTAGAGCTGTTCTGACAGGCACGGAATCCTGAAAACTGTATGGCACTTTGCAAATGAAAGAGATGGTACACTAGCTGTCCCTGTGGGTTCTAGGAACTTGAGTACATAAAACCACCAAGAAGGATCATTTAGAAATTAAAACTTTTTTTTTTCCAAAAGTACAAATTGCAGAAAAAGAATCTTAACTACATGACAGAGGATGAAATCGCTCATTTCCATTCTAAATCAATACTTTATCCCCATCCCCTGAGATAGGTCATTTTAATCTCCATACATGTTTATCTTGTTTCGCTTTTTCTTCTGCTCTGATGTTTGTTATGGTTTGCATAGATATTGATTCCCTTCTCATTAAACCTGCAAACATCTAATCATTCCTATCTGTTTGGTTTTTTCATTTTTAATAATTTATATTTAAATGTTGGCAAATTGAAGGTCTAATTTTGCCCTTTGAATGCCTCTGCATTCAAGTTATTCAGGCAGATTTTATCTCTTGTTTTTTTAATTCTATTTTGAGTTTTATAAAAATGGATGTTTCTTATTATCCCCCCAACCCATAATTTTCTTTAGCGAACTTTTTTGTTTAATTTTCTTTCGCCTTAACATTTTATTTTTCAGACACCTCTCATTGAACCTCACGTTCCTCTTCGTCCTGCTAACACCATTAGCAAGGTAATGGGATGTAGGTGGGGTGATGAGCTGTCAGAGCTAGCTTCTTAGGTAACCACTGGAGGTGGTCAGTATGTCAGAGCATCACATCAGGAAACCTTGGATACATTTTCTAGACACAGTAAATATTCAGTGTGTTTCAGTTCTTAAATAAAACAGCAACATGTCAGACAAATGAACAATGTAAATGTGTGAATGAGTTGTATTTGTTCAAGCCAGAGTCAGAAAGTGATTTAAGTATTCATCTGGTTTGCTTTCCTTCTATAAATTCTCCTTCTTCCTCTGCTCTCACCTGATTAAAATCCAGGTCCCTTCAGAGAAGATCCTCAGGGCTGGAAAAATTTTACGAAATGCCATTCTTTCTCGAGCACCTCACATGATAAGAGATAGAAAATATCACCTAAAGACATACAGGTATGTGCAATAATCCTAAAGGCTCTGGCCCCCTCAGATTCATGTGTAGTGAAATGGAACAAACTTGCGTTTTCTTGTTTTCCATCCATGGGCAGCTTGTTTTATAATCCTCCAGGTTCTGGAAGATGTAAGCTTGTCTTTGATCCCTGCTTAACTTTAATTATCCTTAATATTCCCAGGAGTTATTCCTAAACTAATTTGCTTGGACATTGGTTTAATTGTGATAAGCAAAGAGAAGAAAAAAATTTTTTATTTGTTTGCTAGTGTTTTTTTAAGGAAATTATTAGATTTAGATGAGATTCAACTAACATTTACTGAGCATTTATTTGTGCTTGAAGCCCTCTGCCAGGCCATTTTCCATATGTTATTTTACCCTCACCACAACCCTGCTGGGTAGGTGTTAGGCCATTTTTCAGATATAAAACTGAGGCTCAGAGAGATTAAATAGTTTTCCTTGTCCAAGTCACAAGTCTAGTGATTGGCAGAGCCAGGATTTAAACCAACCAAACTTGGTTGATTTCCAAGTGCAATGATCTTTTCATTCATTCTATCATTCATTAATTCCACAACTTTATTAAGTACTTACTGGGCACCAGATGCTATTGTGTTCCAAGCTCCAAGGATACAGGAGTAAACAAAATTATACAATGTTCTTTACAGAGTTTACTTTCTACTGTAGGATTTCATTCTGGTATGCATATAGTGAGACATACAACTCTGTATCACATCTGTAATCATTTAGATTAAGGACTCATAGCTGTCACTGGAGTTAAGAAAGTATTTAGTTGAATCTTCTGGGATGACTGAAGAGTGGTAGGTCAACTGAAGATCCATGTTTGATTTGGCTTTTGATTATTTTTCAATTCAACAAGGATTTAGGAACTGGAATGGCCTATGTATGGCACACAAGCCTTCACTCTCTCCTCACACCCATGGATCACCCTCATAACCCTCTTTCAGCCATCACTCAACTCTCCCATTTAGCCTAGACATGACCTCAGAACCCATCAGACTTGGCATGAGTGAAAACCCATTTGATTCACATGAACCAAATTCATAAGGCACAAGGAAAAGCTAGATTACAAATTTTAAAGTTATCCTGAAAGATACATATCTTTCTAGGGACTATCAACTATGATAGAACCTATAAAATTCGACCTGATTCACCCTATAGCAAAGCTTCGAGTACATGTGCTTCAAGATCCAGTCTCTTTCCCAAGGACAGAGATGGGAAAACATGGCAAACTCTTCCTCTTTGGATCACTTTTTCTGTACTCCATGCAACCAAACACTCTTCTGCTTGTGCTTGTCATGAATATGTTTACAAGACCCAAACTGACAGTATATTTGTTACATTAGCTGGCCTCTTCTTGGATAGAATTTTGGAAATGAGCTGGGATTTGAGAAACACTTTAGTCTTATCAACAAGACACCTTCCATTTCTTAAGACAGATGGTTCATCTAGCCCTTTTAATGTTGATATTTACTAACTACCATTTTGGATGTCTGCATTTGGAACTCTCCAACCCTGGAAGTTCATTCTTTTGGGAGTCTGTGGTCTCTACACACTGCTATAATTTTAAAGGAAGGAAAGGTTAAAAAATAATCATGTGTCACCTGTTCCCAGAGAGAGTTAGAACACTTTAACTCATTAAGTGAATCTCAAAATCTAATATGGCTGAAGGACCTTTTTCTTTCTAAGTCTTTATTATTTTTTCGCCTGACTTAAGATGTGACTATGCTTTTCCAAATGTTGACTTGCATTAGGGAAATTCCATTAAAATATGTCATCTTTGTGACAAAATGGAAACCAGGAGTCAGAAACCATAAACCCTTTCTTGCTCCATAGTACTAACATTTTAAATCCCTGAAATATAGGTGTCATGTCTATTCCACACCCTATGACACAAATTAATGATCTGTTGGTAATAACCCATGCACTCAACTGGACGCCGAAGGGATGATTTCCTTTTTCTGCATCCCAGTTTGAGTTCCTTGCCCCACACCTTGTACTTCCCAGTTCCATCTCTCTCCTTCCTCCTCCCCACCCACTTACATCATTGCTGCAGTATTAGAGCATTGAAGTCTCCCCAGATGCAGTATCATCCCCAATGGTCTGCTGTCGATTCTAAAGTGGCTAGAGATCATTAATGCAGAGGAAACGCAGTGATTCCATCAGCCGCAAGTGGTACAGCTATGTGTCTTTGTTCTGTATTCTGACGGCAGGATTCTCATACCCTGTACAAGGGCCCAGGTGCTCTGGGATCATCTCAATTCCTTTTAGTAAAGATAATCATTGGACTAAAAGCCACATGGAATTAATTTTTTATTCTTTTATATGACTTTTCCCATTAAGAAATTCTCAAATTAGAAGAGGCATGTTTTGACAGGTCATGTGTTCAGAATGAATAGTAACTAGGTGCCTCCTTTGCTCATTGAAGTTCTTTATGGGGGTATAGACTGTTTTCAGAGCAGCCCTGGAAACCTGATGGTCTTCTCAGTACATCTTCCTTGTGAAATATTCCAGGCTGGACCTGAATCAGGGCATCCCAGGAGCTTGGACAGATCTCTAGAATATTAGAACTGGAAGTGGCCTTAGAGGCCATCTTTTCCTCCTTGTTTTTTTTACAGATGAGAAAACTGAGAACCAGAGGATTTCAACGATATGGCCACAGTCACGTAGCTACTAACTAGCAGGCCCGGTCCTGCATCTCATGACCCCTCCCAGGCTAAGCCTCTTCCTAAATTGCACAGCACCAGGAAACTCCTCCAGTTTAAACTAGAGAGGAGCTCCCTGAGCTCGACCCCAGAGATGGTGCCATCCTTAGAAGGGGAGGGGAGGCCACGAGTGACACAGACCCAGCTGCTCTGTGACATCCTGTGTTGTCCCCTGGGATCCCGTCCTAAGGCTTCAAGATTCCATTTCCACCTTCGAGCCATCATGCCACAAACACCTGCCCTTCTCTCTCACCCCACCTCAGTGTTCCCTCGTGTGTGTGTGTGTGTGTGTGTGTGTGTATAATTATATGTTTCCTAACTAATACATGTGGTCTGCCCATCCTGACGGACTTATACAGAGGGGCAACTTGGGGGTGAATGTGTGACTATTACAGAAAGAGTGTGGAGCTCCTCAGATGACGGGCTCTGCAGCAGTGCTCATGCTCATTACATAGGACTTTTTTCAAAGAGATTTGCATCGCTAATTGCTTGTTTCTCCCAACACCCCTCTGAGGAAGATCAGTAGTATTACTTGAAAATATAAAGTGCTATATAATTTTGCACTTATACAGCGCCTTTCATGGAGCACCTCCAAGTGCCTCACAAACATTAACTCATTCCTCACAAGGCTCAGGTGAAGGAAGTCAGAATTTTGCTTTGCCTTCATTTTACACTGAGATTTTCTGGGACCGGCTCAGGGCAAAAGAGTTTCTGGCCCTGGGATTAGCTTGCTAAGATAATGTTCCACATCTCATGGCCCTTCAGTCTCCCCCCGAGCTGCAGTTTGTAATGCTTTTTCATTGCCTGGAAGGTTCCCTCATGAGCTGAGTAGTTCTGCTGGTTTGTACAAAAGTTTGAGAACTGGAGGCCACATCATGCCATGCTTTGTTGGCCCTGAGACCTCATACGGTGGAAGAGCAGGCCCAGTGCTGTATCTCATGACCCCTCCCAGGCTAAGCCTCTTCCTAAAGTGCACAGCACCAGGAAACTCCTCCAGTTTAAACTAGAGAGGAGCTCCCTGAGCTCGACTCCAGAGATGGTGTCATCCTTAGAAGGGCACAAGCATTTCGGGAAGGTCTTTCAAAAGCCATCTCCCAGCCTTCATTTGCAAAGAGGTGACTTCCCACCATTTGTGTCTCCGCTCTCCTTAGGCAATGCTGTGTGGGAACCGAGCTGGTGGACTGGATGCTGCAGCAGACTTCATGCGTTCACTCCCGAACTCAGGCTGTTGGCATGTGGCAGGTGCTGGTGGAGGACAGCGTTCTCAACCACGGTAAGACGAGCCACAGTCCCCGGAAAGCCCTCTGGAAATGCTAAGTGCATTTCCCCGGTAAGTTGTTGCTATACTCCCACATGGGAAAGAAAGAATTATGATCCCTTTAGAGGCCCGCAGAGCCAGCATCTTCATTTAGCAATACAAATGCAGTGAGTGGAGGCTCAGTTGCTATGTTCCCCCATTGTGCCTTCCTAACTTGGGAGAACGTATGAAGGGAAAATGAAATGGCAACTCGAGTGCATGAGATCCAATTATGTTTATTAGTTTGCATTCACGGTTCATTGATAGTGTGATTATACTCTGAGCATAGCAATCCCGATGTGGGGGCAGAATGAAGAGCAATGAAATGTGTGGCCAGGCTGATGGCATGAAAGAAAGTAATGAAATTAGAAGCTGCCTTTTAACTGTGGTGTGATCTGGGAGAGCCAGTTTGGATACACACAGGATGACCATATTGAAGATCAGGAATGTGCTCGACAGTTGAGGTCCCTGATTGCTGCAGGGGCGATCATTGGGCAGGGTAGCTGGTCAGGACTGGAGTGGAACTGTGGTTGAACTGCTCGTGCCATTTGCTTTCAGACCACTTTTCCAAACTGACAAACTACTAAAATCATTCATTTAATTTAACAACACCTGAGAGTCTAATGATGGCTTCACCAGTGTTTCTCAGACTTTAATGTGAATACGAATCACCTGGGACTCTTGTTAAAATGCAGATTCTGATTCAGCAGCTTTGGGATGGCTCTTGAGGGTCTGTATCTCCAACATGTTTCTAGATGATGCTGATGCTGATGCTGCTGTTTGGGATCATGTTTTGAGCAGCAAGAATCTACTACTTCTCTTCATCTTTTGGCAGTGTTGGTGCTCCATCTGAAAAGGGGCTTAAAAGCTTTCAGATATAAAAGTGAGAGATTCTGAGCCAAGTTCACTGACTATCCTACCGAAATCTAAATATTTTTCTTTAAAAAAGGAACAAGAGACCATGAGAGACGATGGACTCTGAGAAACAAACTGAGGGTTCTAGAGGAGAGGGGGAGCGGGGGTGGGTTAGCCTGATGATGGGTATTAAAGAGGGCACGTTCTGCATGGAGCACTGGGTGTTTTATGCAAACAATGAATCATGGAACACTACATCGAAAACTAATGATGTAATATATGGTGATTAACATAACACAATAATAAAAAAAGGAAAAAAAACAGAAGATGTCCTTAGATTAAAAAAAAACATAATAAAAAATAAAAATAAATACAAAAAAGGAACAAGAGAAAAAAACTTTTAAAAATCAGAACTGTCCCTTCTAGGGTTATATGACCTAGAAGCTTGGTCTAGTCAGTTTTGTTCAAACAATTAATTTTACTCTAACTTTTTTTTTCATAGCAGCCGGACACGTTTACAAACAGAACATACAGAAAGAAAGACATTAATCCTGATCCCTATAAAGTGGGGTTGTTTTAAGTCTGTACTCAAAAACCATTATAGAGCATGATCTGGCAGTTGGTTATTTTCCTGTTTGGGACACGTGTCCCGCATGCTAGAAAATGTCACCAAGGCAATTTTTGCTGGTCAGAGTGCTCATCTCAGAAAAGTTGGCAGGCTCTCCTAAGAAAGTGGTAGGGCAAGCCAGAGGCGGGCGGGTCTGAGAGAACTGCGAGGTGCCTGGCCGCAGTGGGGAAGTCATGTCTTCCAGCTGCCCGGCCCTGGGCGAGGTGGAGTGAGGGGGGTGAGGAGTCTCACCACTTTGCTGTCACTTGGCTCTCTTGCCCGACCCCGTCCATTTGCTTCTGGTAAACGCAGCTGTGAGGCCGAGGGACAACAGCTGACGCTCGTCTTCATGTTTCGCGTAGTGGACCAGGAGCACCATTTCCAAGACAAATATTTATTTTATCGGTTTCTGGATGACGAGCACGAGGATGCCCCTTTGCCTACTGAGGAGGAGAAGAAGGAGTGTGATGAGGAGCTGCAGGACACCATGCTGCTGCTGTCGCAGATGGGCCCGGACGCCCACATGAGGATGATCCTCCGCAAGCCGTGAGTGAGAGCACGGCGGCGCCCCCTGCGGGTCCCCGGGGCCACGGGGGTGCGCAAGCACGCTCGCGGGGGCCACCGGGAACCAGGCCGATTTCAAAAGTCCCGGCCTTCACCAAGGGCCGAAGGAGAGGCTCTGAAGGGGTGACACAGCAGTGTTTGTCTCCCCCGTATTTTATTTTTGAGCCAGATAATTCCATTTCCCTTTTGCATGAGTGAAAACTGTACAGATTTTTAGCGGTGGGTTCAGGATGTCAACACTGATTCCGCCTATTAAATGACCTTTGGGCAATGACAAACAGAAACTGCTCGGTTTCTGTGCCGGACTGCGACAGCCCCTTTCTTTCTAATGCAAGAGGACGGAGGTCATCAGAACCATAGACGTCATGCCAATGCTTGCGTTCATTCATTCATTCAACACATCCTTTCCCGTGGTTCTGAACCTTCTTCTCTTCAGCTTTGAGACCCGTTCCTAGGAGAGTACCACCGCTCCATTAGCGCTTCCAGGCCTCCTTTCTGCCTGTGCGATGCTCTCCCCCTTCCGTCTCAGCGGAAACCTCCTCACCTTCAGTAACAACCCATCAGCTATGCTGGAGGGTTCTGAAGTGTTTAATCAGATGGATTCAGAAAGAATGTACTGAGCCCCTGTTTCACTCAGGGAGCTCTCCTGGTTCCTCTGGGCCATACAGAGTAGCATATACCACGGCCCCAAGCTCGGGGAAACCTTTTCAATAAGGGATGACTTGGCACTTGGTTCTGAGGCCACCACACACAGGCTTATGTTTTCCTTCTGGGAATAAAATGGCCCTCCACCCTGCGACCGGGGCCAGCAGCCGTGGATGTTGACTCTGAGTCATGGGCCTGGCCAACCCCCATTTATTAGCAGGTCTTGACAAGAGTATTAAACTTTACATGTCTTGTGTGTCCACTGGGCACATTCCAAAAATGCCATGTCCCTCAGACCAACTTCCCCAAAATCTGCCCCTCAGACCAACCTACGGTACCTCTCAGGGCTTCTGTTTCCTTCCTTCAACGTATTTCATTTTTTGTCATGTTATGTTCTCTTTGTCAAAACTTTTTTTGGGGTTTTAATGTCTACCACCATGTGTATCAAAGGCCTGCCCTGATTCCAGTTAGCACCATCGTTTTTAGCTCTAGAACATTCATTCTAGTTCGGCCCCTTTAGCCTCAAAACCCTTTATTCAAACAAAAATTTTCAGAAAAATCCAAACTATCAAACAGAAAAGCCAGCACTTCACTGACCTAATTATGGGTAGCATCTGAGAACTTCACCCAGCCAATATATGCTCTATCTGCCCTGAAGGATCACAGGGGTGGGTGGCTGAGGGGACACGAGAGAATCATCAGGGCGTGGAGAACTCAGATGAACCCCATTCTAAACCATGCTTTCTTTCACATCAGCCTGCTTTTCTCTCTCCCTTCTCCATACACCTTTGTCCCATTGTCTGGATCCATCCCATTTTTGCTGTCACTTTTATTCAAGCCAACACCATATAGTGGTTCTGGATCAGAAGTGGGACAGCCTCCTAAGGGGTATTTGGAACTGTGGGAAGATGTTTTGGTTGCATCAGTGCATGAGGGGGCACACTTTTGCCATTCACTGGGCAGTGGTTTGGACCAAGGGATGCTAAACACACCCAACAATACCTAGGACCCTACAAAATAATGAGCTGCCCTGAAACTAATGCTCCTGTTGAGAAACATTGCTGTAAGCTGTGAGTTTCTGAAAGGCAAGGACACGTCTCATTTTACTTCATTCATTCATTCATTTAACCAATATTTGATAAACACCTATTTTGTTCTAGATACTATGTTTAGTTGTTAAGGTTGAAGCAGCGAACAAGAAGGTTGCTCCTCCTTCCTGGAGCTTTCTGCCTAGTCCAAGAGACAGACCTTAAACAGTTATGCAAGGAATCATTTTATCATAGCTGTAGTACATTCTAGTACAAAGGAAAATGTAGTGTCTATTAATGGAGTATAATATGGAAAGGGAGATTTAATCTGGCATAGAAGTTAGAGAAAGCCATATTCCTAGCTCCATGCATTCCACCCAATAGACCATCAGTAAACCCTTGCTGAGTGAATTCATGATCAAATGAATATATAGTCCCAGCTAATGTGCCCTCAGCTCTTAGTTGCTTCAAGAGAAGCAGAAATGCCATTTGATTTACAAAAATTTTTGAGCATGGGCCAAAGGGGTTCTTTAAAAAAAGTAATAAAATGGTTCCTGCCTTTGGAAATTTTATAATCCAGTAGGGGAGGCACTCCCAAATTAGATTCTGATGCAACAAACATTTATTGAGTGCCTGCTGTGTGCAAGAAACATTCATGCCAATTGCTTGATTCATCCTCACAAGAGCCTGAGAGCTGGTTTCATGAGTGACCCGTAGAAATAGGAGCCTATGCTTGTGCTTTTTTTCTTCCATACAGCACTGAATGGCGTGGTCCTTGGCAGCCCAAAGGTTGTTCAGAGAAAACTACATTCCAAAGGTCGGATTTTTCTAGTCAATCACTGGAAAGTACAGGTTTCACCAGTATTCCAAGACACATCATTTGGGTGTCCTTGGGCCTTCCCCATCTTTCCAGGTTTTATGAAACTACAAAATTGGAATCGAGCTGGTAGTTCTTCTGACTCAGTACTCTTTTTCTTTCTGTTGGAATGACAGCCCTGAAGACATAGGAAAGTGAAGAAGAAAGAATCTAATTTGGGGGGACAGACTTTCAAATTCTACACATACACATACACACTTTTTCGGGGGTGGGGAGAGTCCGATAATAACTGTTGGAGCTTCGACTTTATTTTATTTAAGTGGAAAGAGAATACACTTAGTTGATCAAGAATTGCCAGGATCACTGCTATCCTTAAAGAGACCAGCTGAGCATTTTGCTCCTGGAAACTTGAGGGCATGTTTAAAGGTCCTGGAAATGTTGACTTTTTACTGCCCAGACAGCCAAGTCATTAGGAAATGTGGAGGCATGAGATGCATTGGCTCCATATCGACCGGGGCAGGACCCCCCAATTTTTTTAATTCAGCACAGCTGCATTTTATAATAGTCA
This sequence comes from Callorhinus ursinus, assembly GCF_003265705.2. Taxonomy (NCBI): domain Eukaryota; kingdom Metazoa; phylum Chordata; class Mammalia; order Carnivora; family Otariidae; genus Callorhinus; species Callorhinus ursinus. The sequence continues at coordinate 57,458,650 of NW_027397064.1, read as the reverse complement.
CCACTGCCAGAGAGGCTGCAGAACTCTGATAATTACTGGGAAAGAAATAACACAATATTCTTTGATGAGAAGATTACTTTGAGAATTTGATTGTATAATGAAGATGTTGCTTTGAAAGGTACTTCCCATTGTTCTGAATCTGAGACTCGCTAGCAAAAAAAAAAAAAAAGTGTCACTTGTTTTGACAGGCTACTTAGAAAAATTCTCTGTTTATTACATTAACTGCAGCATTTTAACTGTCAAACTATGAAAGAATGTTCTGTAGTTTAAAAAACAGAATAGAGCTTCAGGGGAAATTTTTTGGCATACTCTTGTTGCTATTGGTATTGAAAAAAAAAACATACATTCTGAATGTGAAATTAGCTTTTTATGTGGTGGCAGGCAGAGTGACTCACAATGCCCATCCTGGTTTCACAGGTGCAGACCTGGATGGCACTGGGGGGCAAGCACCATAGAACAATGACAGTTTGACAGTGTTGCTGTCGCAGCTCGCAGGCAGGGCCATCAAACCTCAAATGAGCTCTTGGAGCTAATTGTTTTGATTCAGCTTTGTTTATAAGTCTAAAAACAAGAGGTTACCCTACAGCAAGTAGATACAGTGGAGCCCCTTGCCAATAGAAATGTTCCTTCTGCTTACCTTTGAGCAGAGACTTTGGATAGGGGGCCAAGGGAAAAAGATGTAGAGTGACCAGGTGAGCAGGATCTTATAAGCTCAGGGGAGCCAGCTGGATAAAGAGGCTTCAAGAACACAAAGGGTTCTGATCATATGTACATGCCTCTCAACCTCTTCTTCCAAGAAAAGTGAGATATGATGTCCCACTGTTTAGCATGGTCTGTCCGAAACCAGCCTAAAGATGGGAGGGAAATGAAGTGGATGCCATTTGCCAAATCTAGTTCTAGGTAGGTCTGCAATTCTGAAATTCCCCAAAAGCCTGGAAGCTTAACTAGTTGAGAAAGGGATAAGTTAGTTGGCCTAAGCAGAAGGGGGGGGGAATATATAGATACATAAAACAAAGAAATAGTATATAAATATGTAAAATACGTATAACAAAGATATGACATATGAATATATATACGTGTATATATACATACACAATATTCTATGCACACACACATATATATACACACACAATACACACACACACACACACACACACAGAATTCTTGGCAGATTCTGGAATCTTCCAAATGAGCGAGAAACTCAGAAAGTTGAGTTCATTTATTTCATGTGATAAATGAATACTTCCTAACATATGCTATAGGGCATAAGTTTAAAAGGAAACAATTTAGATGATTAAGTGATATGAGAAAACACGCAGTGAGAGTGGGTTGTTAATTGGGTCAGTTGGCTGCATTAAGGCAGCCCCCACCTGCTGTTCCACACACTTGCTCTAGAGGGCATTTGAGAGGCTGTCTATTTTCTCCATATTAATAGAGCCTCTTTTAATAGGGTCTTTATCTGTCCAAACTGTTTTTGAGGGTGTGAAAGTTGAAATCCTGATAATTACAGGGAAATTTGCTTCCTCAGGGGAGCCCAGATTAGCAAGCCTAAAACCAGTGGTGCCTAGGGTTTTGATTTCTGTTGGGATATGCCAAGAAATGTTCAAAGTTATGAAATTCATCCTCAAATGCAAATCAGATGAAAAGAGAAACATGACTTAAAGATCCTAATCTTTATGAAATAAGAAATTCGTTGTGAATCTTTTCTTTCACTGCATGACAAACTTTGCCTTTGTTTTTTTCTGGAAAGATTGCTGTGCCCTAAGTGAAAGCTTGTAGAATTTACCAGAAGAAATGATTGCATTAAGTGGGCCATTTCTTGGGTTTGGATTTGTTGCCTCTCCCCTATGAAGGCAATTTACTACTTACCCCTCATGTTTACGTGCCCAAGCAGCCAACCACTGGATTACTGCCACTGAGATTCAGATTTGGGAGAGGGGAAGACGGATGTACTGCCCATTTACAGTGTAGGGTTCATTATAAGATTACCTCAAGATTTTAATGACTTTTTATTGTTAAAGTCAATGTGTTCATTGTAGAAAATTTGGAAACTACTGAAAAGAGTTAAAGAAAAAATAAATAACACCTGCAATCACATCTCCCAGAGATAATTATCAGTATTTTGGTGCATGTTCCTCTGGTTATTTTTCACTTCCCAACTTTTTGCCCTTAATAGTATATTGTGGTATTCTCCCTTAATCTTAAATATTCTTCAAGGATAGGATTTTTAATAGGTGCATAGTAGTCAACCCTCTGAATGTCCCTGATACATTCAGTTAGTCCTTGTTGGATGTTAGGTTCATTCTCAAGCCCTTTCTTAACAGCAGCAAAAAATAATATTTTAGTGCTCTTTTTCCCGGAACAAAGAAAGAACTCCTAGCCTGACAGGAGTGCAGGGGTGGGACTGGAGCCAGAAAGATGTCAGGAAAGTTCCATCAGGGAACAATAAGCTATTTCACACTAAATGAATGCCCAGACCAAGCGTGCTAGTAAATGTGACTGGAGAGTTAGACCCAGGTCAGATTGAGGGGGTTCTGCTATGCACTCTCTGTGCACTGGATATTATTTTATAGCCATTGGGGCACCAATGAAGAACCTTATGGGAGGTTTGGATGGTCAACTTTGCAGCAGTAGGTTTCTCTGCTATCTATGGAGAATGCTGAGACTAAGGACACAATGCCAGATATTGAGTTCTTTGAGATTAAAAATTAATTCTATTTTGAGAATTTTAGAAAATATTTTATTGTTATGTTAATCACCATACATTACATCATTAGTTTTTGATGTAGTGTTCCATGATTCATTGTTTGTGTATAACACCCAGTGCTCCACGCAGAACGTGCCCTCTTTAGTACCCATCACCAGGCTAACCCATCCTCCCAGCCCCTCCTCCCCTCTAGAACCCTCAGTTTGTTTTTCAGAGTCCATC